>NW_024429190.1:58959573-59559573 GCF_017639785.1 Mesocricetus auratus
CCTAATGATGGGAAGGTACAGCTAGAGACAGCACTTAGGACGTAGCATTCATGAAACAAGGAACCAGTTTCATAGAAAACTGCATTCATTGAGGATAGGAATAAAAAAAAAAGAAAAGAAAAGGGACTTTTGACTTTCTGTTACATTTTGGAGATTATTGGATGCTACAGCAGTGAACTGAGAAATCAAGCTACATCATCAGTGACATTCTTTTAGACTGGGAAGTATAGCAAAAACAAGAATTGTGAGTAAGTAGTGACAGTACAAAGTAACTAGACAGAGGCCAGTAAAAGCCCTGATGCTATTGGAATGCTTTGAACTCACGGGAGTCTACAAGTTCAGTCTGTAGGCAGAAGATGTTGCTATAATTCTCTCAGCCTATGAGATCTCTGAAAATCCAGCTTGGATTGTGTACATACAAGTATGAATACATTGCATTGGGATTCAAAATTCAGGCTAATTTGTGTCTAACAAGTGTTGGTTTGTGAGATTTTTATTTATTTGAATGTTTTTAAAATAGTAAAGTAACATTAAAATTTGAACTCTAGAAGAACAGTTGAATGTAATGTTTAAATGGTTGCCATCAGCTGTGGAAGGAACGTAGAATAAGAACATAGGAAAGTACTAGACTTTGGTGAACACCTCTGTTAGATGTAGAAGATGGAGAGCAGGAAAAGGAGCATAATACTGTCTAATATTACTGAGAAAGAAGGCGGCCTGAAAGTTAAGGATGATGCCACCATAGATAACACAGAAGAAAATTTCAAAGAAAACCACTCTCCAGTTTTAGATGTTATATATTTTATATCAGAAAATTCTAGTGTCAGGAAATTACTTCATGTTCAAATATTTAAGGCAGTGTATTTTTGTACAGGGTGAGAGTAAACTTGGAAGCATGCTGTCTTCCCTAGTTAACAGCTACATAACTTGGCACAGTTTGTCATATTTTATTGCTCCAATTTCTTCATCTCTATAACTGGAATGGTAATAGTGCCTACTTGAGTATACCATTAAGATCAAGTGAATTAATACTTGTGAAATGTTTGGAGGTATCTTTAACATTAGTTGTATATATCAGTAGTTATCTATTGGTCTATATATCTGTGTACTTATCTCTCTATCATTTTTCAATTCTCTGACTTTTTGTTTACCTGTCAGTCTGTCTCTCTCTGTGTCTCTGTCTCTGTCTCTGTCTCTCTCTCTCTCTTTCTCACACACACAGACCACATAACTCTGGTATAATGAAGGGTCTTTTTTAGTGAAATAATCTATTTGAATTATAGCTATTTCTGAGTATGAGTAGTTATAAATAGTTTTAGTTCTGAGTTTGACTTGATCCCTACACATGTATTTAATTTTCCTTCCAAAAGGTAGAGTTAACGTTTGTTTACCATTTCGTTAGTGCACAGGTCACAATCACAGTATTATCAGGTAACTAGGTCAGATTAAGACTTTAAAGTCATTGATAGATGAGGCTTTAGATTTGTAAACTGCAGTTTTATGAGAGAAACTGTTTGTCTTGTTCCCTGCAAAGTTATGAGATAAACATTTACTCTTGCATCTAAAGAAATGCAACCCTTGCTATCTTTCCATCACACTGTGCTGTCCTCCTGAAAATAAAAGGAGGGAGCAAAAAGTGAGAAGTGTTAAAGGAGAAGCACAGTCAACAATATGTGATAGAAAAGAGGCACTTAGAATTGTTGTCTACGACAGCATTGAGATTCATGTACAAATACATTTCTATATTCACAGGCATTGTACATACTAAATTAAAGGAGACAGAATTTAATTGTATTTTAGTCCTGTTGCTGCAGGTTGAAGTGTGTGAAAAGGTGATTCCTGGAGTTTTATCTACTTATCCACTTTCTCATAGCTTATGATAGAACTATAGATTTTCATGCACAGATTGGGAAAGGGCCAGTAAATGGTTAATTTTCTTTCTATCTAGCAGGCAGCATGATTTTCAAATTTAGGACTTCATCTTGCTTAAGTATTGGATATTCAGAGACTCTGAATTTATTATAAATTGCAGTTCAGAAATATGGATGGGAAATAGTCATTTTAATTAGGAAGATACACTTGGAAATGAAGTAATTTTTTAAGGTAATATTCTTGGTGAGTATTTTACTGATAGTCTGAATTTATTTACCACACAGATGCCATAATAAAATGGGTATTTATGGGGTAGTTTTTAATTAGAAATAATGGCTTGTAGAGTTGAGGGGATGAATCATTTTATCCATATATTGGCCTAAGTGGCCCTAATGAAGGGTGATACCATGGGCAGCTTTGCACTACCCTAACCAAATATTTTCTCTTCTGCAACACAGCAAGATTTGTCCTGGATTTCAGTTAGTATTCAAAACCACTGCACCAACCGTGAGATACAAAGATAATAACAGTAACCTGTGCTCTGGAAGCAAACCAGTCATTTTGCCTTTCATCATAACTGAAGCACTTTATAAATTAATGGAAAAATATCTACTATGGCTACATATTTCTAAATGTAAATGGGCTTGGAAGGGAATCAACCAGCCTTGTCAAATTTATGAGCGTGAGCGCAGCAGCCTAGATGATGAGATGGCTTTGCAGGTATGACGGATATGTCATTCAGAAGGGCACACTGATTCCAGTTAGTCCTTTTCTGTTTGTTTGCATTTAATTATGTCCTAAAAGGATTGGTATAGAGAATAAAATATACATGAACTAGCAGTTCTGATGTATAAAAGTATATCAATGACATTTCAATTTAGAGTACAACCATTGAAGGAAAAAGAAGACTACAGTGTACATGCAACTCGCTTTAACAATATTGACTTCAAATGGAAATTTATTTTATTTCTCATTTTTCTTTTAGCCAAAATGTCTTATTCCTATGGAAATATACATTTAGAAATTGCTTGTACTTAATACCCACAATCGATAAAATTGAGATACAAATATAAATAAAGTTTGATAAATATAATGTGCCTAATTTCTTCCTTACCTCATCTCTTATAAATGCAATGTTCCATTTTGCCTCCAGTAATGTGAAATTAAGAAATTGACTCCCCAACTAGCTATCTATATGGAGCTGGTTATTTTTTTTCATTTGAATTTACTGTATACTGATCTCTGATATGAATATCTATTCTGATTTCTTTTCAGTATGGAATGTAACAGAATCTAGTGAAAGCATAATATCAGGAAAGTCTCGGGTGAATATTAAAAGGGTAATCAGCCCTAAGTAGTAGACTCTTAGTCAGTGTCGTAGGTTCAGATAGCCAGATAGGCATTGATTATTTGTAATCTTTCTTACTTGTGTCTTGGCCTTTTCCAAAATGTGTGAGCATAGTTATGTAACATAAATAGTTGCTCCCCTGGATTCTTAGTTAATTGTCCTTGTAACTCTTATTACCATCACTGTGAAGCCAAAGAAAAGAGTTGGGTTGAAGATTAGGCTCTGTACAGTATCTGACATATGAGTTGAAGAGCCTGTCCTAGGAGCAACCTGAGATAAACTGCCCTAACCATGATCTTTAAGGTACTTAAACAATCCCTCCATTAAACAAGACCAGTGGATTTTGGTGCCATCCGGGTGAGGCAGCTCTCATCCTGTGACTGTCCTTGTTGTACAGCAGATGCCTTTCTGTGTTAGGAGAAGCTGTTGTCTTCTGCAGACTGAACCTGCTGAGGCAGATGACCTCCAGAGATAGAAGACAGCACTTCTTTTGAGACACCCCTGTCTCTGGTAACTAAAGCCATTTACTGCCATCTCCAAAGGGTGTCCTGAGACTGACCTGTTCTAAAAATGTTCTCTTGGTAGAATTTAGTGAGTTGTGTATGAAAATGGCACAGAGTGAAGAAGAAAACCTAAATGTCAATGGAATGAATTGGAAGAAACCAAGTTTCTTTTGTGGACTAGCACTATCTGCAGTTATTTGGCTAGAATGAAAGTTGTCTTTGTAAAGTCAATGGAACAATTAGATCACTTCAGAAAGGATCTGATATTGGTAATAGCTCATAATATGTTTGTCTAATGCAGTCCTTTCAAACATTCCACCAATAATTTAATCTAATAGAGGACATGCAATAACAGTAGTAAAAGTGCTGTCTTTGTAAGTGACCTCTGTTTTAGTTCTTCATGAATGAAATGGGATAAGGAAAGGGGAAAAGGGCAGAACTTTCACAGCTTTGACATGTTGAATGGGTGGACATAGCTCCTATTCACAAGTTTTCTAACACAGAAAATTTTCCCTGTTTTTATTAATAATAAATCAATGAAAGGCCCGTAGGCTTTCTGCTAGCTTTTGCAGAATTGCTTGCTTTGTTCAATATGTGTACATCAACTGACATTTTCTTAACTAGTGTGAAACCAATTACCTGAAACTGACTTAGTTCTTGATATTATTGTAATTATATTGTCATTTTATGAGTCTGTGAATGTCATAAATTTTTGTTGCTAATAATTATAAGACAAAAGCATTGGAACTTTTAAGTCAAATTATTATGTTAGTATGATTATGATTATTCTCCTGTGA
Source organism: Mesocricetus auratus (assembly GCF_017639785.1). NCBI lineage: Eukaryota > Metazoa > Chordata > Mammalia > Rodentia > Cricetidae > Mesocricetus > Mesocricetus auratus. The sequence goes on from NW_024429190.1 coordinate 58,964,094, forward strand.
GATAACTCTTCCATGCTCATCAGTTATTAGCCCAATCCTTCTAGACCCACCATGCAACAGAATTGTAAGAAAAAGTAGGCTTTTAAATAATTTCCTTCCCTCCCACTTTACCTCCCTCCCTGCTTCCTACTTTCCAGCCTCCATTCCTTCCTTCTGCCTTGTTGCCTTTCATTTTTCTTTATTGTGCAAAGGGATTAACTCAGAGCCTCATACATGCTAAATACAAGCTCTCCAACTAATTTACAACCCAGCTCAGACTTGAACTTCTTAAATCAAGAAAGCATCCAAATATCTATGTTAGTTTTGCTCTTAATCGTAAATCAATGTACCAAGTTCCTCATTATAATAGTGACTATAGCATGGTGAAGATGTCTTTCATCTACCAAACCACTTCTGTCTATATTAAGCCTTAATATTTATAATGCTAAATCTGATAGATTTCTCAAACCTTTCAGGAAATATGTTGACTTTTGTTTCAGTTGTATGAACTGTATTTACTTTTCTTTCTACACTTGATCCCTGTTGAAGTTCTTCATGGCTTGTCCTTTTAGTTTGAGGCTTGTATTATAACTGACCTCCAGCTAGGCTTGGGGGTCAATGCCTTTAATCCTAGAGCTTGGGAGGCAGAGGTAGGCAAGAGTGCAAGCCCATCTTGGTCTACAAAGTGAGTTCTAGGACAGCCAGGGTTGTTGATAGAGAAACCCTATCTCAAAAGAAAAAATAAATAGCAACAAAAAAAATTGACCTTTTGTTTTGTAATTACCAACTCTACATTGCAGACTCCAAATTTATATGTATAATTAATTAATAGGTGTTCCAGACTCATAAACGTACTTTACAGCTCAATTTGATAGCTCATAGAAATTCTTCAGTATTTTTAAAATATCGAATTCCTGCCTTCTCTTGCTACTGTTCTACTTTTCTATTCTTCTTCACATCAGTAAATATTGCTTCTTTCCTTTCAGACACTTCAGTTATGGTGTTCAGTTGTTCACATCAATTTCTCTTTAGCAAGCCTCCATCAGCCTCTAATAATTTTATCCTCTAACATGTTCCAAATGACTCCACTCTTATCAAATTTCTGACTTCTACTTAATGCCAGCCACTTGATTTTCTGATTCTGTTTCCTTATCCAGATTGTAAACCCATTCTGGGCAAGACTTCGATATGGATTATTCAGGGAACTTGTTGTTCTTCAGGTTTGTTGATCAATGCTTAGCTCACACTAGGTAACAGCAGATGCTTCTGGAATGAGTTGATGGACTAGGGCCCTCTGGAAGATATGCATCCCTCATCATTGGTCTCTTGTACTATGGTAGTGAAGTTTGCAGTGGTCTCAGGACAAAGTGAGCAAACTCTTTGTTCATTGAGTTTGGTTTCATCTAATGTGAGTTCTAAAATTTTCTAGAGCTTTGATACTCCAGTGTATTTTCACACAGTGGTTCCTGTATAGATGCAAGTCATTTTGCAAATTTCATGTGTGCTTTTAAATGCAAGTCAAAATGTATAATATTTGACTATGAGGTTTTATGTGTACAAATGATGAATATGAAATTATCATTTTTAGACTTTATTTTGTAGTCATAATAATAATAGATACATAGCAAATGACGTCCAATTTCATTTTTTTCTTTGTTTAAATTTAAATTAGAAACAAGCTTGTTTTACATGTCAATCCCAGTTCCCTCTCTCTCTCTCCTCCTCCCCTGCCCCCACCAACCTCTATCCCATCCCCTTTCTGCTCCCCAGGGAGGGTGATGCCTTCCATGTGGAATCTTCAAAGTCTGTCATATCATTTGGAGCAGGGCCTAGTCCCTCCCCCCATGCGTCTAGGTTGAGGAATGGGCTTCCAAAGTCCAATTTCATTTTTATTCATTATATTTCTATTAGTTCTTTGAGAGTTTCATAATGTGTTTTGATATTTTACTCCCACTTTCATCTCTTGCCACATCTTCCACTAACTAACCACCTAACTGTGTGTCCTTTCTTTTCTAATCTTTAATACCTATTTCTAGTCCTCAAATATTCTGGTATAAAGGCCCTTTCACTGGAGAGTGGTTTACTTACTGGAGCCTATACTCTCTTATTTCTTTATTTGTTTGTTTGTTTTTGGGGTTTTGAGACAGGATTTCTCAGTGTAGCCCTGGATATCCTAGAACTCACTCTGTAGACCAGGCTGGCCTCAAACTCACCAAGATCTGCCTGCTTCTGCCTCTCAAGCACTGGGATTTAAATGCATGTGCCGCTACCATCACCCTGCAGGGCCTACACTTTCTTAGGAATTTGATTTTCCCTTTTCCAGCAGCTAAGAATTGTTAATAGCTTTACAGCTACTATTGGGTTTGTGTGCCCAATTCTACTCTCCAGTCTGGAATTTGGTCTGACTTGAACTTGCACAGGCTATAGACATGCTATCTGTACTACTGTGAGTTAATATTGCAGCCGCTCAGTTGTGTCTCCAAGATGCTCTGTAGTCATCTACTGCATTTGTCTCTTGTATTCTTTCTGCCCCTTTCTCTGCAGTGATTTCTAAGGTTTGAGAGGTGAGGTGAGGTGGAGGAGATGTCTTCCATTTAGGGATGAATATTCTGTAGTCTCTCTTCTCTACACCTTGTCCAGTTGTGGGACACTATGTTAATCATTATCTTCTGCAAACACAGCCTTCTCAGACGAGGGTTGAAAGATGCACTGATCTATGGATGTAATGCTAAGCCATTAGGATTTGGTTTACAACTTTGTCTATTTAGCAGCACAGTACCAATGGCTTCCTCTATTATTATCAATGGATGCCTATAAACACCGTGAACCATACTATTTTAAAAACCTATCTCAATTCTGAGAGCTAATAATTTTGAATCAGGCAGAAAAAAATCCTTTAAAACCTATTTAGTAGATTATTTTAACTTTTTATTCATTGAATAATTTCAAAAGTAACAAAAGTTCTTCAGAAATGCTGGGTTTTCTTTGTTGTTGCTTTTTTGTTTTTCTAAGAGCTGATTGTAAAACAGACTAGGCTTGGTTTACCTAGTAAAACAGTTAAGGTTTATGAAATTGAAGAATTAAATGTCACCACTTTCATTTTGTAACAAAATGGACTTTGTGCGTGCTTTGATTTACATGTATGGATAGGAAAATATAAAAATATCACTCAAGTTCAGTGAGAGGAAGACTGAAGAGGTTGATTTGCAGAATATAAATTTTATAATTCCATCTTTAGAAGATAATAATGAACTAAAATTAGAGTAATGCACATTTTAGAATGCTGGAATAATCCTGCTCAACTGTGTCTGTAGAAACCACCTTATTAATAACATATATTGTCATATAAAATGATGATATTTTTGTTAGCTTTCATGTGATACATCCATTCAAATTTGATATCTTTTGTGCAGGTAGAACTGTTACTTTGTGGGGAAAAATAGCTTCTAAAATTAACAATGATTCTTTGTCACTACCATTCATTTTGCTATTTTACATGACAGAAGAATTTATCTTTTTCCAAAGGGGTTCATGATCATGACTATAAAAAATAAATAGCAAATTTAGCCAGTCAAAAGTAATGGTTTCTTTCTAATCTTTTTCCTTCAGTTTCTCCACCCACCAGGTACTTATGGAATCATTTTAAGTGTCTGGAAGTTTCCACATCACTATATTTCTTAGAAGTGCCTATGTTCCTATTATCAGTGTGGAGATGGAAATTTTGCTTTAAGTTTCTATGTATAGACTGAGCAAGTCAATTTGTCTTCATTATATTTTCCACATTTTATCTCCCATTTTAAAAATACACTTTAATTGTGGTAATTTCTTATTATCTCTTAAATCCATGCTCACAAATGTTAACCATTACCTGGACAAATGCATCAGCTGCTTGTCAGGCATTTTGCTTCTTCTCATATCCCTTGACCTTGTCTTCTACTCTGCATAAAACAGCCAGTGAAACCCTCCCAAAGGTGAACTTAATCTCATTTCCTTCCTGCTTAATTCTTCCCAGTTAGACAGAGTTCTTTAGTTATTCTGCCAAGTTTGAATATTTATCAAAGGGAATTTCATCTTCATTGGGTCTATTTCATATTTAGTTAGTATGTTTAATGACCATTAATGATTGAACTCTTTTAGAACCGTCATTTAATACCATTTTTAAAATTCTAATACAATAATCTTTAACATTAGACTGCTAATTATTACTGCGAACATTTAACAATTAAAAACTTTTTAAACACTATCCTACTAAATGTGCATTTGCATATTTATGCCACCATTTTAATACAACCACTTGCCCTGTGCAGCAGAAACTTCTTAGAGCTGACAAAGTGTTACCAAGTCTGTTAGCAGCTTGGTAACATGTACAGTGTTAACATTTTACCAATTTGTTTCTCAAGTGGTCATAAGATGATGCTTGTAAAGTTTAGCAATGTACCATTGCTACATCAGAATTCCATCTTAAGAAAGTAGGAAAAATAAAACTATATCATAAACATTTTAGAATGAATACATACATATTTTAAAAATGTTCTGTAAGTTCAAATATAGCTATGTTGTTCTAGTCAAAGTACTGTGTTCTTCCATGTGAGTCTCTAAACTTTCACATAAGTACAAGGAAATTATTAAGTGTGCTCATTTTTGTACATCAGTTGGTAATAATATATCAAGTTTCATTCTCGGTTCTTTCTTGTATATTCTTTGTTTTATTAAAAGATGTTTTTACTTTTATTTATATGTATGTGTGTATCTCTCTCTTCTCTCTCTCTCTCTCTCTCTCTCTCTCTCTCTCTCTCTCTGTGTGTGTGTGTGTGTGTGTGTGTGTGTGTGTATGTGTGTGTGTACCCATGTAGTCCAGAAGAGGGTTCTGGATCCCTTGGAGCTGGAGTTACAATTGTCTGTGAGCCACCACTCGCAATACTTAACCCAAACGTGGTAATCTAGAATAGCAGGAAACACCCTTAACCACTGAACCATTTCTTTTGTAGCCTTAAAAATTGTATTTCTATTTTTTTGAGATTATAGTATAATTACATCATTTCCCCTTCCCTTTTCCTATGTGTAAACCCTCCCATACTCCATTTTGCTGGCTTTCATAGCCTCTTTCTTCATTAATTATTATTGAATGTGCTTATGTATATAAATATATATTCCTAAATATAACCTGCTCAGTCTTTACAATTTTACCTATATGTATCATTTCCTTTTTTTAAAAAAAAATTCTACATGTGAATTTAGAAGAATCAGTTGCCCAGTGATAGGAGCAGTGAACAGTATACCACTTCACCAAAATCAAAACTGTGCTGTTACTGCTAAATTTAATTAGAGATTTAAAAGGTGAAAACTACATATGGTGGCACATACATGTGACTAGGAGGTGTGAGAATGGGGAGTTCAAGATAATCTGCCTACCACAGCAAGTTCATTGCAAGCCTGAGTTATACCAGACCTAGTCTCAGAAAAACAGGTTAGGAAAAAATTCAACATTCTCTATAACATGTCATATAAACATAATTAATTCTTTGAAAAAGAAGTTTAAAGTATCTACTAAGGTTTGAAAATATTCTGTGCATTTTGTAGTATCTGAATTTACTCAATATCAATCTGTCCTTGACTTTGTCACTGGGAGTAAAGCAGGCAGATACTGTGTTGGATTGTTGAGAATGATGGAAATGGTGTTACCTCAATTTTCTCTATATATTACACAATGCCCTGTCTATATGATCTCACCAGTTTTGTGTGTACTTTCTTGCTGTTACTGATGTGTGAGTTTGCATTGATGTTGTATCATCTAACTCTGCTACAAACTTTCTCTCGTGTTCTATATTCCTTACATACTGGTCTCAGAATCTTCTTTGCAAAAATGTCTTTTATTATGGCATATATAGATGAAAAGTGATGGTCAGAGTCCTCGCAAAACACACTTTAGCAAGGGTCTGTCCTATATGCTAACACCTTGAGCAATCAGTGTTCCATGCTTAACCTATGCTCATTTCTCCCCTTCCTCCTCTTATGACACTATCTCTCTTCAATGTTCAAATCAGAACTCATTCTTCTCAGGGCATTAGTAGCACATTTCTCCAAATTCTAATGACAAACATTCACAATCTTAACTCAAAACAAAGGTAATTGTTGACATTATTAATAGGATTTTATAGGCAACTCCTTTAGCTCCCTTGTTTTTTCTTAGCTACTGAGAAAAATTCATCAGGGTCAGTAACTTTTTTTGTACTTCTTGGAGTTTTTATATTTAGCATTAATATTACTCATGATACAGAGTCTACAGCCCATTGCTAACCTCGCTGTCTTTGACTACACCTCCATATGCCAGATTGTGCATGGGAACATATCATGTGAATGATTTAATCAGCAAGTGAAGGCATACATAGATTTGGCAAAATCATGGTAAATGTGATATGTAATATTGAATCTAAAAATGGTGTGTTAGTGTTACTCTTACTCACTGGTACTGACATGAAGAAGCAAAGCTCTGTAGAGAGTTACTGAGCAAAATAAATTATATAGCAAAATCAAATTCCTCATAAAATTCCGTCTGGTTTTAGGATTTTCTTAAATTAAAACATGCCGGTTTGGGGTGCATCTAATAAGGGACCCATTTCTGGCCACTTGTCTGAGATGTATTGAAGCGCAGGTTGTCAGACTTAGATCTCGGTGGCTTGAGGGACAGCATGTGATGAGAGCAGCCCCACTCCTAGATTATTGTTCTTTCAGGATTTGTTCCTCGGCAATGCTTGAGAGTGATTGTTTTATAAACGAGAGGTGACATTTTTCTTGCTAAGGAAACAGATATAAGTATCAGCTTCCCTGAATTTTTAAACAGCTTTCCTATGTATTTTGAGAAGATGACCATTAGACAGAGAAATTTCAGGAAAAAAATGTTCTTCTCTTCTTTCCTATACTCATTCTGTATCGCCAAGCCTTGCCTTTCTATTTCAATTGCTTTTACATGCGCAGACACATTGACACATTACTTGGGGGTTACATCTGTGTACAAAACTCACATACAATAAAATCATTATACTTTTAGATAATACCGCCAATGCTGCATCTGTTCTCTACTTATTTACTACACAATTCGCCGCTCTTCATTAAGAAACTCTTGGCTCCACAATTCAGTTTAGAAATTTTGAGAAAGTTTAGGAGAAGGATGAAGTAATTGGGTACCTAAAGTCATATCACAGGTGACTCAAGGCTGCTATTTTTAAATCACCATCTGTTGCCTGCAGTGACTTCTCAGACATCACAGTCATAGCAGAGATGCCTTTCAACTTTTGCTTACAAGCATGATTGAGGATAATTTCATAAATGACTCGCAGAAGGTGATTTGTTCTTTGAAAAAACTTTAGATCAGAGCACCAAAGAGCCCTAGGATATTTTTGTTGGTTTGTGTGTGTATGTGTGTGTTTGTGGCTTCTGTTATGCTTTTCCTTCCCTAATTGTCATGCATCTGTAACTTCTCAATTTTAACTAATAGCTAGGGAAAGAGCAATGATTCTAATCACCATCTCCACAGCATCAGTAATGACAGGATTACTTACTGAGATCCTAACTGTCTTGGATCATGTTCTATATCTGTGAAGAGACTACATGGCCATGGAAACTCTTATAAAAGGAAATATTTTCTTTCTGGAGACTTACAGGTTTAGATGTTTATTCCATTGTCATCATGGCAGGAAGCACATTGACATGAAGACACACATGGTGCTGGAGAGGTAGCTGAGGATTGTACATCAGGATCTGCAAGCAGCAGGAAGAGTGAAAGACACTGGGGCCTGGCTTGAGTGTTTGGAACCCCAAAGCCCACCCACTTCCTCCAACAAGGCAACACCTACTTCCACAAGGCCACACATACTTCTACTAGGCCACATCCCCTACTAGTGCCACTCCCTGGTGATCAATTATTCTAATATATGAGCCTATGGGGCTATTACTATTCAAACTACCATGCTAACATTTATTAAGTCATGTGTTCTTTCTTAAACTATTATGCCACTGACCTGCACAACCCTGGAGGAGTTGGAGTACTTAACTGGCAGCACTGGTAACTAGTTCATCTCTCTCTAAATGATTATAAACTAAAGCTAAAATTCTTTTATCTGTGCTTAATCTTTATTCTTTCTCTTTTTGCAAATGATATGTTCTTGCACACATTGTTAAACTTCATTATAGATAGTTCTTAATCAGGAATCTGTAACCTTCTCTCCTCCATCCTTTAGTATCTACCTGCAAATGCCTGACCAATGACTGTGTCTAAAATTCTCAAAGAACATCACTGGCTTCATACAAATATACCTACATCCGGTATCATTCTTGGCTGATCATATTATAATCCTCTCATTAATATTCACTTCTTAGTGTTTCCCTCCTTCAGTTGCTACCTAAAGTAAGCATTATATAATCTCTGTATTCACCTCAAGTTTTTAACTTGTATCTAGGTTGTCTGCTAAATACTTAAGTTCTATAACTATCATAGCCATTCAGTGTGTTGCACAGCTTAAAACTATTCCTCCAAAATTCTCCTACAGGTTGCTAATGGATAAACTTGCTAAAAATAATGAAGCTCATCTTCATATTCTAGTTTTCTTCATTATCTCCATATTTTACAAGATTATGGAAGTGGTCACAATTGCCACAGTGCCTACCCTCTGATTTTGGACAGTCCAGAACATTCCTTTACAAATCAGGACATTATGTCAGGACAGTCTTTTCATGTCTTAGTAAAATCTTTATGTCAATGACTTTTCAAAAAATCTTTTTAGAAATCTATTCTCCCACCTCTTATAATTGCCTTCTTAAATTTTGCCATTTCTTTCTTCTGGTTAGATGACTCCATGGTAAGAATCACCTTCTCCAGTGATTAGATTGACATGTTTGAATCAGTACTTCATTTTCCATTGTAGATGTTCAACCAAGACCAACATTGTCCCCATTTTAAGCCTTGGTATTCTAATGGAGATAATTTAAAGCCTTCTTTGTATGTCAAGTACTACCATTATAATCAGAATCTTAAGTCTGAGCATTAATCATTCAATAGAATCATTCCTTTTAATTACCTAATATGACTCAGGATGCAGCCCTTAATATCTTGTATTGCCCAATGAAAATTATGAATAATTATATCAATTAAAGTAACAATTAAATTTTTGATATATTTTTATCAGAATTATCAAATATTTACAATATACAATTTCACTCAATTCGGGAAAATTGTATTGAGTTAATTTTTACTTGAATAACTATGTTACCTACACTTTTTGTTGTAATGGGTTACAGAAGGTTTCTACAAAGTCATCTGAAAGATGATCCCCCTAAACACCTTATGCTCCAAATTGAGCTCCAGCTTTTAAAAGGCAAAATGTTTCATTGGCAGTTGTGCTAGTTTACATAAAAATATTTTGAAAATGCATGGAGAAGTCAGTTACTTAGTATGGGAGAGTTATACATTAGTTGAACCTCAAAATATAAATCAGTCTAGTAAAAAATTTGTGACAAATGTGTGGCATGGTTTTAGAATTTTAAGGAACAGTGATTAATGGTGTGATAAAAGAAGATTGAGTCCAGATGAAGTGTGAAGAATCATGGATGTAAGAGACAATATTGATGGAGTTTAACCTCAAAACAAGCTGGTATAGAGTCAAGCATGGTGCACATGCCTTTAATTCCAGTGTTCCTGAGGCAGAGGTAGGAGGATCTCTGTAAGCTCCAGGCCAGCCAGTGTGCATCGCAAGTTCCAGTGCAACCAGCACTCCATGTTGAAAACCTGTCTCAAAATGCACAACCAATAATCAAATATGTAACTAAATAAAACTAAATTTAAGATTAAGTGAAAATAGACTGGGACAAGCTAGGATATGAAATCATCGAAAGATTCTAGTTTGCAGAAGGTCAGGAACTTAAGAACATTTAAGATCTAGGACTAATTGTCTAGAGAGTGGTGATAGCAGCCAGCAGTCATGAGAGCTAAACACACCTAAATAGTCACTGGGTGAGGGTTTAATCCTGTCAAATCTGGTTATCTTGAACAGTGGGAGGATGATAACGTCATCAGTGCAAAGTAGATGGATAATGAAAATGATGGCATCAGTGGACACCTGAAAGCAAAAGGGAAACAAGCTCAGCAGCTAAAAGTACTTGCGGTCAGACTGAGGATGTGCTCAGTGTTGGATACCTGGATTCCACATGATGTAAGGAGACTACCAACTCCTGCTGGTTGTAAAGTTCTTCTATGACCTTCACTTACGTGCCATGGCACGTTCTCTTGCCCTCCCAAATAAGTAAAATGCAATAAAATTTTAAAGGATTTGTCTTAATATTTGCTAAACAGGCAAACCTATATTCTTTCACTTATTTATACTTGAGAGTTCAAGAACAAATACAGTGTGCATGTATTATAGTTTTGATTTACTAAACATGGAAATTTTTGTCATCATCATTGTTATGGTCAGAAAAGAGTAGGAATATAAAATACTCTTGTACGAGCCAGTCATTGCGATGTAGCATTTTTCAATTTGAATTCATTTTTGCCCTAAATTATGTTTAATGGAATGTGTCTGGGAACCATAAAATAAACTCTATAGCATTTTAAACAGAAGCTAAAGGAGTGAGATACAAAACCATTTTGTTCTAAATCTAGTGTACTGTTCTGTTCCCTTTCTTGCCAAGTCCAGGCAGCTTCAAATGAATGAAGTAATGTAGTTTTCTCAACTAAAATCACTTAGTCTTGGCTTTATGCAACATGGCTTGTTTACCAGCCACTGAGGTAGTTTTTCCAAATCTCACTGAATACTTACTGTTATGTTCTGTGAACACGCAGTATTCTATTTGTTTTTGAATGTTAGATATGATTTACAGGAACTCATGGTCTAAGAATATTTCAGTACTTGGTATTTAATTTTACTTAAAAATTAAGTCATTATTATCTCTCAAGCAACTAAAGCCAAGTTATTTTATCATAGTTACAGTGTTTAGTTCACATAGTACCACTGTGTTCTAAAGGATTTATGGGTATTATCTGATCTAAGGAAGTCTTTTAAGATATTCAAATAAAGTTGTCTCGTAAACATCCAACATATTATTCTTTTTTCACATATATTCAAACATGAACATGGTAGTACTGATCGTGTGTTATATTTGTTTCATGTGAATATTTTCACTTTATTTCCGCTGCTGGTTTTGGAACAATACACAGATCTCTAATATTTTATCTTCCTATAAATATTTCCTTTTCATTGAAAAATTGCTGCAATTTTTCAAAGACAAAACAGAATAGAGACAAGCCATAACTAACTTCAAGATTCAAAAGCCTTGTTGTTATTCAATGAGAGTTATGGTAGATCTAAGGACAAATTTCACTATAAATTTTGTGAGATTTGTAGCAAAAGACATTAATTCAGTTAAAATATATTTAGATGCTTTCAGTTTGGAATAGTTGTCATTTTAAATATCTTGTAAATATGTTTGATTCTGATTTTGAAATCACATGAAGAACAATGACAAGTATTCATTTCACATTTTTCAGTACAGATAAAAGGACTATATTTACTTAAATTTAAAAGCATTTCTTGTTTACACTATCCATCTCCATCCTATGAATATAATATCATGGCATTTAGGAATGCAGTGTTGGTATTTATGAAAGTATATTTGTGTACTTCTCATTTGTATATTTCTCTTTTAATATGGTTATTTCCTTAAGATGCACACTTTTTAGGAACATCAGAGTTTTTTTTCTGTACTTCAGATGCTGTTTTCATGGCCTTTGAATCTTAAATCCAAAGGCTCATACCCATGTGAACACTGCATGCCATCTTCATCACCAGAGTTGATGAACAGTGTCACATCTACATTAACAACAGCAATGCCGTCGGTAATGGTACCAGACCTACAGTTACAGTAACAGAGCTGATTCATTTTGCCTCAGCCTGGTCTTTTCTTGATCTAGTTAATACCACAGATGTGAGGATAAAGACCACTGATCTAAATCATGGTAAAATTAAGTAAGGCAAACTTTCAGTTGTGTACACAGGCTGTACAAAACTAAGGCAAAGTTCAAGAGGTCAGCAGTAGACATGGTGAAGATACAGGTTCCATAGCTCAGGAGCAGGGGTTTTCCAAATGGGGATATGGCAGGCAGATAGGCAGGGTTACAAAAGCCCAATTTAAGTATAACAATTTGGTCATAACAACCTCCTGAAACAAAGATATGGTTGCAAGGCAGTCATAACAACTTTTTGAAACCAAGGCATGGTTGTCCTTTCATGGAACATGCCGTATAAGATCATTTGTAATTAAGATTGCAGGTGGGGCATAGCCAAATCCTCGAGAAACTAATTTAACCATGAACAGGAATGAACCCAGATTGTGTTTTCTGTAAGATGGCTTTTGAGCACAAGATGGAGGAAGGCTTGGTTTATCATTAGGCTTTTACAATTTCAGAAATGAGCTATAGCTTGTCTTCTTTAGTATCTTTAGTATCACTGGTATTTGATCCCAGATTCTTCTGGGCCAACTGAAGTAGTATCTCCCATTTTAAAATACCACATTTTTGGTATTCTTACACCCTCATCCACACTTCATATCCTGATTTCATTTTCACTTCTAAGAAAAGTGTTGTCTCCACACAGAACTGTGATTTCAGCTCATTATGTAATGCTTGGTGGGCTCAAACTCCATAGCCTCTTGCCCAAATTCTGGGGTTATGGGCAGATGACAACCTATAGGCCTTTGATTCTATTTTGTTCAGTTGAAGTTTTGATAGCATTATGCATTGCTTTGAAGTGTTTCATCATTGCAAGAACTACATGGGGTAATGTGTATCTCATCTAATTAGGATACTTACACTACAGAAGATAGTTTTGCTGTTTGTTGAATCGTCACAGTACATGAAATATTGGTGCAGACATTGTGAGTATATACAGACATTTTCAGATAGATTCTAGGAGGTTAGTTTTTTCATCCTAGGCTCTTCCATGTGTAGATGAGTAAGTGGATAGTAAGAGGTTGCTTGACAGATGTGTAAAAATCGTGGTATCACAAATTGAATTAGGTATATTTTTATAATTGCTTCATCCAAATGATGTTGATCATCATCCTGCTATATTAATTTAGGGACTGGATATTTCGGTTATATAAATCAACAAAATATTCCATTCATGAACTGAAAGCTTTGATTAGTTCATGTAGTAATATAAAGTGCCTAAATTTTTGAAAGTTTATAGGTATACATTACCACTGTTTGATTTAGACTGCACAGTGCAGAGACAGTGTTGACTTAGAGACAAATGAACAGCATTTGTGTGGTGATGATGCATGCCATATTAAGAATGTAGTAGCATCATAGTATATTAAGTACGGTTATCATAGTGTGTAAGTATGTTTGCCATATTGCTATGAAACTCATCTTCCCTACTTCTCTGTAGTTTCTTCAGTTCTCGATCCTAGCACTGCTTTTCAGAGGTGCTTTCTTTGAGAATTTGGTCTAGGTTAGACTCCTTTGTCACCAATGCCTTTATAATAAGAACAACTAAAATTTTTACCAACCTATTCTCCTCTCATACTATGTACACATGTGAAGAGGTATTTATGTCATGTAATTGTTGAATGTATAAGCAGCCTCAATAATGCATGTTCCCTTCACTTCCATTTCAAGGCTGTCTGATTCACTTTTAACCTCCCATGTTCTAGCAAACATTTATTTGGTTCCAGTCCAGTACATCTGATCATTAAATTCATTCCTGTGTTGTAGTAATTATGTCTCAATTCAGTGTTCTTTTATGTTTGCACAATAATAAGGACTCTTTTTACTACACTCTTATATGCAGGTGGAAGTTGAAGGAGCCTTGTATTGCTGTGACTGTTGCCTTCCATAGTTGATAATATAGTCAAAAACAAACCAAAGAAGACTATGTGCATGTGACTACAGGGTTCTATGTCTACCTTTACAGTGTGGGGACCCTTCATGTGAAAAATGAAAGACTGCTGGGCTATGGCACCGGCCAGCAGGGCACAATGAAGGTCGAGCCCACAGGAACCTATAATGATGGGGCAAGACACACAAGAAACGGACAGCAAGACAGACTTTCTGATCAAGCTGTAGAATTTTATTTTCCTTAGGCACGTTATATAGTGGTCAGGGCTGGAATTCAGGAAGAGTCTTTGCCTGGTGACCAGACCTAGGAGTGTTCTTAGTCACAGAAGAGGCAATGCACAGGAGGAATGCAGATGAAGATAAGCGGGATGTTAGTAGAGTAAAGGTCGCAGGAGGAGGGGGTTGCTAAATAACCTATCTGTAGGAGGAAGGGTTGTTAAGTAACCCAACTGCGGATTGATATCAGCTATTCATGTGAGCCCAGGTTCTTCTTATTAGGAGGTCACTCAGTTACCACAGGATATCCTCTAAGCTATATTCCTGTTGGGGGAGTGGAGGAAAGCTGATTGTGTGGGCTCTTTTCAGTGTTTAAAGTTTATATAACGATTGCTCCTGACAGGATAAATAGAATTGAGCATATATGTCAATTTCAAATCTAGTGAAGATGAACCATTTTTGTTTTTGAGCCTATACCCTTTCTCAGTTTTTTTATCAGTAAAGAGTGACAATGATGTCACAATGAAATATGAGAAATCTTTGCAATTACCTGTTGGGGGAGCTTTATGAGGATTTCTACTCATGGGTACATTATTGCTCCATGCTCTAAAAATTCCTATACTCATACATCATGTGTCTATTTTTAGTTAGTGTGAGTCCTAAAGGAGTTATCTTTCTAATACTGCTGTTCCAACAGTTGGGTCTGGTGATGCATAATTTCCGTTGCCAATGTGATTGAATTAAGGGGTATCTGTGAATTTAGTGAAGCCAAACACTGAGTAAGTTGGTGATGGCATCCCCAGATTGTTGGATCATCAGTATTTGAAATGATTAATTATTTACCCCTTGGTAGATTCGTGAAATAATGTCATTATTAAGAAATGGAGAAAGATGCTAGGTGGAGCACTCTTAGAAGTATTAGGTTTCTGGGCACCAGGAGCCGTGTCTCTGGTATTGAGTCTTTCTCTGGTCAAGTTCTTTGCCCAGAGGTAAAAACCAAATTTCACCTATGTCTTCCTTTCGCCACTTCTTAGGCAGGCACAGGGAGCCAAGTAACTATCAACCCTCTGAAACCTTCAACTGAATAAACAATTCCTCCTTTGTTTCTGCCAAGTATTTGGTGACAATTGAATAAAGTAACTGATACAGATCCCTGATGCCAATCATCTTTCTGAACATATGATAATTTCCTGTTTCCTGAGTTTAAAGTATCACTGGCCTCAGTAGTGACTTGGGCCATACTTTTCAGTGATTCTTGTATTCTGTTTAGCATTATTAACTTTTGTAATTTCACCTTCCATTGCAAATATTCTTTTGAGTTACTGTTTCTCAAGTTATTATCTTGCACTTTGTGTTTTATACTCCAATAATAACTTTAAATATGCTCGTTGTGTCTTGTATTGAAGTCAGCTCTTCTTGGTTATCAACTAACTACCTCCCAGGTTTCAAAATACTTTCTTTTCCCAAATAAACCTTGTATTCTCAGAACATAGGTTTTGGGGTAAGTTTTTTGAGCCCACAATGCCAGACTGATAGCTGACACATTATTAAGTGTGACTGACACTCAATCCAGACCTTGTGGTGCAGGCCTATCCCTGGCTACTCTGGTGCCTGAAACAGGATCTTTATACAATCAAGTTCTACCAGAGATACTGAGTGAGTTATTGACCCAATCTGCGCTTGTTTAAGAGACCCAGTCTCAATAAAATAAAAAGCAAAGAGAGAGCTTGGGAAATGGATTGGCAAGTAAGCACTTGTGTATTAGTTACTTTTCTATGCTGTGACAAAATACAATGACTAAAAGCAATTTATGGAAGGAAGAGTTTTATTTGCTTATAGTTCCAGAGGCTTGAGTTTATCTCAGCAAAAAAGCACAGCTGGGAACAGCAGGCATGGCAGCAAGAGAGGGAGTTCAGGGCTTATACCCTCACCTTTCAGCAATAAAGGAGGGAAAAACTGAACTGGCATGAGGATTTTACTCTCAAATCCCATCTCCAGTGATGCACTTCCTCCAACAAGGCTCCACCACTTAAAGCTCTCCAAACAACCTGCTAAATAGGAACCAAATGCTTACATTTGAAGCTATGGGGAATATTTCTCATTCAAACTAGCACTATGGCCACATAATAGGGGGACCCGAGTTTGCATCATAGAACACACATAAAACCCTGGTTGGTGTGCAGTCACCTTTAGTCCCATGGGTAATCTGCAGAACAGGATTTCGTAAATTAGCAAAATTAGCTGAATTGGAAAGCTCTGTATTCAGCCAGTTACAGCAGTAATAAATGGAGAGTCATTGAGGAAAACTCCCAAGGTCAACCTCAGGTTTCCACATGTGCATGCTTACATGTATGTGTCTACCCATAGATACAGAGATACATGCATACCACATACAACATATGTGGGGAAAAATGAGCACCTAATAGCAGGGTAAAGTTATGATTCAATGATAAAGCATATACCTAGAGTGGAATATGTTCAAAATTCAATCCTCAAGAAAAAGACACACACAGACTCACAGACGCAGACACACACAGACAAACACACACACACACACACTCAGACACACACATACACACACTGTTTGGGGTAGTTCTTTCATAACTTAGTTTAAGCTATGGAAAGGATCTAGGTCAGTGATTCTCAAAATTTTAATACAATTTCTCATAATGTGGCGACCCCTAACCATAATATTTCATTGCTACTTCATAATTGTAATTTTGCCACTGTTATAAATCATAACGTAAATACCTAACACACAAGATATCTGATATGAGACCCATAGGGTGAGAACCACTCATCTAGGTGAACTGTATAAATACTGTGTATAGAAAAAGACATATTTTTCAAGGTCTGTCTATTGAACTGAGTAAATGTGAGTTTACTGAAAGTAGTTGAAGATTTATATAATGAAAGGCATGGTCATGTTTGTGTTAAACCCACACATTTAGCTAATGGTGTGCACAGAACAGCAATGTAAGTGGATGGTATTGCTATTATTATACAGATAAAAAAATTTCTTCCCTGCTTAACTCTTATGTTTCAATAGTCAGCTATCTATTTATTTCATTTAACTTCCTGAAGGTCTAGGCTCATGCAGAAAATATATTTCCTGAAAAACATAATGAGAAATGCATAAGGAATGGTAATGAGAGTAGAAGTCTTCATTAAATAATTCTAAACAGCTGAGTGGTTAAGGGGGTGCCTGTCTTGGATCAAGTCAGTCTATTATTTAAAGTCACATGACCTTGGGGCTTGCTGCTTGCCTGTCTTACTTTGGCCTAGTTTCTTCTCTGTGCAGGATAATGTAAGGGTTTATTTCACAGTTCCTGTGACATTTCATTGACAAAAAGAAGAGAATGGATTTCATCAATGCTATTTCATGAACCCTATGGGATTTAGGAGATAGATTCAAAGTGGATTCAAATGTATATTATTAGCATCATTAAAGAGCAAAAAGGGCATGCTGGTTATGTACAGGGAAGCTGAAATGGCACTAGATCCCTTTCCCAATCTGGAAAAGAGTGGATATATGTGAGTTAATTGATCCACATAACAAATCAAAATATTCATTCACTTGACATAACATTGGGTTTATAACTAGAGTCTTAGTGCACTTTTCTAATTACCAAATAGAAACGCTTGATGAAATCATTTTAGAAACTGAAGCATTATTTTTTAGTCTAGATAATGTAGGAAGGAATTGTTTACTTTTTTAGTCTTTCGGAGTGTTTTCCTGCAGGCAACTTTTGGTGTGTGCAGAGTATTACTACTGAAGATAATGAAGTGAGATTGATAAATTACCTCTACTCTCCCAAAAATGAAATCAGAAGAAGGCATTTGCAAGCATAAAGAATAATAGCACTTTCAAGTGGTTTTTTTTTCTGTTGATTTTTTGGTTTCGTTTGAGCTTTCTTATAGCAGAACATTTTAAAGCACATGAGCAAAATACATAGTCACATGGCATTTCTCAAATATTTGTCCATGTTTATTGCTATTCTGTGCATTCATATTTGTGAAACGGAGATGTGCAGTTTGCTTACCATACAAAATCAAGAAGGTGAATGAAACCTTTACGCTAGACTTGTTTCATTTCCAAAGATAGGTGCTTATGACATGGTACTCCATGGATTTACACTGAGAAAGCATCTTTGCTAATGAATTGATAAGAAGGTATCCAACAGGTCTAATTGTAGCTCTGAATATTTGGATCTCATCTTTAACCTTTATCTTACATATAGGTGATACACAATATCACTTATTATAATTCAGTTTTCTCTCATAGACAGTCTGTTTTCCCTTGAGCTACTCAAGAAATTTTAGAATTATTGTACATATTTACATAGAAAAGCATAGGACAAAACCATGCTCTCCTCATTGCATTCATCAAGAAAAAAATTCTTAAGCATTTCATTATTTTTCTCCTTTTATTAACTTATGCAATTGTAGGTAGACTACACAGTCTTTAATCCTCAGTAGAATTCAGTAATGTAATGTAGATTTAGAGTTACAAGTTACAGCCTGCTAATTTATCTTCTTTTGCTTTAGAATGGTTAGATATTCACATGAGAGTCTTGGTGGAATGTTGAGGGAGCCTGATTACAAAGAGTTTAAGTTTGAAGTCATTTGTAAGGCATGTGTGATGGTGTGTGCTTGTAACCATAGTACTTAGAAGGTAGGGATAGGAGGATCTGATGTTCAAAGACAACCTTGACTACATTGTAGGCTGATAAACATTATGGGTTACACGAGATCCTATCAGAGCAACAATCTCCTTAAAAAATAGTTGTTTGTGAGAAGCTAGAAAGATTTCATATATGGTTTCTTTGTATACCAAGGAAACAAAATAGGTTTATTTATGTATGAAAATGTGAAGGAAAAAAATTAAGTACAGACTTTCTAGAAAAAACTAGAATATTACAGCTTCTTGGGCCTTAACTGTCACCATCTGAGATTTCTAGTAGTTGCATATAACACTGTTGTTATTCAAGTAATGGACCACTAATTGGTGCTTCTATACTTGTCTTGAACTTGGCAGTTTGTGTTCCCCACTGTGAACATAAGGAGATAACCATCAGTATCACAGAAATTTTTGTGAAGCTTTACTTATTGTAACATATAAATAAATAAGTACAAGACTGCTATAGTGTAAACAACATGAAATTATAGTCCTTTGTGTAATTGTGTTTCATACTGTCACAAGCGTTATTTAGTTTTTTATTTGTAAATATAGTCTATGTATAAGTAGATGAGAAAAATTTTAGCATATACTATCTATTTTATTCTGACCTCTACATTATCTTGTTTTTCAAAAGATTTTATATGCCAGATTTTATATATATATATTATCATGTGCATGCCTGGATGCCTGGTTTACACAACCCAGAAGAGGGTGCGGATCTCCACTAACTAGGGTAAGCCACTATGTAGGTGCTGAGAACAAAGCCCAGATCCTCTATAAAACTAGCAAGTGATCTTAACTCAGAAGCCATCTCTCTCTACCTCTCATTAGATATTTATCAGAAATCATTAGCTATTTATCCTTTGTGTGTGTGTATTTATTTTAAGATCAGAGGGCAGCTTGTCAGAATCTAGTGTTGATTCCTTCTACCATGTGGGTTCTGGAGATTGAAGTAAAGTTGTCATATTTTACAAATACCTTTAGCCACTTAAACATCTTGCCATCTTTACATTATCTAATTTAATATTTTTTTAATTATACACACACACTCATATATATATGAGTGCCAGATCTTTTGGAACTGGAATTAGAGATGATTCTGAGCTACAATGTAGGTGCTAAGAATGGAACCTTGGTCCTTAGGAAGAACAAGCCATGCTCTTAGTTACTATACTATCTCTTCAGCTTTTAGTAGCTTATTTCTTAAAGGAATAAATTTGTTTCAAGAATAGGCAAAGCATATGAAAGAAAAGTCATACCAATAAGAGAACATAGCATAAATGAAAAGCTGATTAAATGATGAAAATCAATGATTTCAATATTTAGAAAATAGGTTGGAGTGTTTGAGAACACATCTTGTGCTATGGAGACTCTTTGTCCCAGCTAGGCCCGCCATTGCTTCAGCCCCAAATGAACACATGGATGCTGTATTAATTATAAACTGTTGGCTGATGTCTAGGGCTTCTTATTGGCTAGCTCTGTATTAATTATTAACACATAATTACTAATCTATGTATTTTTACATGGTGTTATCTTACTGGAGAACTCCTGACTCGCATATTCCCTTCAGAATCACATAGTGGCTCCTTTCTGCCTACACCTCCCAGAATTATCTTCATCTGGCACCCCACCTATCCTTCCTGCCTGGTCACTAGTCTCACAGTGCTTTAAAGAGAAACATATAAAGAATAACATCTCCCATAAATCTTGAGAGGATTTGTTAGCCATTTTTATACAGATGCACTGGCCTTCATCCATACCATATACTAGGTAATGCATAGATGACTTAAAGACTTAATCTGAAATATGTAGCATTTTCAAGACACCAAAGAGCAAAATATGACTTGTATGTGAATAGTGGCAGATTTTTGTGATATTTTAGGTAATAAAAACATCACTAAAACAATGCAGTAACTGTGATGAGTGTTCATAGTTGTGACAATTTCCAGATAATGAACTGACTGACTTAGATATCACTAGAAGGGGGGAAAAGTTTATTTACCTAATACGTGAAAAAGAAAAACAAAAAACCTAGAACAATTAGGATGCATGGCATAAAGGTGTGTGATAATTTTTAATACTAACAGAAGCTTAAATTTAAGCAAAAATTCATCATAAACAAAGAATGTAGCACCCTGAGAAAGAGCATCTGATGGAGTGTGCTTATTGTATACTTCTGTAAGCTCAAAGGTAACTCCCAGACCCAGCTTTCCCTAAACATATGCATAACTTTTGGAGTCTACCATATATCTCCTAGTCTAGTCACCACTGCTGCAGATGGGCAGTCCTCCTTTCTCATGTCAAAGATTCCAGTAGAAACACTGGTCAATTCTCCAGAAATGACAGGAAGCCACTCTCAGGGACATACCTCCAAAAGAGGCAACACACAGATTTTTTTTTTGCTACAATAGACTAAAATTAATGGTGCTGAACTGTGATTTTATGGCGTTCTGTTTTCCAAATCCTGTTCTTCTGCTGACATAAAACAAAGAAGGATCCTGTTGCCTTGGTTTGGTTGCCTGGGATTTGGCTTCCTTTCCTTCCTGGCTGAAATCTCCATGAGATTGCCTTAGCAAAACAGGTTGCTTTGCTCCAAGTAAGGTCCCTGTTCTAAGAAGGTTGTTCTCCAATTAGCATCACTATTAGAAATTCCTAAACCTCTTGTTTGTCTCCTCATGGACTATCAAAAACACTCCTGACACTTGGTGTGGGCCTTGTATGCATTCACATCCCAGTTCAGCCTTACCTTCTGCCCAGTGCTCCCATACTCCTCCCTGGGTCTTTTGCCTTAGCTCCCCATCAAAGGGCATTTTCAATACCTTCACCCAAATCTGCTGCCCAGAGAAGGACCTGAGCTGACTCTCACATTCATGGCGATGTTCCATATCTTGCATACACTATCTCAGTTTTCGTCCGTTTCTAAACAGGAAAACAAACTGCTGTTTTTTGTTGAACTTGTGCCGTGAAGTGTGAGATTCTTTTAATGGATGATCATTGTAGAGTATTTAAAATCATCCTGAGCAGCTGGTCAATGATTAAAAGGGGTTTAAGGTGTGAATCACAGAAGTCTGATCATGTGTTCACTTCATGCCACAAGCCAGCATTGTTGGCTTAGCTTGGATGAAAATGACTTGCCCACAGTCTGTTCTGAATTCTGTAACTTTATCACTTGTGGCAGTGCTTTTACTTCAAGTCTAAGTAACACAATTTGTAGAATGTGTTATTTTTAAGTTTCTGTTTTTGGTTTTATATGTACATGCTATTTGATCTTTTGATTAGGAATTCAAAGTTATTGATTATCAGAATTATGATAAACTATTTTAATTAATAGTTCATAGAAAATATGCTTTAACTACCTAACATTTTTATTGATATAAACATATTTCTCTTCATAGTTTATGGATCATTTTAGAATAATACATAGATTTTAAAGTGTTCTAAAACCTTGTAGTAGATGAAAATCAGTTTTCAATGCACTTTTGATTGGAAGAAGTGTGGATATCTAAAAAGCTAAAACCTATTCCTATAATTAACAGATCAAATCAATTTCCTTTATGATAAAATATTCTTGTAAAGGACACAAATGTGGTAGACATTACAGAGTTAAATGACGGATTTATAAGATCCCTTTATATTGGATAATTGGAATTCGTTGGGACGAATGAAAATAGATATGGCGAATTTCCAGTTCTGGCTTTGGAAGCTTCATGGTGAGTGGCCTTGGGCTAATTTGTACAGATTTTCTATGAACTGTTACTTAAAATAGTTTATTATAATTCCGAGAGTCAGTAACTTGGAAATCCTAATGAAAGTAGTGATAGCATGTACATGTGTACATCTGAGCTCCCACTGGCTCTTACTCACTCTTTGCAGGTTAGGAATAATGTTAAGTGCTAAATGAGCTTGTTCTCTCGCAAAGTGCCAAACCCTATGGAAAGGTTTTGCTGTCATTGTCTGCCTACCCTGGAACTATGGCTTTCTTGCAACTTGAGTAGAATCAGATTGAAACACCCCATCCAGCTCAGGTTCCACTCACAAAGCTGTCCGGCTTTCTGAATTTGGTCCATGATGATGAGGAAAGAGCTTTAAGGGAAAGTGCTCTTGTCTTTACTGTCTTGCTGGAGTTGTGTTCATTTGTACTTCTTCAAAGGGAAAAAAATCAGCTTCTAATGTGACACAGGCACCTGCACTTTAAAATTACTTAAAACTAGACTAGCCTTATTTTATTTTTTTAAACAGACAGTAGAGCTCTATGTATGCAAATATGACTTTTTAGAAGAGAAGTATAATGTATTATTACAGTGAACTAGAGTGTGAAGAACTCGACTTTAAATCTATGAGATAATGTGAATAAATCATAAATTGCAAAACTGAGCTGCTTCTGATGTTTAGAGCACCTGATTTTGCACAGATTTCTACTTATGTATGAGCATGTATAGAAATATTCTGTTGTTCATTCTCTTTCTCTTCTCATATATAAATGCTTTATACATATATATCAATCCATAATAAAGCATTTAAGCTACTGTCTTTTACATACACATACATAATGTATAGCACAAATTCATATGATTTTAACATTTGTTCATGTGAGGATCATACATAAGTACTTTTTATCTTATGACCTTGAATATATGAAATTGGAAGATATTTATTTCTTTTGATTCTCCTTTATGGTATAAGCAACAGAAGTACCTGTCTTTGAAGTTTCTGAGTTCTAAGTTTACTTCCACGAAAACATAAATGCTGCATTCATTTATTTCTCAGACTTTTATCATTGGCAATAATTTTTACAGATTAAAAATGTATAAAATTTCAGCATTGAGCCTATGGTATATTTTTTCCTAAGTTAAAATAACAGCAATGAAACCCAGACCATTTTACAATCTCAAACTAAACTGATACTTGATTTTGCTTTTGTACCTAAATTTATGCACTGACATTGAAACACTTCAAAGAAGCAACTTCATAAAACTCCATGACTCCTGAAGCATAAAGGTGGTCACATAAATGACGGAGTAGTGCAAACATTGGTGGGAACAGCATCAAAGTGTTGTTATTAAAAATGAAAAGGGAGGGTAAATCATAAATTTGTAATACCTTCAAAGCTGAAGATATGTCTGTAAGACATGAGTCATAGAGGAAGAACTTGCAACTAACAAAGCACTTCTGGAGGCTAGAGTCAAAGCGTACATACTAAATTAGAGATTCATTCACCAAACGTGCTAAGAGTTAACATTGTGCCAGACACCTAAATCACAGGAGAAACCAAACCAGAAATCATGATATCTATATTCTGATTGGGGAAATGGGAATATATTTGTGCTAATCAGCGACATTACATTGTGCAGATACTCAATTATTATTCTGTGATTCTGGCCTATACTATGCATAGGAATAGCCTTTTCCTACATTAAGAGACATGCTCCATGCCTATAACTATTTTTCAGAATATGACTATTTATGTTATACTTCTCATTAAAAATAACATTTTTTTCAAATTGTGCTTTGAAATTTATAACCCACTTGCCTAATTACTATTAGATTTATTATCATTTTTCAAGATTAACTCATTAGTATTTTAAAAGTTAATTCACAAGGTTGTGATTAAGGGCTTGCTTTGGGACTCAGGGAGCTTAGCTTGGAAAAATATGCAGAATTGCTTATGAAATGAAAGTATTCTAACACAGGCTGTCTTTGTTACTTCACCTGCATTTACATATGTTAGGAACAGTGAGTAGGAACTTAAGTTTTTGAAAATTCTGTATTAGATACATGCTTCTTTGCCTGCAGTTTCAGAAGTTGGGTTCTCAGCCTTTATCACGGAGAAGTTATGTTCTACAGTGGCTTAGTTGGCAAAGCTCTGTTTAAATGCAAATTACATACTGTTGAATAATGGGAATTTAATTAAATTAATGTGTCTCCAATTTACATTTCTAATCCCTTTTGACTTGTTTCATGTTCTTGGTGACAGTCAGATTCAATGTACTCTTCCACTATAAGACCTGTGTTGATGCTTTGGATTTCCTTCTTCCCCTAGGAAAGGCCACCACAGTACACTAGCTTTTGTGAGCCATTTCTTACAATTTCTTCCTTTATTGACTTCTAAAATGAGTAGACTTCAAAGGATTGAGATTCTTAATTGGTTACTGTGATTTCGGGGGTGAATGTGTATGTGTGTGTGTGTGTGTGTGTGTGTGTGTGTGTGTGTGTGTGTGTTCCCATTACCTTTGTCTCCTGGTTTCTAATTTTAGAAGATACATAGCCATCCTTTGAATTTCAGTGCTGCGCCCGCTGTGCAGCCTGTGTCCGAGAATGTGCGGAGGGTGTCAGGGATTGACAACACAGAGACTCGTTCAACGATGTAAAGAAAACTTTAAGCAGGCCCCAATAAAGGCTCAAGAAAACTTCCCAAGAAAGGCTTCCCTCCAGAAAAGCTTCTGCTCTCTCCTTACCCCTGGCTGGTTCTGCTCTGACACCAGAAACTGACTTGGGTGTGTCAGAAGAGGAGGTTAGTCTTTGGAAAAGGTCGAGGTCAGGGTGGTTCTCGTGGGCCAGCCCTTTTCAGGAAATTATTGCCCCTTTTCTCTTTAATTTTTCGAGCCTCACAAGGAGCTGTAGGGAGGAGGAGTAACTGAGCAATCCGTTCTCCTGCTGGGATGGCAACAACCCCACTGCCCACTGATGTCATTATTTTAATCTCTCCCTCACTATCCTGGTCTATAACACCGGGGTGTACCTGGATGCCTCGAAGAATAGTGCTGGACCATCCCAAGAGTAGTTTGACCGTGCCTGGGGGCAATGGCCCATGCACCCCAGTAGGGAGGGCCTGGATCCCCATGTCGGGTGTTAGGATTGCCCCGGCGGAGGGACTGAGGTCCAATCCTGCACTCCCTGAGGTGGCTCTAAGGAGGTCTGAGATATGAATGGGTTGCTCTGGGGGAGAAAATGAATCCTGCCACTGCCCAGAGCAGGGGTCATTGCCCTGTACACATTGGTTTTAGGACCCTGGGGTGGGGCCCTCCTCCAGTTTCCCTGATTATAATTAGCAGGAAGGAAATTTCCCTCCCCGTCAGTTTTAGAGTAGCAGTTATTGGCCCAATGATATCCCCTTCGGCAACACGGGCATAAACCAGGTCTCTTGAGACCAGTAGTACTATTTTGAGGGCACTCTCTACGGAAGTGTCCCTCCATACCGCAGCTGAAACATGTTTTTCTCCCTCCCTGATTAGGTCTTTCTTTCCCCACTTGGGGCCGAATAGCAGCAGCTAACACTTGACCCTGGATGAAGTTCCCATCAATGTCCCTACAGGTCCGGATATAGTCATTTAGACTTTTATTGCGATAGGGGCGAAGGGCTTTCTTACAATATTTATTTGCATTTTCGAAAGCCATCTGCTTGATGACTGGCATCACAGGCCCAATGCCCCCAAATATTCTTTCTGCTACCCAACTGAGACGGTCTATGAAGTCTTGAAAAGGTTTGGAGGGTCCTTGAAGGACTTCGGACAGGTGATCCCCTCCTTCCTTGGAAGGCAATGCTTTCCAAGCCCCTTGGGCCGCTGCTGCCACTTGGGCATAGACTGTGATGTCATATTGCATTTGTTGTTGAATGGTTGCATATTGACCACTCCCAGTAAGCATCTCCACATTTCTCTGGGGCTGTCCAGCCTGTGCATTTCTTTGGGCTGTCTGGCTGCATTTTTTCTGAAACTCACCCCTCCAAATCAAATAATCTCCCCCAGATAGAGTCGCTCGGCAAAGCTGCTGCCAATCACTAGGTGTCAAGTTAAGAGACACAAAAGATTCCATTAAGGAAAGTGTAAAGGGAGCCCGTGCTCCATAATTTAGAGTTGCCTCTTTAAGTTGTTTTATGTCTTTAAAACTTAAAGGGTTATGATGCCTAATGACCTGCCCAGAATTGTTCGGGTCTGGAGCTTCTATTACCGGGGCCACCACCGGGCAGTATTGGACCCCTTCTTTGGATCTTCCATCAAGGTCCAAGAAGGACTGGATTATATCATAGGAGGAGTCCCATTTTTAAAGTATGGAGAAGGGTTTCTCTCTCTGTCCTGTCTTTTCTTAATTCGAGTCTTTTTTTAGTTCTTTTTTAAGGGCCGTGATCTCAGCAAGTAACCGTTCCTTCTCAGACTCTGACAAGTCTGAGTCTGAGCTACTTCCATTTTCTAGGTCTGATAGAGAAGGATATAACCAATTCTGGCTGGAGTCCTTCTTTTTGGGTCATGCCAGGAGATCTCTACCCGTTCTTTTGTTGTTGCTAAGAGACTCCTCCTCATCCTCATTAACAATGGAGCCTCTAGTTTTGGTCAGGGTCTCTTCAGATGATTCATCCTCACTCTCTGCCTCTGAACTCAAGGAGGCTTGAGTCTCAGTCTCTTGTAACTCTAAAAAAGCCTCTTTTGTGTCCTGAACTACCTGGCAGTGACAAACCTTATCTGTCAAAAATGCACCCCTCACTAATCTCCATAAGGAGAATGTGGTAGGGGGCAAGGACTCAGATCCCTCTTTTCGTAAAAGTCAATGAAGGTCACGGCGAACCTCCTCCCAATCTGGGATATTTAAGCTTCCTCCAGTAATGAACCATGGACTCGCTCGTTCGATCGATTTTAGAAAGCCTTCTAGGGTTTTAGACTTGACTGCAGTCCCATGTCCTTTAAGTAACTTTTTTAATTGATACTGTAATGATTCAAGCTTCCCGGAACTATTCCCCATCGTTTCTTAACCCCGTCCACTTATCTTGCTTTCACGATCTCGGTGGAACCTCCAATTGCCGCACCCGCTGAGCAGCCTGTGTCCGAGAATGTTCAGAGGGTGTCGGGGATTGACAACACAGATAAGTTCCTGAAAAGGGCTGGCCCACGGGAACTGCCCTGACCTCGACCTTTTCCAAAGACTAACCTCCTCTTTTGACACACCCAAGTCAGTTTCTGGTGTCAGAGCAGAACCAGCCAGGCATAAGGAGAGAGCAGAAGCTTTTCTGGAGGGAAGCCTTTCTTGGGAAGTTTTCTTGAGCCTTTATTGGGGCCTGCTTAAAGTTTTCTTTACATCATTGAACGAGTCTCTGTGTTGTCAATCCCTGACACCCTCCGCACATTCTCGGACACAAGCTGCACAGCGGGCATGGCATTTCAGTCTCTTCCAAATCAAAACTCATGGTTTAGGATTTCTCTAGATAATATAAAGGATCTTTGTTGCCATAGTGTTGGACATCCTGTGTCAATGAAATAATGAACTTGTAAATACAGTAGTGAATACAAAATATAAAATTGCACAGGAAATTTTTTGGTCATAATTATTGAGGAAATTTGAACCATGATTTTATATTATTGCTATTTTATTTGTACTTAGTTGCAAACTGCCATTAATAATTTGAATATATTCATAATGTAACTATTGGTTTGAATACCATTACAAACAATTGACATTTAGAAAATACTTCATTTACCTAAAACTTAAACTTTGTAAAACTTGATCAACTATTATTTGGAGTCCTGATACTCATGAAAATTTCAAAAAAATCAGTGAAATACTAATGATTGTCCACAAGACTTAAAAAATAATTCACAAGAAGAAGCATTGTCTTTAGTGGTACATTCTGAACATATACTAATTTTATGCTTTATTTAAACTGATGACAAATATTTTTCTGAACTTCTAAACAGAGATTTATTTTAGACTAAACCAGGTTTAGGAAGTAACACTGACAAAATTGATAAATTCTCAAATTTTGACTCTTAGATTTCCATTTATCTAATCCTTTTTTTATTTTGTTTTTTCAAGACAGGGTTTCTCTGTAGCTCTGGAGACTGTCCTGGATCTTGCTCTGTAGACCAGGCTTACCTTGAACTCACAGAGATCCACCTACATCTGCCTCTCAGGTGCTGTGATTAAAGGCATTTGCCACACTGCTGGGTTACAATCCTTTTTTAATTTAAAAACAAAATAAAACTTGTTCCCAAGACTGAATTTACTTCTCTAAATTTACTATGTTTATTTACTTAATATTTCTAAACTAAGATTAATTCAAAATATTGTTATTATTTTAGTTTTTAAAGACAGGGTTTTTCTCCATAGCCTTGGCTGTCCTTGAACTTGCTTTGTAGACAAGACTGGCCTCCAACTCATAGAGATCTGCCTGCCCCTAACTTCCAAGTGCTGAGATTAAAGGTGTGTGCCACTATCACCTGGCAATTTAAGATATTGTAGAAAACTCATTTATAAGAAGCGTACTTCTTTTCCTTTTGTAAATTTTATAATTTCCATGTTGTCTTGAGATGAACTTTAGATGCTTGAATTCAAACTGTGAAGTTAATTATTGTATGCCCACATGTGTGTCTGTGTTACTCTCTTTCTGAAACATAAGCTGTTGAGTCCATATGATGATTCTTGCATATATATCCTTGGGGCTATTTGTCCCTGAACAAACATTTGGTGAGCTCTTTCCTGAGAATCACCTCTTCTGTGCTCAGCTTTCCTAAGCTGCCTAGTTGTTTTTACTCTCCAGTTTGGCTTGTCCTTGATGTCATCCTTATTCAGCTCACCTTTGAGCAATCATGTTAGTGAGAGTCTGTGGGTGTAGCTACTGACATTACTAAGAGACACAATCTCACAGCTAACTCCCTCATCCTCAGGAGTTTAGAATCTTCTTGCTTCCTTTTTTTCAGTGTTCTCTGAAACTCTGGTGGGAGAAAGAGAAGGGAGAGACATTGTAATTCAGTTACAACATGGGAAAAAATGTTCATTATAGAGAAAAAAGAAGCTACAAAATAAATGTTGATAGCTCTCTTGTGAGATTAAGAACAATAAAATATGATCAACATGACCCCAGGATCTCAGAATTTCTCTGTCATTTATTTTTTTATCTCTTGTACACATTTTAATTCAATAAGTTAATATATATCAAATATCAGCAATAATGCACTTGTTTAACAAACAACTCAATGTTTTTTGACAAATGGATAATGATGTGTACTCAATTATTCTGTTTCTATAGAAAGAAGGACCACCAGGATCTAAAGCATTAATGGTTACTTTTTCATTTTCTTTTATATGTTTAGTATGAAAAGGAGAATTAAGTATTCAGAATTTATAGCCAAACTGAAAACTATTTAATATATAAACTCTATGATATATAGACTATCCTTATATTTCCATTCACTCACTGTTTGTTTGCAAATCTAGTGGTTCTGATAGTTATTTTATATTTTACTCATTTGTAAATTTATTTCTTTTTATTTTATGTGCATGGGTATTTTTTCTACATATGCATTTTTTTAATCCTGTGTGGGTTGTCCCAAGAGAAAGAAGAAGGTGTTGAATCTTCTTGAACTGGAGTTACAGATATTTGTGTGTCACCATGTGGGTGCTGGAAAAGCAATAAAGTTCTTACCAACTGAGCCATCTCTTGAGATGGTTATTTTTGGTTGTGAGTTGTATAGAGTATAAAGTAATAATCATGTGTCTGCCCTCCTGGTGTATTATAGTAAAACAAAGTTATACTCAGACCTTCATTTATAGGTCAGTAACAAAATATATATTAAACAAATGAAGAAATTATAGTAAAAACGAAGTTAAGTTTATCTTATCAATTCATGTTAAGGTTAGTGGGTGAGGACATTTTAGGTTATGAGGATAAATTAGGCTGTATAATATTTTTATAAAATTTTAAGCTTGAAGACACAAAGTTTATGGTAAACTTTAACTCCATTCCTATTCATGGATAGCACTATTTTAAGTGGCATTGTTATGAACCATAAATTATTTTTAAAATCATTAGAATCTAAACCAGTCTCTTTTTTGTGAGTCAATGTCACAAACCTGAGCCATCATCATAATAAATGTATCCATATAAACACTGTCATGTAATACATGTAAGTAAACTAATGAGCTAGTCTTGCCTTTATCTTTTTAGGAGAAAAAGTGAAATGCACCTTTGTTTCCCTTGTTCATCTGTCTAGAGAGGATGCTTTTTCTTGGTTAAATAAAAGTTTAATTAAAGAATCAAACAGACAGAAGTGATGTCATGCCATAAGAATTTACTATAAGCTGTATAAAAGATATTATAAACTATAATATTTATATGGTAATTAAATAACTTCTTGTTATAAAATTTAAACCTGACCTTTCATTTTAATTACCCTTTCAGGAATGTGATTATCTCTGCTGAATGGTTACTTGGAGATAGGGATCCCCTTGACACACTTAATCTTTTACTTTCCTGACGTGTGAACTGTACAGCAGGCTTAAAACAAAATGAAGGTGCTCCTAGGGAGGTTTGTGTAACAGCTTAAGACCTAGTGTGCTTCCTACTTTAGTCCAAGAGTTTACCACAGGGTTTCCTAGGTATGGAACATAAGGAGTGAGAGTGTGTCAAAGGTGACTTTTGAAGAGATAAGTGAATATTTGATTGAAACAGTAGTTCTAGGATATGGGAGACTTCATGACTATCTCCTCCAGAACATTTTGTCTGTTTGAGCCTGTCCACATGAATTGGCAGGAAAACATGTTCTGTACAAACCACGATAAGCAAAGGATATGGTGAGTCTGTGATGCTTTTGTCCTTTGACACACTATTCTTTGTCACTTAAGAGTCATTCAAAGAAGCTGGTAGTTCAGGAAATAAGACCAGGAAAGAAGATTCGAAGTCACAATGAATGTTCTGCTTCAGACTTGGCCAAGTGTTTTGGGTCAGTCTGCCTGTACAGGTCTAGCAGTGTTACCCAGTATAAACAGCTATTGTTCTGAGGATATAATGAACGTACAGTGTTTGTTTGATTCTTGGCAAACAGTGGAGATCCAACCCTAAATAACAGTCCTGAACCAAAGTGACTAAGGATTAGTCATGTTTGGGTATAGTCAGAGCTGTTTCCTCAGCTCACAACATGAATTTTTGCATTTTTCTCCAATTCCATAGTATCTGCTAGAAGAAATAGATGCCCAGTTACAAAGGTAATAGTTGTCCAAAGTTGAAATAAGATGCTAGGAACATTAATGCTGAAGAAAATTAACAAAAAGGAGAGCATAACTTCTCTCTTTCTCTCAAAGGAAGGAAGAATGGAGGTTTTTATGGCTCACACTTCTCTTAATTTTCTGAATTCCTGTGTATGGGTAAAAAGTGTGTAGAAAGGCAGTAAGTTATGAAGGAAAGTCTGTTTAACTAAGGACACTAACAACAGACCAAAGTAATGATCCTAGTCAAGTGTAGCTTGAAGAACCATGGGTTTATTGGTCTGATTCACAATATGTAGGTAAGGCCTTACTTGCAGGAACTTGAATGACCACAACACACCTTTACCAGTGAGATGTTTTACTGTGGCTTTATAAATGGGCCCCTTCCTACCTCAGTTAACTTTACATACTCCAAATTTTCTATCACCTCCCAAGACCCCAAGCTCATGTGTAACTGGAGTATTTATTTATCTATTTTTTCTTTCTTTTTAAATTTAAGTTAGAAACAAGCTTGTTTCGCATGTTAACCCCAGCTTCCTTTCCCTCCTCTCCTCCCCATCCTTCCCCACCAGGCCCCCCAGTCCCCCACCCAATCTCCACTCCGATCTACAGGGAGGGTGAGGCTCTCCATGGTGGACTCCAGAGACTACCATTTCATCCAGGGTAGGGTGTAGGCCCTTCTTCAAGAGTCCCGGCTGAGAGAGCATCCCTCATTGTGAGATGGGCACTCAAAGTCTATTTGTACTCCAGGGATAAATACTACCCAAGGCCCCATAGATTACCTAGGCCTCCTCACTGACACCCACCTTCAGGGGGTCAGGGTCAGTCCCATGCTTTCCACACAGCCATTTGTTTATTTATGTATTTGTTTGGATATTTATTTAATCAAGACAAGGTTTCTTTTTGTAGTCTTGGCTATTTTGTAACTTGCTTTCTAGACCATTATGGTCCCCAACTCACAGATCTCCACCTGCCTCTGCCTCTTGAGTGCTGGGATTAAAGGTGGATTGTGCTACTTCTACACGGCTGGCTGAGTAATTGTGATATAGCCAAGAGGGAAGTATGGGAAGGAGTAACTGGAATCTCAGATGAGTGTCTGAAGAGAAACAGAGATCATCTCTATTAGACTAATAAGACATGAAATAAGCAACTGATGATACATAAAGAATGATCACTGCAGTGTACAAATCAAAGCATCTTCATAATGACATGCCACCTGGCAGGCACAGGTTTGTAGAGAACTACTCAGTTCATCTTGACCATAATATGCCAGTAATGAAGGCAGACTCCAAAGTAGCATTGTGTTAATAGTTCTCATAGGCTTCCTTAAGTTGAAGTAACTTTGGAACAAATTCCCCTTTTTTCAAATCAAGTATTACATCAGAACTGACTGCTTCATTGTGCAGCTTGACAGTAGACATATATGGCCATATTAAGAGGGAGGGAATGTGAATAAAACCATCAGTTCTTATTTTGATAATCTAAGTCTTCATAGTGATTAGGTGGAACATGCTACAAAAGGTTCCTTCTTTTGAGAGTGATATTTTAGTTTCCTGTTTTTTCATGTCCTCCATACTTGATCTTAAACTGGCCTTTTGTGTGATTTTGGTGTATGATGTTTTAAAATCCTAATTTGGTTTGGATATCTTTGATACTTAATTCCTACTTTGAGGGTAAAATTTAGGTACCATCTCATAATTGGGACATTTAAATATAGTTCCATACTTTTAAAAAAACTATAATTAGTATTGCCTTGCTCAAATTGTTTTATGGTACAATACACATGTCGATATTATGACAAGTTCACATGTTGCATTGACCTTAATATGGAGATATTCATTTTTGATCAACATGATTTTAAATTTATAGATAGGTAGAATCGATCTCAGAAATAAAGAATGTAAAGTGAATTCCTCAGTATATCATGTCCCTTATTTCAAGAGCCACTTACATTTATAATAAGAGGAATTGGTGAATGCTTTCGGTGTAAAGTAGATATGGTGGTAGACCGTTTATTGTAATCATTTGGTAATGTCTGTATGTTCTTTATATGAAACTGCATAAAAAAGTTTTGAGGTCTCCAAATATGATCTACCTTAAAAATCAATTTTCTTTCATTGACATTCATCACTGCCCTCCAAATGTTGGAATATGTTTGGAAAGATAATTCAAAGTACATTGAAAATATTATGGTTATTTCAAAGGACTTATTACACAATGCAGAATCTACTTTAAATATTAAATTTGCTTATTTTTTGTGTTTGCATGTATCACAATGCATGTGTACACATGCATGGCAGGGCACTCAGAGGAGTGTGTCCTATGGACTGAGCTCAGATTGTCAGGCTTGGTGCCGAGTGTCTTTATCTACTGAGACTTATCTGTAAGCACAACTCAAAGTCTTAATTTCATACTGTCATTTGAATACCTTAAGTAATGTCCATAGACATTTACTTTGTAAACATGAATAAATATAAAATCACAATATTATGCAGACTTCAAACACGTGTCTTCTAATCTTAAATATTTTTGTTTATATATTAATTTAGCATATTCAGAATATTGAAATGTTTTAATGAAATAGTTATAAGAGGTTTTTAAATAGTAACTCTTCAACTTATAGATAGCCAATATTCTTATAACAAACAAAGTGGTTTCCTAGTTAATGTAACATACAGAATTATGTTTTAAAATGATTGGAATATAGTTGTAATGATACAATTCATTCTGAAATTATCCTAGGATTATCTATGTTATAGTTTCTCTTGGGATCTTAGACTAGCTGTTGGAATGTAAAAGAATATATATGAACCTTATGTGGGACATACATCTTTATATCAACACTACAATGAAAACAACCAAACTCATTTATAAATATAAAAGCTTCAAAGTGCTTTAAAACTGATAATATCCTTTAAAAAATTCCCACTAAATATCCCCATTTGTATTTTGTTTCTAGATTATTCCATACAATAGAGACTGCCAGAAAACAAAGTCTTGAGAAAAAAATTATCATTCCTGAAATGACTGCAAAATGTATTTCACATACTATATTATTTTATTGTCTGAAAATATAGTATTTTAATAGTTCTACACATTTGTTTCATTAATATACTATGGGCTACCAACCAAAATAAATCCCATTATATAAATCCTTTTTTAACGTTTTAGTCTGTCTTGCTTAGTGGAGCAGGGGTATATAAATCAGATGGTATATGAATGTATTTTACATTGCTGTATTCATGCTGCTTCATAATAAAACAATGGGTGTAAAACTGTTTGAAAAATTATATATACTTATGAGATTTTAAGTTGTGTCAGATCAATGGTATTTCCTGTTTTGTTCCCACTGTGTCCCCAAATTTCAAATATTGTGCTAAAGAGACACTCAATAAATATTTGTTGAATAAATGAACAGTGACTTCCTGTGCATATTTTAAACAAATGATACTTTGGGGAAATGATATTATATACAAGTTAAGAAAATAATTTTAAAATCAAACAGGTCCTGCCTAGCATGTCATTTCTGGTATTTTCCATGAGTTCTTTGATGTGCTTTTTTTCGTGTTGTTTTTGTTGTTGTTGTTGTTTCATTTTGAAAGATGTCACATTTGTAAAACATGCAGGATTATATGGGGAGTGTAAAGATTTCATGAGAAAGTATTCCACTAGGCATGCATTTCCTTTTACATAGATTTTGTTTCAATCTATTGCTCACTAACGTCAAAGTTTCCTGAGCTTTCTTCAGGCACTTGAGGATATTGATAACTTGCTTTCTCCCCTCTATCCTGGGTACTGATTTCATGTTATAGATTCTAATATAAAGAATTCTCATGCTTTACATAGTTCCTAGTATTCTATATCTAACGAGTGATGAATCATTAAGATATTAAGAATCTTGGTTGTATTCCAAGTGTTCAGATATACTCTTATGTTGGTTTAAGGACTCAATACTTGAGAGTGCTTGCTGCTTTTTCTGGGGACCAGAGTTTAGTTTCCAGCACCCATATCAAGGAGTTCAAATTGCCTGCAGCTCCTGGCATCTGTCAGTGTCTCTGGTCAACCTGTGAACCAAACATGCATGCAGATATATGAATGCATGCAAACACAAATAACAATGAACTAAATCTTGAAAACAAGAATTAGGTAGAGAATAGTGTGGTGAGAATAGTGTGGTTTTTAAAGTACTCTCATTTCATGGAGAGGATCTGCTCTCTTATTTCCTTGTCAAAGTTTTTGTAAGTGCATTTAAATTGCTTTTTTTGTCTGACACCTTTTATCTTGTTTCTAAGTTTTGCAGATTTTTCTTTTCAACAATTTCTTCTGCTAATGAAAACTGCTTTTCATTCTTATACAAGCTCTCTTCTTTCTCTCAGGTAACTAAAACAATTGTG
The DNA here is from genome assembly GCF_017639785.1 of Mesocricetus auratus. Taxonomy (NCBI): domain Eukaryota; kingdom Metazoa; phylum Chordata; class Mammalia; order Rodentia; family Cricetidae; genus Mesocricetus; species Mesocricetus auratus. The sequence goes on from NW_024429190.1 coordinate 59,000,221, forward strand.
TTTACAAAAATTCACTAAAAGCTTGAAATGATTATCTTTTATTACAGAAAACAAAAAGAAAGGATACTAAGTATTGGGCATTTACTTATGTCTTGGATGCCACAATTAAGAATCTCTTGTTTCTAACCTAATCATCGTGCTTGGTAGTTATGCTCAGGCAGTCAATGTGGACTATAAACTTTCATTTTTATTTTTGAAACAGTAAGAAACTTATGAATTCTCACATACATTCTCTTAACTCTTACCATGTGTGATAGCATGTCTTTTTGTCAAACTTTACCCTTTCTGTTTTCTGAACTGTTGTGAGTATTAGAACTACTCTGGTGTTTGTAGAAATCCATGGTCTTATTATGAATGTGTTTATCACATTTTTGTCCTCCACCAAGTTAGAAAGATTAAACATTGAAGAAGATAAGCGTATCTTTGCTCAGTTACTTCCCTGAAAGAGACATGGAAAGGAACATAAGTGTCCATGAAAGAGATGTCTGTTTCTCTCTGTATCAGAGAGCAGGGATTTGTCCCAGAGGCCAGAGATTAAACCACCTTGAATATGATTTCAAGGGTTATATAATAATCTAAGGTAAAATGAATGCTCATATTTGAAATTTTGGGATGATTTAGCTGTACGATTTTTATGGGAAGGACTAAACTATAGCTAGTATGAGAAAACTGAAGAACCACCATGGTCCTAATAAAACACACAGGAAGTTATTTTAAATTCTAATTTTTGTCTATAGTAGGGTTTTTTTTAACCCAATGTATAAACTTAAACAGCTACCGGGCTCCTTTGATTAAAACAAACAAACAAACAAACAAATAAAAACAAAACTACCGTACATGTTATAATAGTTATTACAAATATTCCTAAAATCCACAAAATATTTTATATAATATGGAACATTCTTTGCTGATCTATAATGCTCTAGCTTTGCCTAACCTAAGCACACATTCTCTGATTTTAATCAAATCTCCTGAAATTGTATAAGAACATTATTTGAACCCACAATCTCCTATGTGTAATTTATGAATTAAAATCAAGTATTACATAGCTGGAAATCTCTTTGATTACTTTCCTTTTCTAGCAGTTAACAATTTTATTCCAAAGACAAAATTACATGCAATTCCTACCAAGAATTTTAGATTTGGAATGGAGAGGTATATTATTTCATAGAATATTACACTACAGTTAGGTACCCAGCACTTAGTAGTAGCATTTGCTCATGCTGACATATTACCCATACTTTTAATTTTTTATATATCTAATTTTGATACCTGTGTAAATTTTTCTTTGGGTAATTTATTTATTTTGTATTTAAATTAGAAATAAGCTTGCTTCACATGTCAATCCCAGCTCCCTCTCACACCCCTCCTCCCCTGCCCCCCCAATCCCCCTCCCACCAAATTCCTCTCCAGAGAGGGTTAGGGTGGTTATATATTTAACCATACCTAAACTTTATCACTCCATGGCACTTTATAATTGAATTAAAATGTATTGCAGCTTTAAAATTTCTCAGAATTTGTTAATGTGTCCATTGGAAATTCTCATTTCTAAGGTATTTGATTTTCAATTTTAGAAATGAATAATTTAAACAACCAACACAGAAAATAAAATAGAACTAAACTCCTATTCTTGTGGAACAGTGACTACTTGGAGTTTGCTGCTCCTAGTTAAATATGGAAACATTTCTAAATGTCATATTTCTTTCAATAGACAGCAGACCTCAGAAATTTTGTTAAACTCATTTTCTTTCTTGAAAAATCAATGTAATGAAAACCGTTATGATTTTCCTGATCATTAATGAAGTTTTTCACTATATTCCATGTTTGGCTTCCATCTAAATGCTGTGACAGGTTGATGCAAACTATTTGTTTATTTTTGGCCATCTTTTTCCATCATCATAAAATGCTGCTTTTCTGTAATTCTGCACTTTCATAAGTCTCTGCTAAGTGCTGTGTTCAGTAGTTTCACATTAAGTGATTTGACATATATGAACTTCAGTTCTGACACACTTACATACATTCTGTTGTCCTTCACTTCTACGCATCGGTTTCAACAAACTATAATGTTTTAACAGGTGCTTCTTTATTGATATAACAATTTCTTTAGGACAACAGCTTTTTAAATCATCCCAGCATATATTGCAACAGGTGCTCCAACTAGACATAAATGGAAATAAAACAAAGTAAAATTTCTGTGGCTGAATAACAGTTGCTACTGGCCTAATTTCCTCCATGGTTTCTTACCTCCTGCTCTAATGGCTGCCAAAATTGCTTAAGCAATTGCCTGAAAACTTTTTATTAAACCATTACTGCATTTTACTGCCAGACATACACATGCCTGTTGCTGAGGCCAGCAGTGGTTTTCCTGACTCTCTGACCTTGTTGGTTCATTAGTAGTTGCAACTGAAAATCCAGATTTCACTGACTCCAGAGGGACTTATTTTTTTTAAACAACTTTGCATTTGTCAAATTGCCATGAAAGGGAATATTTTCTTTTAAAAATACTTTTGAGAGTGTCCTAAATAGTCTATAATATACAGGAGGATTACAATTTAGATAAAAGTTTACTTAATTGAGATCTTTATTTCATTGGATTAAAAATGTTTTGTCAAAATTATAGATTCTTGAAGATTTGCATGTTACAAATAGATTTAGAACTGAAGTTCCTCCAGGAGAGGCTGGACATACCACTATGATAATTACTTACAGTTGTGAGACATCTGTGCTTCCTGTTTAGTGGACTTTACAAATGATTTCTACAGTAGCTGGGAATTAGAATTGAATTCTGCTTATTAGAGCCCTCATACTCAACAAATCTACCCCATGTGTCTACCAAACTTACCCCTTCAAATATTAGCTAAATTGAGAGATGCAGTAAAATAGGTTATTAGAGACTATTTAAACAGCTGTCCTCTTTGCTATGCTTACACATAGGAAGTACTCTGCACAAATTTGATGGACCACTGGAATGTTCTTTGTTTTTATGGAATATTGTAACTTTTATTATAAGTAGTAACCCATCACTCAGCCCTCTGATCTCTTCAGGAAATGACTACATTTTTCTGAATCCAAGTTCTGCCACCGACCAGTCTAGTGGGAATCACTTCTTTGCTACCATACACTCACTACCTACAGAATTCTTTCTTATTAAGCTATTTATTATTTTGAGCTACCATTCTCTGGTCTTTAAATTGAATGATAATAGTATTTAACTTTAAAATGATGCCCACTAAAGGACATGTTCTTTGCTGGCGTTCTCTGAGCAAGAATGAGCATGTGTATTCATTCAGTTGATGTAAGACTTTCCTGACACATGAAGATATGTGATTTATGCTTTTATTACCTATGTAGTTCTGCTTTGAACCTTTGACTAGGATTGCAGTTTCATCTGTCTACCTGATACAAGCCTGGGTCTTCAGTAGAAGCCTGTGGATTCTGTGGCATTAAAAGCTTTGTTCTATGCTAAAACTTTTCCTTTCACCATTCTAGAAAATTTTTAACATATTTGTAATCACATATTAAATTGATTTGGATAAAAAATAATACTAATTATAGGTATTTTATATTTATAGTTATTAATGGTTTGTTTCCGCATTCTAGGATAATTCATAGTCCCTCATTCAATGTATGTCAGAAAGGAAGAAGGTGTATGTATCATGATTATACCCCAGTGAAAATCAAATATGAATAAAATATTCTAAAGCAATGGTGCTCTACCCGTGACTCTCAAACCCTTTGGGGGGGTCTAAAACCCTTTCTCAGGGGTTGCCTAAGACCAGATATTTACATTATGATTCATAAAAGTAGGAAAATCATAGGTATGAACTAGTAGCAAAAATAATTTTATGGTTGGGGACCACTGCAACATGAGGAATTATATTAAAGGGTCAAAGCATTAAGAAGGTTGAGAATCACTGCTCTAAAGTATTAGGTGGGCTTCCTCCCACCCGGTAGCTTTGTCATTATTGGTTTTATCCTAAGGTGCCTAATATAAATTTAGCCTTTCGACCATTTTTTGGTTATCTGGGCATCCAAAATTCAAAATATTCATGACACTTTTCACAGGTCAATACCAGGAAGTTTCACAAATCTATTAGAACACAGACCTTGTAATATGTGTCAAAGGAGGAGCATTCACTTTTAAAGACCCATCCATTATAGCTCACACTGTAACTGTAGCGAAATTAGAAGCAATATAACAGTGTGAAGGCTGTCAACTCTTTCGTTCTATATGCAACTTGAAATAAAATTAAGAAAGCTACAAAAATTAAAAGGCATTAAAATGGTGGGTTAACAAACACTAAGAGACAGGATGGCATAGATATGCTCTGAAAAATAAATGTATCCAATACAAAATTCCTTGGTTTGGAGACACAGTTGAAGTATCTTTTACTACTCTGCAAATAGGACACTGTATTATTACTTCATGAAAAAATTATTTGTGAACTAACTTATTAACCATGGTTCCTTATTTTCTGGAAGTCTTGACTTTGTCTGAGTGTCTCTCAGGTCAACATTTTTGCCTTAGTCTCACTCATGAGATTGTAGTAACACATTTGGTCAGGGCTATTGTGTCATGTGAGGCTCATTCAGTACAGAATCCAGTTTGACATGTATGTAATTATCCAGTGGTCTGTAAGAAGACACAACAGCACACAGAAAAAAAAGAAAAGAAAAAAAACAAAGCAGAATTATCTAAGAAAGAAGCTACAGCCTCTCTACTGGTTCCTTGGTTGTGACGCTTCATCTCTTTTTCTATTTGCCATTTGTTGGAAATGTACCCTGGCCATCATTGAGTGGCATTAATTACACATGGGTATGAAACTTTATTTTAATAATCAAAATGATAAGTCTTGAGGTATGGATGTAGCAGAAATAATAAAAAGAAAAATCCATTTTGAAGGACATTTTGATAGACCTGTGATTGAAGACCTTTGATTTAAGAGTTATGTCTCAATATGAGACACTGTCTAAACATCTCAGGGCATAGTCTTCTCATTTCTAAGAGTGTTTGAAATGGTGACACTAAACTGTAGTTGTTGGCGTCTAACTTTATTTCTTACAAGTGATTGCATTTCCAAACTTAAGGAATCTGATTGTGTATAGTGCTTATGAGTGCTATGAATAATTGAGAAAATTTATGAAGGAAGCATTGGATTTGACAGTGAGTTTTTGACTGAAGTAACCTGTACTGAATTAGAGATTGATGCATATAAGGTCACTAAGCCAATGCTCGTTTGTTGTGAAAATGTGTCTTTGGGCAGTGAAAAGGAAAGATATGTTACATATTGGTATGTAATTAAGTGTGCAGATATATACACATATGTATGTGTATGTGTGTGAATGTGCATGCACATGTGTGCACACCCGCTTTTGTGTTTGGATATGTGTGTTAAAAGATAAAAATTTTTTTCTTAAATTTTGATTAAAAAATACCTCTTGTTCACCTCTCTGCAATGGATACTTTGTATGGGGACTGCAGCACAGAAAACCCAATCTGGGATTTTTGTGTTATGAAAGGCCTTTCTTCCTTCAGCTTGGAGACAGTAGATGTATGACTAAGAGAAGTTTCTAGACTGAGACTCAGTGCAGTATCATGCCTCTAGTACTTATTAATTGAATAAACTGTGTTTTAACAAGTTTCTTGTGACTCAGGATAAATTTTGATTTCAGCATACAATAAGTAAGTCAGAAGGAAAAAACAAACCTGAAATATACAATGCACTTAATAAATAATGTGGTTATTTGTTTTGTCTAGGTTAGATAAAATATTTAAAAAATAACTTTTTAAATTTTATTTATTTATTTACTTAAATTAGAAACAAGCTTACTTCACAGGTCAGTCCCAGCTCCCTCTCCCTCTGCTCCTCCCCTGTCAACCTCCTAAACTCCCCACTCCACTCTCCAGTGAGGCCCTTCATGGGGAACTCCAAAGTCTCTCATATCATCAGGGCCAAGGCCTAGGCCGTCCCCCATGAGTACAGGCTGAGAGAGCATCTCTCCATATGGAATGGGCTCCCATAGTTCATTTGGATGCCAGGGATAAATACTGATCTAGTACCCGGGGCCCCAAAGATTCCCAAGACCTCCTCACTGACACCCACAATCAGGAGGTCTGGATCAATCCCATGTTGGCCTCTCAGCCATCAGTCTGGAGTCCATGAGCTCCCCATTGATCAGGTCAGCTGTTTCTCTGGGTTTCACCTGCCTGGTGTTGACCCCTTTGCTCATCACTCCTCCTTCTCTGCAACTGGGTTCCAGGAGTTCAGTTCAGTGTTTACCTGTCTCTGGATGAAGGCTCTAGGATGGCATGTAAGGTAGTCATCAATCTCAATATCTAGGAAGGGCATTTAAGGTAGCCTCTCTACTATTACTTAGTTTGCTAGTTGGTGTCATCCTTGTAGATGTCTGGAAATCTCACTAGTGCCAGATCTCTCCTTAAATCTATAATAACACCCTCTATTATGGTATCTCTCACCCTGCTCTCCTCTATTCTTCCCCAGTCTCAACTTTCCTGCTTTCCCATGTCCTCCTCTCCCTTCTCTTCTCCCCCTCACTTTTCCCCAGCTCCCTCCCTCCCACCCACAACCCCATTCTTGAAGTCCACTCAGGAGATCCTGTGGCATTCCTCTTCTCTGGGGTACAATGCATATCTCTCTTAGGGTCCTTCCTGTTTACCAGACTCCCTGGCAGTGGGAGTGTAGACTAGCACTTCCTTGTTTTATGCCTAAAATCCATAATTAGTGAGTTTACACCATGTTTGTCTTTTTGTGACTGGATTACCACACTCAGGATGGTTTTCTCTAGTGCCATTCATTTGTTTGCAAATTTCAATATTACATTGTTTTTTTCTGCTGAATAGTACTCCATTGTATAAATGATTGTATAAATGTACCATATTTTCTCTATCCACTCTTCAGTTGAGGAGCATCTAGGTTTCTTCCAGGTTCTGGCTACTACAAATAATTCTGCCATGAACATAATGGAACAGACATCCTTGTAGTATGAGTGTGCATCTTTTGGGTATATGCTTAAGAGTGGAATTGCTGGATCTTGTGGTTGACTGATTCCCATTTTCCTGAGGAATTTCCATACTGATTTCCAATGTACGAGTTGGCACTCCCGCCAGCAGTGGAGGAGTGTTCCCCTTTCACCACATCCTCTCCAGCATAAACTGTCATTGGTGTTTTTGATTTCAGCCATTCTGACAGGAGTAAGATGGTATCTCAGAATTGTTTTAATTTGCGTTTCCCTAATGGCTAAGCATGTTGAGCACTTTCTTAAGTGTTGCCCAGCCATTTTAGACTCCTCTATTGAGAATTCTCTTTTAGCTCTGTACCCCACTTTTCTATTGGATCTTTGGGTGTTTTGAAGACTTGCTTCTTGAGTTCTTTGTCAGTTTTGGAGATCAGCCCTCTGTCAGATGTGGGGTTAGTGAATATCTTTTCCCAATCTGTGGGATGCCTTTTTGTCCTGTTGACTGTGTCCTTTGCCTTACAGAAGCTTCTCAGTTTCAAGAGGTCCCATTTATTAATTGTCGATCTAAGTGTCTGTGCTACTGGTGTTATGTTCAGGAATCAGTCTCCTATACCAATTCGTTCAAGGGTACTAACCACTTTCTCTTCTAAGAGGTTCAATGTGACTGGATTTATGTTGAGGTCTTTGATTCATTTGGACTTAAGTTTTGTTTATAGTGATATATGTGGATCTATCTGCAGTCTTCTACATGCCAGCATCCAATTATGTCAGCACCATTTATTATAGATGCTTTTTCCATTGTATAATTTTAGCTTCTTTGTCGAAACTCAGGTGTTCATAGGTGTGTGGGTTAATATCAGGGTGTTCAATTCGATTGCATTGGACTACCTGTCTATTTTTGTGCCAATACCAAGCTGTATTCAGGACTATAGCTCTATAATAGAGCTTGAAGTCAGTAATGGTGATGCCTCTGGACCTTCTTTTGTTGTACAGGGTTGTTTTGGCCATCCTGGGTTTTTGCTTTTCCATATAAAGTTGAGAAGTCTTCTTTCAAGGTTTATGAAGAATTGTGCATTGACTCTGTAGATCACTTTTGGCAAGATTGCCATTTTAACTACACTGATCCTACCTATCCAAGAGCATGGGAGATCTTTCCATTTTCTTGTTTCTTCTTTAATTTTCTTTAAAGACTCAAAGTTCTTGCAATACAGGTTTTTTACTTGTTTGGTTAGTGTTACCGCCAAGGTATTATATGTTGTTTATAGCAATTGTAAAGGGTGATGTTTCTCTGACTTCTTTCTCATCCCTTTTATTATCTGTATGTAGTAGAGCTACTGAATTTTTCCGAGTTGATCTTGTAGTCTGCCACTTTGATGAAGGTGTTCATCAGCTGTAGGAATTCCCTGGTAAAGTTTTTCGGGTCACTTATGTAAACTAATTATCATCTACAAATAGTGAAAGTTTGACTTCTTCTTTTCTAATTTGTTTCCTCTTGATCTCCTTTTGTTGTCTTATTGCTCTAGCCAGAACTTTGAGCACAATATTGAAGAGGTATGGAGAGAGGGGACAGCCTTGTCTGTTTCCTGACTTTAGAGGAATCACTTTGAGTTTCTGTCAATTTAGTTTGATGTTGGCTGTTGGATTTTACTATATATAGCTTTTATTATGTGTAGGCATGTTCCTGTTATCCCAGATCTCTCCAAGATCTTTATTGTGAATGGGTGTTAGATTTTGTCAAAGGCTTTTTCAGCATCTAGTGAGATGATCATGTGATTTTTGTTTCTCGGCTTCTTTATATGTAAGATTGCATTGATGGATTTTCACATGTTGAACCAACCCTGCATCCCTGGGATGAAGCCTACTTGTTGTTCATTGGGGATAACATTTCTGATGTGTTCTTGGATCCCTACTATTCTTAGATTTGGCCTTTTCATGGTGTCCCATATTTCCTGGATATTTTGTGTTAGAGATTTGTTGAACTTAAGATTTTCTTTGGTCAATGAATCTATTTCTCCTAGTGAATCTTCAATGCCTGATATTCTCTCTGCCAACTCTTGTATTCTGTTGGTTATGCTTGCATCTGTAGTTCCTGATCATTTACTCACCTTTCCTAATTCCATCATTCCTCCAGACTTTTTTTATTGTCTCTATTTCAGCTTCCAAATCTTATACTGTTTGAATTGTTTCTTGCAATTTTTGGTTTGTCTTTTCTTCCATTTCTTTAAAGGATTTTCTCATTTCCTTTTTTAGAGTCTCTATCATCTTCATAAAGCTGTTTTTAAAATCATTCTCTTCTGCTTCATCTGTGTTGGGATGTTCAGGTCTTGCTGGTGTACAGGCCCTAGACTCTGGTGGTTTTTCTGTTTTTCAATGTGTTCTTATATTGTCATCCTCCCATCCCTTCTTACAGTGAGTACAGGTCTGGTCTCTTCCTTTCCTAGTGGGTAGGTGTCCAAGGTTCTCTTCCAGTGGGTGCAAACAGGTCCAGTACTCTGATGGGTCTTATGGTGAATGCAGCCAGGTCTGAGGCAGTCCCTCTCCTGGTGAGTGGGAGCTGGATTAGCACTGGATTAGTGCTGTCAGCAGAATAGGGGTTTCTTGGTTAGCCGGGATGAGGTGACCTGGCTGCAATTCCCAGGCCAGGAGATACCAGAGAGGGCAAGTGGAAGGAAATTGGTCCAGCCTTGGGAGGGAACTCACCGCTGCCCTCTGTTGTGAGTAGGGGCGGGAGTAGACTGGCACTCTCAGCAGGTTCCTGGTTACTTGGTTCTCCAGGGGCATGTTGACCTGGCTGCAGTCCCCAGGCCAGGAGATCCAAGAGTCTAGATAAAATATTTTTAAACAGTTGATTTTCTTTTCAGTTTTCAAGTTCCTTTTTTTTAAACCATGAACCTTAATCATTGGTGGTTTTTACTTTGATTTAGTGAAGCAGACATTTATTGACTATATTAGATGTCAAGTCTTGTGCAGGTTGATGGTGACATAAAGATGAATAAAACATGAACCTGTCCTTTTGGGCCTTGTTATCTAGGGTGTGAAAGAAGGAGAGCAATAAAGCAGATTGGACTGTGGTAGAATTAGGAAGAATAGGAGACAATGTCAGGAACTTCTAGCAGTGAAACCTATCCATGCATATATCAGATATGGATTAATTTTTTGATGGAGAGAATGATACAGATTTGAAGTTGCATTTCCACCTTCTACCATACCAGGAGAACATTTTAGAAGAATTGATTTAAATTTTCAGTGAGCATCTAAATCACTATGAGCAAAATTCTTCTGAAATATCCAGCGTGTTGTTGTCACATTTTCACAGATGTGTCTTCCTATTTGATTAATTTCTGCATATGAAAATGAAAAGGATGAGATGCTCACATAGGCTGTCCTTTGCCCTTTTCCCAGCTGAGGTTTTGTAGGTCAAATATATGGAGTAGCAGATCTCCCAGTTTTGCAATAAGTATCATGTTTAGTATACTCAGATAATATATTTATATGCAGTATTTGTTGAAGGACTTCTACCTTTAACAATTACAAGCAGGGAAATTATGAGATTATGAGAGAAGTTGTAATAGTGTTGTACTCACAGTTTTGTTTGTTTGTTTTTTCCTCCTTCTGTCAACTTCATCAGCATTCCAATAGATTTTCCTAAGGAAAAAAGTCCATTGTATCTGCACACCAAATATAGGGGGTTACCAGTTGTTTATTAAGGTATAAATATACTACACATGACAAATATTGTATTTCATCTATTCATCTAAATGTAGTGTATCACCTAAAAGATCACTTTCTCCTGCAAGAATTTAGAGTTGATGGTTAAATTCATGTCAGTAACTGTCCTATTTTTATTGAATCACTACTTCCCAATCCCATCATTACATTTTTAAATTTAAAATGGTTAATCTTCTACCAAAAAATGTGTGTTCCTCATAGCAATCTACTATATGTTATTTTTATCTGATCTAACAAACTATTATAAATCACAAAGGGAGAATGGAAGAAATACCTTCCTTTGAGTTTCTAATTGAAGATGCTAAGCACTTTTTACTTTTTATTTTAAATTTTATGAGCAACTAGTGTTTTACCATGGGTTCTGGATCCCCTGGTGTCATAGAAAGTTGTAAGCTGCAATGTGGGTGCTGGAAAATGGTTCCTCTGGAAGATTAGTCAGTGCTCTTAACCGCTAAGCCATCTCGCCAGGTCTCCTAAACACTTCACTTAATAAAAAAACTTTCCTGTTTTTTTATTGCTTGTTTGTTCTATAGTCATGCTATTGTTACTGTCTTTTCATAGATTCCTAAAATATCTATAAAAATAGTATTTATTAGACTCATGAGATAGTATCATAAATGGAATAAATTGGAGTATCATTAACACAACTGCTATGTTACCTAAGCCCAGCGATGAAGGAAATATTCCATTTTACTTGAATGAAGAGTTCATTTCCAAACGTCAGACAGAGATGTATGATTCATTTTCATTTGCTCCCTACTGGTCTCCATGGTACTACATCCTTCTTTTTTTTGAGGGAAATTATTCAGTTTAATGTTTTTTTAGGGGCTGGAGAGATGGCTCAGAGGTACTACATCCTTCTTGACGTAGTAAGAAAGGAGTGCTAATGACGGTGCATGTTAGAATCAGATTTGGGAATGGTTAACAAATGCATTCTGAGTTTTGAAAGAATGACAAATTATGACTAACAAGCACAAGTCTTGATGAATATTTATACAATGTATTTTTTTATTGGTTTTACGAGACAGGGTTTCTCTGTATTGTTTTGGATGCTGTCGGTCCAGCCCGGCCTCGAACTCACAGAGATCTGCCTGCCTCTGCCTCTCGAGTGCTGGGAATAAAGGCGTGAGCCACCACCACCCGGCTATACAATGTATTTTAACTTTACTTTGTTTTGTCAAGATTCTTGCCAAGGTCTTGTGTTAGCTGTTCTGACTCTACAGTGTCCTCATAATCTTATCAGTATCTCCGGGGTTTAAGTTTCCATTGGGTTCTTTTACATCAATGATAAATGAAACTTCTAAATTCTATTAACTCCACAGGATTATAGATTACATACATATATTGTAGAAAACTATAGGAATACTCTCATTCACTCTGAAGCAACTCTGCAGGTCATGGTCTAATGAAAAATTATGATTCCTTTTAATCTCATAGATCTCTTGCACGTGTTTAAGAATTTAGACTTCATTCTACAGGATAAATCTACCAGGAAAAATTCAGGAAGGTCTGCAATTGTACTATATGTCTTGTCTCTGGGACAGTTCTTTTGTTTTGTTTTGGTGTTTTTGCTTTTTCTTTTTTAGCTATCCTTGGTTTGGGGCATAAAATGGCTCTAGTTGCATTCTCGTTTTGTTAAACAATAGACATATATATTGCTTCTTCTGACTAGTGTGTTTCTAAATTAAGGACATTTTATTCTTTCTTGCCATAATCAATCATGCAACAGATACTCTGGTATACTGATATCTTTTAAGACCATTGGTTCTGTTATACCTATTTCATTCCATATTTTATTCTCTCTCCCTATCTTTCTACTATGCAATTGAACTTGGTGAAACATTGAAAAGATTTGTAGAAATAAACAATAATATATTAGTTCAATACTTTCTCTTTCAAGTTTGAGAATACATCATATAGTAATATAGTCCTGAAGCATTCTAACAATTATTTTTTGTTGTTATTTATTTGTTTGAAGCAAGGTCTCACTGTGTAGTCTTGGATAGCCTGGAACTTGCTATAGAAACCAGACTGGTTTCAGACTCAGAGATTTACCTACCTCTGGCTTCTGAGTGATGGGATTGAAGATGTGTACTAGCATTCTGAACTTAATTCTATTTTTAGGAATCCCTGTATTCATAGTTTCTCAGAAAGCTTTGGCTTCATTACAGATAAAACTTTATGCAAATTGTTTGTGCCACTATCAAGATCATCATCCATTCCAAAAGTCATCTGCATCAGAATTAATTGATAAAGTTTCTTCTTATATGAAACTACTCCTGGTTCAGTTTTTATTTGACAGAGTGGTCAACCATTATGTGGCAAGACTTTTCTTGGGAAAATGGCAACACATGTCTACTAAGGCAACATAGGGATCACATGAGAGATTAAAGTACAGATACCACCAAAATCCAACATGGTGAACCAGTGAGTTTTATTGTGTCTAATACATGAATGTGAGTGAGGGGGTGGTTACCTACTGGAGAAAAAATTTCTCAGCAACATCTGCATCACCAAACCCACTACAACATGCTGACAGCTCACCAAACTGGAAACTAGTAGTATACTACACAGCCTGCAGGTAGCTCAGCAGGGTGGACAGTGTCCTTTCCAGGTATTTGAGTTAGTGGGAAACTCTTTAGGCAGTTCAGCTGATTTCTGCTTCTGCCAGGCAGTTGTTCTGGTCTCAGAGTTTTGTTTCCAGAATTGCTTGTCTGAGAGATTCAGAAGCCTTTATTGTTTTATTCAAGAGGGGGGGGCTAGTGAATCTAATTAGTTTGAGGAACTTCCTGATGCTGTTTTGAGTTGTTTTCCTTGTGGGGGTAGGAGCTTCCCTACAAGATGGAATATTGCTATCTCAGAGAAGAATGCTACAAAACATCAAGATACACACTCCATTGTTTGTTTGGGTTTCTATTATGTAGTAATATTTATATTTCAAAGACAGTAGCACTTTCTATAAATTATCAGTGATACACATAAACAAACATGACTCCATGCAAATGATAACTCGCTGTTTCTGTTATAAAGATATTAACCTTCTGTGAATTAAATCTCAGGGTGAGTATACTTACTCTTAGTCCAGTCTGTCATGGGATCAGAAACTTGATCTGTGCAGCTCAAAGTAGCAGAAATTGCTTTCCAGTTGCACTTTTCTTCAGGGAATATCAGCCATGGACTGAAGTAGGCCCGTCTAGAAGTGTACCAGTGGGGCAGAGGCTTAAAATGGAGTACAGACCATCTTCTCACTGGAGTGAGATGCTGACTATAATTAAAATGGGTCTTTCAGTTTTCCTTGGGGTGGGTGACATTATATTCAGGCTTAATATCATAAAACTTCTTTATGTTTGTTTTATTAAAGAACTTTATTCTGGCATAGTATGTACTCAAATATGTCTACTGAAGAAGTGATGAAAAACTAGTTACCTTCTAATGATTAGTATATTACATTACTTCTCTTATAAAAAGGCTTAAAGAAGATTTTTCAGGGTTTTTATTACTCTGACAGACCATAATTATCCAAATATGGACTTTGTACTTTTACATGTATTAAACTATTTTAGTTAATTTCTCCATAAAATGTCTGAAGTCACATGTTTCATTTTTATTTCCTTATAAATTTTCTCAGAGTATAGAACATAAAATAATAATCACTTTCATTTGGAACAGTCTCCCATAGCCTGTAAAATGTTGATGCATGTCAGAGTAATATTTATGGCCATTGAGGATGACTCTGGGCCAGAAGGATTAACGCTACTTTTTTCATGAAATTTTAGATCTTTTGTTTAATTTTAAAGTTCACAAGCTCACATTGAATGTTATTTGTTAAGTGTGACTCTATTGATGTCAGCAAGGTCCTAGTCATAATGTTTGTACACCTTGACTTTTTCATGGGATTACAGTGAAATAGGAGAGACAGAAAGATAGGGAAACCTAGAAATGGAGAGGTCTTGTCTCCAAGAAACTAACGGATGCTTTTGGTCTAATGAGCTATAAAATGTATATTCTAAAGCACCTTAGAATTCACTGGAACTTCTCCATTAGGTCAGGTATGGTACTCATGAGGAAACTTGGTGTTCTCTTGGCATCTAATCACTTTTCTTTTTGGCCTCATCTTTGTGTTTTCTTCTGAGTCTTTGAAATATTTTGAGAATTCAATGTGATGTTTTTTGACTCTGGTGGTAAGAACCAAATGGTTACTCTGAGAGAGCACCAACTGTTTTTCTTAGATTCTGTAACATCTTATTTTATTTATCCATCAATCCTTGTCCAAACATATAAGGAACTCATGTCACTTACTAGCAAAAGTGAATTGATTAGATAGGCATGGTGATATATATGCATGTCATTCCACCGCTGGGGATATAGAGACAGGAAGGTCAGAAACGTAAGGCCATCTTGGGTTACAAAGCAATTTCTAAGCCAGCCTGAATCACACAGGACCATGTCTTAGAAAAAAACAAAACAAACTCATAAACAAAATATTGTTGGGGGATATTTGATCACACTGTAAACACCAAGTTTTCATTTGCATGAATTAAGTAAAATTAACCTTTGTTCAGGAAGCTGCATTAGCACCTAGTTGACAGAAAATAGCGCATCAGAGGGCATCCAGAAGAAATAGAAGGATGCAGGAAGTGGTAGGGTAGGGTTTGGAGTGGTGCAGCTTTTTCTGCTGTGGAGGAGAATGGAAGGTTAGCTAATTGGGCAGCCATTGAATCTTGAGTTTTATTTATAATCAGAACTACTACAGAGAGTTGGTTAAAGCTACTTTTAGCAGCAGCCACAGAGTCGGTGGCTGTGAGAACAGGATTCCCAATATGCTACAGCCTGAGCTCCAAGACCCATCTAGAGAAGCAGACCACTAACTGCAGAGTTACATTTGCTGGCTGGATTAATGTAGATTAAGGCATAGCCACTGTGCTGAAGATAAAACAACAAACAAGAAATAGTAAATATGTAATTCAGAAGAAAACATCCAGGAAAAAGAATATGAGATGGTATGTGATATCACAAGTCATCAGAGAAATGTAAATACAATCCAGAATTCTATTGTTGTGTTAAGTTCAAATGGTTTTATTTCCTATTTTAAAATATATTTTTAATTTAGATGAATTACATTACTTTTCCCCTTCTGTCTTTCAGACATTCAAAAATATCCTTCCTCAGACCCTTCCCATAAGCCCTTCATCTCATCTTGATAACCTTTTTTGTTATTGTCGTTACATACAAACTTATGCACAAGTGTATAAATACAACCCAGTGAGTCCATTTTTGTGTAAGTTTTAATCACAGTGAGCATAAAGTATACCAATTTATTAGATGAGAAAAATTTTAATTATTATTAATGATCTATGTAATCTGGAAATTAAACTATATCCAAGACACCTCTAGTAATTTTATGCTTGAAATAATGACCTTCATTGGATTCTAGATCCAGTGACCTCATATTGTATAATTGTCAATACCTTAATTAATACAGTGACCTAATTAATTCAAAGGCAGGACATATCTGAAACATTTCATGCATCTCTTTATTCTGAATAAAATTAACTATTGATTGTAAGTCTGGTTATGTAGTGCACATACAGAAACATTAAAAATGAAGGCAAAGAATAGCACACAAAGGTGATCATACTTTGACAGTATGATATTATATTAATGATGCATGCACTGGTTGCATGTTCTATCAGCCTCTTCACATGTAAAATAAAATCTAGAGAAAAAGAGGGCTTAAAGTCATCTCATTCTAAAATGCCAACAGCTGTGCTTGACTTTTTGTGCGCAAAACACAATAGTTTCTTAGGAAAGAGGATGCTTAGGGTAATATATTGAGAAGTCATTAAATTAAATAAATAAATTGCATGGAGATTTTTATGTTTCAAAGAGAGTGTGATTTTAAGTAATAGTAAGTTCTTCTTATCAAGACCCTATAAAATGTCCTTATTTTGCTATATCCATTATCAGTAATAGTAAAAGAACAGCATAAATGTCCGGTGGTGCTGGTGCATGCCTTTAATCCCAGCACTAGAGAGGCAGAAACAGGCGGATCTCTGTGACTTCGATACCAGCCTGTTATTAAAGAGCTAGTTCCAGGACAGCCTCCAAAGCCACAGAGAAACCCTGTCTTGAAAAAACAACACAAAAAAGAACAGCATAAAAAATGCCTCCCATTTTAAATTTAACTACTTGGTTTTATATATAAAATAATCATCCTACTCTGTCATAGAACAAAATTATAATTTTCCTTTATTGTGTTTTTTCTTCCTTTTATTTTATTTATGTTAGAAACAAGCTTGCTTCCCATGTCAGTCCCAGTTCCCTCTCTCTCCCCTCCATGCCCATTCCCCCTACCAGCTCCCCCAGACCCCCCACCCAATCACCACTCCATTCCTCAGGGAGGGTGAGGCCCTCTGTGGAGGATCTCAAGAGTCTGTCATTTCATCGAGGGCAGGACCTAGGCCCTCCCCCAAGAGTACAGGCTGAGAGAGCATCTCTCATTGTGGGATGGGCAGCCAAAGTCCATTTGTATGCAGGGATAAATATTACCCAAGGCCCCATAGATTACCTAGGTCTCATCACTGACACCTACATTCAGGGGGTCTGGATCAGTCCCAGGCTGTCAAACCATCCATCAGTCTGGGGTCCAAGAGCTCCCCCTTGTTCAGGTTAACTGTTTCTATAGGTTAAACCAGCCCAGTCTTAACTCCTTTGTTCATCAGTTCTCCCTTTCTGCCACTGGATTCCAGGAGTTCAGTTCAGTGTTTAACTGTGGGTGTCTGCCTCTGCTTCCATCAGTTGCTAGATGAAGGTTGTGTTTCCCAGACTCCCTGGCAGTGGGATTGTATGCTGACACTCCCCTGATTCATGTCTAAAATCCATATATGAGTGAGTACATACCATGTTTGTCTTTTTGTGACTGAGTTACCTAACTCAGAATGGTTTCTTCTAGTGCCGTCATTTGCCTGCAAACTTCAAGATTCCATAGTTTTTTTCCACTGAATAGTACTCCATTGTGTAAATGTACCACAGTTTTTTCTATCCACTCTTTAGTTAAGGGTCATCTAGGTTGATCCCAGGTTCTGGTTATTACAAATAATGCTGCTATGAACATAGTGGAACAGATGTCCTATATAAAAAAATCATCCTACTCTGTCATAGAACAAAATTATCATTTTCATTTATTGTGTTTGTTTTTGAGAAGAAAAAGTTCAGGGTCTAATGTTCATTATTAGACCTTGTCATGTGTATGTGTATCATTAAAATATAGTGTAATTCTTTTTAAAAGCAAGAATATCTTTCTGAATGTAGCCATCTTGTGATAAATCATGAAATATTGTACCATAAAATGTCATTAAAACAATGTCTAAATGAAAGAAAAATGTATCTTTGGATCTTTTTATATATACTAATATCTCATTCTGTAATATTAGACTTGTTAATAAAACCAAAACCAGAAACTATAAGTGTTAATTTTAAAAGACAGAAGACATAAATTAACACATATATCATCACTATACTAAGGAAAAACATTCTAACTTAGAGTAATTTTAATACTTTCTAAGATTCTTAAATCTGCCATTCCCATTAAATAAATTTTGAGGATCATTCAATAGTAGCTTAAAAGATCCAGCTGTCCTACTTGTATTAATTTGCCAGTTGGGTTGTGTCTCATAGATTTTCTATCACAATCTGTGTTCCTCTGCTTTTTTTCTTTGTGGAGTCAAGTGATAAACAATGACAACACATATCATATCTTTCTGTATGGATTGGCAATTTGGGTTACTTTGCAAACTAGGCACTCCTGAATTGTCCTTATGAGTCACCGATCTGCTGAGAAATCTGAGCGAAGAAACAGTGTACTTACAGAGACACTGTTGTGTTTTTCTAAACTATAACTCAAAACGTCTTACCAAATGTTAGAAAACAAGCCATTTGCAAGGATCTAAACCACTCAATAATTCAAAGCAATTCCACCATTTTAGGAAATGTCTGAATTAAGAACATAAAATTAGACGAGATCGGGTGCGTTCAAGGTGGTACGGCCGTTTCGTTTCTTCATTTCACTTGAACATCTTTATTTAGAATGAACTTGTGCTTGGATGAGATGAATCAAATGTAACATGAGATAACAATATAGCTCATCTTGTAATCTGAGGGAAGCTGGCAATAGGCATCACCATACTGTCGCAACTAAGTGAGATGAGTTCACCTCAGTCCCCAAGTTTTGCATGCTTTGGATAGTATAACTAATCAAGTATGAGATATAAAGACTTGTAGATGAGACATGTATGTCTACGTTTGTGCTTAGCTCTCCTTGTACTTTCCCATAATCTTCATCAAGAATGCCTTATCCTTGTGCTTCCTCATCCTTTCATTAACCAAAACATTTTTTGTCTTAATCAAAATACTATACTTACATTATTTGTTTACCCATGTATAACATAAAGCTTATAGTAACATTTATGTGTCTCTTCAGAAATCACTCTAAGTTCATAAGTGAGATGACAAATGATTGGCATTAATTGATTTATTTTTCTAATATAAAATACAGTTACAGACAGACAAGATATACTTTTAAGTAACGTTGACATTAAATTATAAAAACTCATACATGCTTTTTTGCTTATCATTTGAGTTTCAGATTTTATTTGATAAAATATGAATGGTATAATAAATGGCTTTATGTCATTCTATGTGGTTATATATACATTTATATTAACTATATATGTACATATGTATATATTCAAGTTACTATATTTATAGCAAACATGTTTAACTATAAAACTTTTGAGTTATTGGCATATAAATTGGTCGTGCATATTTACCTTTACTAATTACATCTTTCTAATGTATTTAATTATGCTTTCTAAACCAATACATAGAACTGTTCTCCATTTGGGAACTGCCACTTTAGGAATCATCACACAGTTTTTTAATTTTGTCTTGTAATGCATTTCTTTCTCATAACTTCTATGGCATTGTCCCTGGGTCTTGGTTCTTTTGGCATCTATTCTAATGTTGTTTCTGGTCAGCTTCTTTCCAAATAGAAGCAAGAAAAACAAAACAAACATGAGGTCATTTGGAGATATTTTATACTTTTTTCCCCTAGTCTGCCTCTAAATTAATGCTGTAAGAGCCAAGGGGAAGTTTTGAAGAATATAATTGAATTCCTTATCCTAGAATCTGCAATGTCAGTTTCTCTTCCTCATGTATTCTTTGGATTATTATGATAAGTAAAATAAAACTAAGCAGGAATATACTTTTACAGTTTTTATGTTTTGTACTATTGTATATATTTGATATATATCCTTATGAATGAAAAAGAAATAATAGTTGAGGACTTGAAATAATTACCTTACTTTCACTATTATACTACCTGAGGAACATAGATTAATAGGTAGCTCTCTTAAACACTATCTTCTATAAAATAACCTCTTTTGTAATTTAGCTGTCTATAAATGCTAATAATTAATTATTTTAGAACATTTTAATGTGCTTAGTGGCAAACAGTGGCCTGGTAAACTTTGCTGTTATTTTTTAGCATTAGGACTATAGACATGTACTATATAAACTCTAAGTCAAGTTGAAACAGAAGTATTGCATCATAGGGTTCAACCTTAGAAACTCTCTGTTGGCAGTGAAGTTCCCTGGCTCTCTGTGTGTATTTTAGGCATTGATATTCCATAATCAGCCATTAAGGAAAGTGTTTAATTGAGACCTGTCTAGTGGCTCCCTGCTTATATGTACTTTCTCACCTGCTTGGTTGGGTCCTAGCACAATAAACTTAATGCTATAACTTCTTCTGAAAAACAAATTATTAGAAGTTTGTAAAGTGTGAGATCAATGTTTAAACTTCAAATGGCTTTCATGAAGATGGTGTGTAAGACTGACTACACATAATAACTCAAACACAGAGAAGCTGTTATGTAGTAATCTCTTGAGCTATACCTTCCCTTCTATTCCTCTTTGTTTTGAAATTCTTCAAAGACAGTGTATGTATATGTAGTCTCCTTACCTATGAAGAGTTGGAAAGCAATGGATTTGACCTGATTTTTCTATTACTTTTCCTTTTAGCTTGTGGCTTTAATTTGCTTCACATGCTTAGAACCTGCCATTGTCTTTAAGAAATGGCTTGTCTTTAGAAATCATTTGTTTTTTCTTTTGTAGTTCACAAAATCCAAACAGTAGATTAACAGGATTCCTTATGTTTTGACTCTTAAAAACCTTTGTCCCTAGCAAAGAAGATGATGTTTTTCCAGTCTTGAATTTGATACTGGCTGCATGGACAATAATAGCATTTAGAAGCTCTCAGGACGGTATATGATTAAGTTGGTTTAAATCCAACTCTGAAGTTGGGCGTATGGCACAAGTTATGTTTGGATATAATATCATAGCCACTAAACATGAACTAATCAGTCAATTTGTTACAAAACTGCCCAAAGTGAAACTCAACCTTGACCAATCCTTCCTAACGATAAACCATCTTTTTCCTCTCCTTCCTCCTTCCCTCCCTCCCTACCCCGTCTCTCTTTCTCCATCACTCACTCTCCCCATCTCTCTCTATCTTTCTCTCTCATACACACACAAACATACACACACAAATTAATGTTTAAATATCTAAGGTTAGTTTACACTACTTCCCAATTTTTATCTTGATGTTAAAATAAGCATGTGAAGGTCAGAAACAATCCCTTTGAATAAAATTTCCTTATTTTCTATAACACTTGAAATAATTTTAGTTCCCATTATAGGATGATTAATAACTAAAGTCATGGTCACTGAACTTATATTGATACATTTTAAAGTCCTTTCAAAACTTTTTCGGGGGAATTATCATTTAATTTTTTGTTATTTTTAACTTTTTATGTAACTTATAAGGCACTTTCTTTGCTCATGGGGATTTTCCAAGATTAGTTTCTAGATTCCTCTACCAGTGAAGTCAGAGGTCTTGCTCCACACTTAGAGCAAGCAAGAATAACACAGGTCTTCGGTATTGGTATCTGTGTAAATGTACTGTATACTTGTCTGACATTAGATGGAAATTGCTCAGCAGGAACATTATGGAGGCTTTCCACTTGTGATATGATTCTAAGAAACAGCATATTACTTATTTTCTTGTGTAGTTGTTTCCTATAATTTTATCACATTCTGACACGGAGGTTAAATAATAATAACAACATGCTGAATAGTCTGTCCTCTTGCCTAGGGATGATGCTGAATCAGTACTTAACTAGACTGATGAAACCCGGTAGATAGTACATACATTGGGGACTGTTCAGGCACAAATCTAAGCACAATTTTTTTACAGTGTGACCTCAGTAACTATTCCAACATCTTCATTCCTCAGTTTCCTCACTTGCAGTTAGGAATAAAGTGTATCTTTCTATGGGATTGTTGTAAGAGTAGCAATACTTTTTATTGTTCAAAACAGTGTGATAGTGTGTGGAGCATTCACAGAACAGTGCTAGCATAGAAAGGACTTTAAAATATCTATTACTTTTAACTACAAATTTCAGTCCAGGTTCCCATTTCACATGAATTTATTCGTTTGGAACAGCTGTGTGTCCTACTTGTAACTTACTCTTCTTGATTGGTATGTATCATGGAAACACAGCACTATTAATGACATATCAAAGTAATTGATAATTTTTGTATGATTTTTAATGATGATTTCTCTCTAATAAGTGTCTCTCAAAATTCCAATAAAATTTTGAGATTATATGAGTTCGTTTAATGATTTGAGAATTGAATGTTCTGACCTCATACAATTTACCATTGAGTGACCTTCCCGACCTCATAGTTTTTTTAAAGAACAAAGGATTTATTTTGGTTATTGTGGATATAATGTGACATCCATCATTTTTAATTTTAAATTATCTGATTATTGATAATTAAATTATTTCCCATAATCTTTGCACAGGTTATGTGTGTATGTTTAGTTTCGAACCATTTGGTTTGATTTATGATTAAACACATCAATGATGACAGATCTTATCTTATTCAAATTTTCTTGGAAATAAGCTCCATCCTAGTGATTGGTGAGATGTCAAGAAAGATTAACTCAAGGGCAATTCCACAAGAAAGTGATCCTGGAGAAAACATCAGTCTATTTTGTGGATAAAAGATGTACTGCACTAAAGTCCCCCAATAGCCTTTTTCATTAAATTCATACTTGTTTCTAAGATTAATAAATATTTACTAGATCATAACTCTGTCAGAAAGACAATTAAATTGAACCTTTATTCAAGAAAAATTCTCATTCACATTAACATCCTAGATGATTTTTTGCCTAACAGAAATAAGAGCGATTATTTAAAATGTAGTTATGTGGAGATTGGCATGTCTTAACCAACCATACCATCATGTTCTTTGTTAGTTATTTCAAACTGTACACTTTGGCATTTCTTTTCCCAGAGGATGTTTCATATAACTTTAACATTAAGTCTAACATTAAAATAAATTGAAAAGAAATAAAATAAAAATGAACTTGGAAATTCAGTGACTTTTGGTATCTTGTGATCTCACTAGGGCCGGTGGCGAGTTACAAGGAAGAATGACGGCAGTATAAGTACTAGTTAAAATGCATCCCTCCACCTTCCCAATTTTGTGGATTTCCCATCTATCTTACCCACCCTAAACTTTCATTTGGTTGTTTTCTCTTCCACTCTGACAAATACTCTCAATAACAGTGATGCTTCTCATTGTTCTTGGGGTCCAATCATCTGCATTTTAAATTGAAGTTGTGGGCCTTGAAAGTCACTGTGAGGCCCCACCACACTAACTCTGGCAGATATCTGACTGACTCTGCTTGTCCAAGGAATTTTTCTTTTCTCTGTTTTTCTCTTTTGCATACCAAGATCAATTTAACCTTTTAAAAATAATTATAATTGTTAGTATTCAGACATCCATACTGGCTTGTCCTCGGGATTTGACAGGATACACCCTCTGCTGCAGGCTCTAAGAGCACCACCTGTGCCTATGCACTATGTTCCCTTTTAAAAGGGCCCTGCTCACCTCCCGTTCCTCTCTCTCTCTTTCTCTCCCTCCCCCTCTCTTCCTCCTTCCTCTCTCCTATTACTCCTGTCTCCAGAGACCGGTCTCCCCCCTTCCCTTTCCCCTTTTTATAATTCCACCCCCCCCCAAAAAACCCTCTGCTTGAATCCTGTCTCATGGCCTATTTCTCTAGGGTGCTGCTTTTCTTTTCTTTTCTTCTTTTTTTTTTTTTTTTTTTTTTTTGGTTTTCATGAGACAAGGTTTCTCTGTATTGTTTTGGAGGCTGTTGGTCCAGCCTGGCCTCGAACTCACAGAGATCCGCCTGCCTCTGCCTCCAGAGTGCTGGGATTAAAGGCATGCGCCACCACCGCCCAGCGGGTGCTGCTTTTCTTAAAATACAACAATTACAGCATAGCTTATGATTCCATGCCCATTTTCACTAAGAAACTCCACAACTTATATCAAAATCTCTTCTAGTTCCCTGGCACATGAGTTACAGAAAGTATGGATAGTTTGAAAACCCCAGTACAGTGGACCTAAAACTGCCTGACTTTCTTCAAAGCTTACAGAGTGGCCTCCATTTAGGCTGCTTCTTGTGGCTCAATTCTGTTCTTTGTTTCATCCTTTATAATAGTAGATTAGATTGATTTTTTAAAAAAAGAAATTAGGACTATTAAAAAATGAAAGACAGAAAATATGATAACATCAATGTTTGTTTGTTTGTTTGTCTTGTTTTGTTTTTCAAGGCAGGTTTTCTCTGTGTATCCAGGCTGTCCTGGAACTATTTTTATGGACAAGGCTAGCTTGGAACTCAGAGATTCACCAGCCCCCACATCCTGAGTACTGGGATTAAAGACATGTGCCACCAGGCCTGCACTAGCATTATTTTTAAATCATATATACTTATGATAGACTGTATTTCTGCCGTAATGTATTTGAGCTGAATGTGTTATGAAGTGTATACCTATCAATATTATCAATATAAGGCATCACTGCCAAATGCATAATCATTTCTTTATGCAAAGCCTTGTTAATGGATCAGTTTTCGATCCTAAATTGCATAATAACTGCAAAACAGCATTAGTGCCGTTTGAACATCTGGAAAATATTACAAAAGTCTGAAAATATATTTTTTGTAATGTCATATTTGGATACACCTAGATAAAACGGGTTTATTAATTTACTTAATGCATCATTTAATTGAAACGTTTCATTTCTCAAGATATGCTGAAATCAATTGTAATTGTATATAGTTCCATATTGAGACCAAAATCAGGTACATAAATGTTTTAAAAAACTTTGCAAACTTATGAGCAATTTGCAAAACTATAATTTCAAAGGGTGTACTCAGTTTAAATACTTGCACTTGTCCTAGAGACAGAACTTGCAGAGGTTATATATATTGACATATTTAAATTTCATATCATTAATTAAACTCACTTTTCATTGTATTGCCTTCAACTCTCTTTTGGTTATATTGAAGTAGGGCCATATATATGCCTTCTGCCAAGCCACATGGCTACAATTCTGCATTACACTGTCGCTTACCATCTCCAATTTTACCAACCCTTATTACAGACTATTCTTTCTCAAGCTACGATTTCTTTCTCTTTTATTGTGATCAAGTGTTTCAGTGCACACTTAACGCATGCACAGTTTATTAAATGAAATATTTTAAAGCATCAAAGATGAGATTTTGTTTCTTATAAGACTCCAAAATAGGATAGAACTGTTTTGAAAAATAAATAAAACATTCAAGTACTTACTTCTTGTTTAATTTTGTAAGTATTTATTTTATACAATTCCATTAACCTTAAATAAATACTTAAAGAATGGCCTTTGATGACAGAGAGCGTGTTTGGAGGTTCTAGCAGGGGAACGCTGATACTCATATACCCTTGATCGAAGACAGGTCCTCCTTTATTCGGGCAAGGTTGTCGTCTTAGATGGAGCTGGAGGGATGCATATCGAGCAATGAGGGAGGAATGTGACACCTGCCTAGCCAGCTAGATCAGCCCAACCAACCCTGGCGATCAGTGGGAAGAGAGATGTAGCAGCTAGATCGCCCTCACATCCAAAGAAAGGTCTTTGTTTTTTGTTTGTTTGTTTGTTGAGACAGGGCTTCTCTGTATTGTTTTTGAGGCTGTCCTGGAACCGGCTCTGTAGACAGGCTGGCCTCGAACTCACAGAGATCCGCCTGTCTCTGCCTCCTGAGTGCTGGGATTAAAGGCGTGGGCCACCAACACCCGGCCCAAATAAAGGTCTTTGAACCTTGTGGTAATTCTTCAATTTTCAGAAACAACTTATAGAGAAAAAACGTTAGTGTTTTATAAAAAGTATGAGCATCAGTGGAACACTAACTGCAGGTCCTTTGCTATCCCACTGTGAGCGAGCCGCACACACTTGAGTGTTTGAGAAATGTTGCAGATAGTATTTGTATATAAAACTATGAATATTTGTAGACTCCAGATTTTAAAATTAAAAGTACCCGTTTGAAAATCCGTGTTTCACTTGGTCGAAAGCACTTCTAAGGCTCACCTTGCTTCTGCCCAGTGCTTTTCTCATGAAACTTATTAACATCTCATAGGATAGTGATGGGAGGAAGGGACCTGTGTTCCAATCGTCAACTTTCTCCTCACTGCTCTGAACCCTTTTCCGAAGCGTTGACTGTACCCTATAGAGGGTCTATTGATAGTGAGTCTTCCATGTACAGCCATGTTGAGGAAGACATTTCGTTAGCATCTTCTGTAGAACATATTGTAAAGGATCGCTACTCTCTGTATGTGCTGATGATTCTGGGATAGCCGTTAGCAATTCATAGGTGTAGTCCAGGTTGTGACAAATGACTTGAAACATTCTTAATCTTTGTGTTGTTTCTGTGCATTGCTTTTGAACAGGATTGATTTACAAAGGTTCCAATCAAAGTTCCATTTGTACAAAAATTAATTTTAGAGAAATTACTGATAACACATAAATTGCAAAAGTTATCATAAAATTTAATTTTGAGGAAGAAATATTCAGACAGTAGACAGAGATTTATCTTCATGTATATTATGAGCAGGCCAGTCATTAAAATTTTATGTGCATATTGTATACCATTTTATTTTAATTATATTAATTTCATTGTATTATAAATCACTGAAGTATTTTATATATATGTTATTACATGTGAATCATATAGCATCTTTTATGTCAATATTATTCTACCCATTATATACTTTTATTCATTTTTGAAGTTTAATGTTAAACTTAACTTGTTTATACTCATGCAAACATATTAATTAATGTGCCATTATTTATCACACAGGAAAACTGAGGCACTGCAATATGAAATAACTAATTTGAGGTAACAATGCCAGTAGGACAGTTATTGAGATAAGATGGCTGACTCCCAAATCTGTGTTCATAATATAAGTGCTACAGCAATACTTTAAATTTTTGAAAATTTGACTCATGACATAGCCATGTATTTCAGAAAGATTATTATTTTGAATGTAGTATAATTAAGCTTAATATCAGTTAAATCGGTATCATGCAAAATTCTCATATCTAAGTGTTTTGTATTTCAAATTTTAGATTTATAGATTTAGGAGTATTTGCCTATGCTTATTGAGATATCTTTGGGATGGGACCTAACTTTTACTATAAAATTCATTTATGCTTCATGTATCCTTTGTACACATAGTAATAAGATAATTGTCTATAGTACTCTTTGTGTGCTGTGACTTGATAATAATCTATCACATTGAATCTGGTGTGGAATTTTTTCTTTTTGGTGTCATGAAATGCTCAAATAAATTTGGATATTAATGATGATCAATCAACCCATAATACATTCTCCTGTAAATATCTTTACTTTGAAAATTACCTTTTAAATGTTTTACTATTTTATACTCCAAATCTGAAAACTTTGAAAATTCACTTTACCCATTTAGGACTGAAAAAAGTGAAGACATTTAAAATAAAGACCCAATTTCTACCATATTGATCAAATTTAAGGGTGCTGACCCTGGAAACAGTGCCATCAATTTTGGGATCATTTTTCCTCATTACTCTTGACCATTTATGTAAATCTTGGCAAACTTTTAAAAGGGGCAACCATATTGGTCTAGTTTGACAAAGCAGCTGGAAGTTGTAGTGCTCTGAGTGCACGAAGATCATCATCACTGGCAGGATTTCCTGTTGTCTAAAGCTGTAGGAAGCAGTTGCACAGCTTTCTAAAAAAATGTTTGGTGCTGTCTATTCAGTGAACTGGCTCTGTAAAGTAATCAGGTTGAGCTTTACCATTTCCTTGTGTATCTGTTTATTTTAAAGCAAAACAAAAATTGGTTGCCTGTAATCCCAACACTTGCAGGTGGAGGCAGGAGGACCAAGGTCATCCTCAGCTACATAGTGATTTTGAGGTCAGCCTGAACTACTTAAGTCCCTGTTCAAAAACAATAACAACAACTACAAAACTCACCAAAACCAAAAACTGTTTAGAGTAACATTAGGAAAATATAATCACCAAAATTGTGATTTAGACAGCACTTTAACATGAATTTCAGTATTGAAATTTTAGACAATGGAGCATAAGACTGTCTTCTCATATAACCATAAATGTCCTATCACTGATCTTATGAAATTATTTAAAACAATGTATTTAATATTTAGAATACCATAAATTTCAAAACTCTTGCTTTTAAAAGTTATTCACACAAATGTTGATAAGTGGAAATATTTATTCTAATGCTAAGTAAACATTTTATTTGAGGAAAATGTTTAATTGAATCAACATCCCCATCCGAACGTCCCCATTTAAATTTTAGTATTAGAATATTTAAATTAATTTATTCAGAGACAGAATTATTTCACCATGCTTGAGACTGGGATATAAACTGGTAATAAATGCATAAAGAATGTCTCTCAGATTGCTTATTCATTTTCTGTTTGGTAGCTCTGCTCACTAAAATGAAGAAAGAGGGAAACATGTTTTAGGCACAAAATACAGGAATTATTAAAGAAACTAACCTACAAAAATCTTCATTGGATAACCTGCCCTTTTCTTTCTTTTTTTTTTTCTGTTTTTCAGGTGTCTGACGTTGACTCTTCAGTGTTTATTTTCAAGGAATTTTTCTTTCTCTTGTTGTGCTTGTTTTTAATCATTGATATTGGAATACAGAGGAGGAACTGGAAATAGACTCATTTGGTTTCACTTCAGAACACTCATTCTGAGGCATTCTCGCCTGAGAACACAGCCATGTGGCCACCACAGCTACTCATCCTCATGATGGTTTTAGCACCTGTAGTTCATGGTAAGTGTTTGTATAATCCTGTAGTCACACTACTCAGAAAATACCCTGTCTTTGAAATCTTCTCTTTGGGATGATATATCCCTTTTGTACCTTATATTAATATCAGTAGGTAGTACCCCATTATATGCTCCCAGATACTAATTTACAACTTTTCAGTAGGAATTCTTTAAGTCCCCACCGAAATCTCGAAGGAACCTAAAAGATTTCTCTACTTTTCTTTCCATTTTTAAGTAGTTTTACTGCATATTTTTTTATGCTTTGATTTTGAAAAATTTGGAAAAAGATCACCTGGATCATTAATTACACTAATTAATTAGTATAAACTTAGTTTGAATTTTTGTACTTTAAAAACTTTTTTTTTAACTATAAGAAAATGAGCATTTGGGGGAGAGCAAGGTTTGCTTTCCCATAAAAAGTAATCTTTTGTTTTACATTGGTGTTTATTACTGTATATGACCTTTAGTACACAAAATGCCAAGTGTGATCTCCCAGTAGAAACATGTTGTTCTTTTAATGCAACTTCTTCAATATAAAGCAAACAAAATGACACCATTTGGAGAAAGGTAAGTTTACAGAAAATACTGACTAAGCTCATCATGACAGACTTTCTCCCATTGTTCATTTAGACCTCCTGGTAGTTACTCCACTATGAGAATTTAAATAATATATACTTGTAAAATTTTATAAATTATTCATTTATTCAACATGAAAACATCACCTGTATTTTGTGCAGCTTTTAAGTCAATATTCACTAAATTGGGTGAAAAATTAGTAATTTGATGTTTCTCTGTATGTTCCCTTCGACAGTTTACAATTTTCTGCTGTCACTGGTTTTACTTTAAAATGAAAACGTTACTTTGGTTGTTATAATAAAGAGGACACAGGTTTCTGGGCCACTGCTTGGTGGTTTCTGAATTCTAATATAGGGAATCCCGGGAATGGACTTAGTTTCATTAGTTCACTTGGGGTTTCTGACTGACCCATTGAAACCCAGTGTAACTGAGCCAAGTCTCTGAATCTGACCTGTGTGTCTAACACTGCAGCAAGAGGTTGCTTTTGTTGTTAGTGTGAACACAGGACAAAGTAACTTATGTGTTTTTTGAAGGATTCCTCTAAAGTTATCACATTTGGTATATTCAGTTCTAAAATTAAAAAAAACTCTAAAAGGCAGAGCTATTTTTTAACTTGAAAGTCAAATGTTCAAACAAACACCTTGTTTTAAATATAGAGGTTTATCAATACCCTAGTAATGCTTTCTTAATCTTGACCCAACTCTTATATAGTCTTAGTGTTTTGTGATGCACAATAAAAAATGGTCATTTAAAACACTTTCTTTTTCTAATTATCCTTGTATCTAACATCATTTAATTTATATGTTTTATCTAAAAATCAAAACAAAAAATCATTTATTAGCTTGTTTTGAGATTAAATAAGTAATATATATACTTATATATATGTATATATATATATATATAAGGAATCCAACATCTTAGAATAAGTCTTCAAACATTAATTCCCTTTTCATCATGTCTGTCCCACAATTTAGTTTTGTTTTAGTAATTATATCAATAGAGAATTAGCTGACCACGAGAGGTGCTTCATTTAATGTTGATACACAGAAAAAAATATAATTAGTATATATACTAATATACACAAATTCATGTTCAGAAAGTAACTCTAAAACTACTGTTAGAGGAAGGTTGTTTAAAATAATGAAACAGTGATGTATGGAATATCATCACTTCATAACTTATACCTCAGATTTTCTGAAATGTATACCGTCTAGGTACCAGTTAACCCTAAACATGAACAAGGCATATAAGCCTTGGGTCTTCTGAGGGAGTCTATAATAGAACTGAGCATCCAGGTACACACACACACACACACACACACACACACACACACACAGGAGAGGAAGAGACAAGGACAGAGAGACAGAGTGGCAGAGGGGAGACATACAGAGAGAATAAATGGCAGAGCCAGAGAAAGAGAGAATATCCAAAACTCTGAGCAGTACATACCTTTAAAACGTTGCTAGTATGCTTATATTTATACTTGAGTCAAAAATCATCTTCTTTTGTATTTAGAATACCTAGATTGCTTTAATGTTGTTTATCCTTAGGAGCCTAAATAATATTGAGGTTTTCTAAGGATAAACTTTGTTTCCTTCTTTTCATGTTCTAAAACTGTGAACCAGGGGAAATGAGTGCATTTCCCACCTATAGAATGCCTTCTCTTTAGTTTGTGTGATGCCATTTCCATCTTTGCAGAAAAGAAAGGCTTTAATGACTAGCTTTTGAGGCCCAGATAGCTCGTAAATAGAGAAATGTACTGCTGGTTACAGCTCAAGTTAAACCAGACCAAAAATTATCGGTGATCCTGCCAAATTGGACTCAAAGAGATACTGTATAATTTGAACCATCAAATGATAGAACTAAAATGCACATCACTTAAGGAAGTCTTTTTTCCCTAAAAACAATCTTTAATGATATGTCTTCTGTTCATTTCTGGTGTCCAGTGAAGTTGCCGTTTTGAAAAATGGAATCCACTTTTCTCAATAGTAACCTGATTGGAAATCTCTCCTTCAGAGCAAATAATTCGTTGTGTTGCCTAAAGCTTTTATGACTGTAAACATAAGATTATTCGGTTCAAGTCTTCCTCACAACATTTCAGGGGTTTAGTAGCATTACCTGTTACTATCATTATCATGTGTACAGATAAAAATATGGAGGTGATGAATGGAAAGTGTGTTACACAGCTATTTACAACACTCAAGGGAATGGTTGCCAAGGACCAGCTTCATTGGTTCTGGTCCTACTACTAGATGAACCTAATTCCACCAAGACACTCCTCACGGCATACAGTACACCACAATGTCAGAAAATAGGGAGCAGGTGAGGCAGAATCACTTGACTGTCTATATTCTGAAAGCAGGCTGACTAGGTTTTAAAGTCAGAAAGGAATGTTGAAAAAAATCAGCTCAGCCACCTACCAGCTGTTACCCTTCTCCTCAGCAAACTAGTTTATTTCATTCATCACATAAAGACTTTCCTTGATGCTAAAGATAACAGTGGTGTGCATACGTCTTAGATGTCTGCCCTTCAGAAGCCCAAAGTACATTAAACATCTGTAAACCTAGTTTTCAGTTGGAAGAAGGAAATTGTTACATCATATTTTACAATGGATAAATAATAAATGTGTAACTCCTGTCATAGTCATAGGCATTTCATAAATCTTCCATCATTTTCCTATGATCTATTTACCTTGAAGTAAATATAAACTCCTAAAAAAGAAGCCAACAAAGTACAGAATTATCCTTGCCCTTAATCTGAGTCTTGGAAAAACAAACAAATAAACAAACAACAACAAAACTTTTTACTTGAACCTCAGGATTCAAGGTTTGTAGGAAATTTATAAATGCATGTACACAAAACTATTATCAGTATTGTTATCATCTAGATAAAAGTATTACTACTATACAGAGATACTTAAATCTCTTCTCAAATTAGCAAGAAAGGATTGCCAAGTTATGGAATCTGGTGTGATCTAAAAATAGATAAAATTAGGAACTAAGCCAAAGGACTAACCCCTATAATGTTCATGTTAATTAAATAATCTCCACATTTTCCGACACTGTTTGGTCAGTGTCCTCCCCGGAAGAAAAAAATAATCAGTGCATCCACATTATCCATGTTTGTATATATGCAGTTGTAAATAGGATGTGTCTCTCGTTCCATGTTTATCTGTCCAGTCTGTGTCTCCTTGCACCTCCGTATTACTCCTTTTCTGTTTTCCATGACTGTCCCCTTCCTCAAGAGGTATAGGATCTGTATCTGTCATGAGGCAAGCCTAGAGAGGTTGAAAAGTGATGTCATGACTTTACTAGGGTTGCACCAAAATAAGCCTATTTTGTGTCATGTTACAGATGTGGTTCAAAGAAAGGAAAGGAAAGTTGGAGAATCAAAACTAGTGGCAGTTTGTGGCTGGAACTTTTTGGGGTGAGACTAATCCAGGGCACTGAGCATACCAATCAATCCCTCTACATTTTAAGCTTTGGGCCAGCTCCCTAGCACATTAC
Source organism: Mesocricetus auratus (assembly GCF_017639785.1). Classification (NCBI taxonomy): domain Eukaryota; kingdom Metazoa; phylum Chordata; class Mammalia; order Rodentia; family Cricetidae; genus Mesocricetus; species Mesocricetus auratus. Next base: position 59,033,296 of record NW_024429190.1, read on the forward strand.
ACTGTGTTTTAGACAGAGTCTCTATGACTCAGTTGCCTGGGAATTTGTAATCCCTTTGCTTCAGTTTTCCCAGTAATTTAGTTTACAGGATTGCAGCTCTACCTCTAGCTCCTGGGACTCCTGATTGACAGTAAAAGGACATCAAAGTCTAATGTGGGACCTTAAAGTAGGAGATCTATTCCAGGTCTGTAGCTTCTTCCAACTGCCAAAAGTTTGAGGTTTGAAAAGGTGACCACGGTACTACAATGTTTTAACTACTTGGTTTATTCAGAATTCCCTTATAATGTTACTGAGGTCCAAGCATGAAGAGGAAAAAGTCATCAGTCAGCACACTGTGATGGGCAGGAAATACATTTTTATAGCATCTTGAAAAAGAGAGAAATGGGATATAAATACCTTAGATGTACTTTATGTGTGTTTTTTCCTACTAGTCTGTTTATTGTTAAAAATAAATTTCTAGTTATATATTCATGGACTTTATAGGCTAATGTGTTAGATTATATTGAAGTTACTTATGATAGACAATCCTTAATAAGGACAAAAGACTGATTGGCTGTGTATATGCTTATTTATGTTTCTCTATATTTTATTTCTATATAAACAAATTTCATAGTTGTATGCAAATTAATATTACAATACTTTTATTATCAGTACATTTTTGACAAGTGCAGAGTGATATTTTACTTCATATTTTGCATTAGGTTTTTCTTTGAAGAGGTGTCTTATTATTTGTGAAGAAGTTAGGTTGACTTCTCAGCTCTGCTCACTTTGCTGTTTTTAGAAATTAATAATTCTTGATATATTTCTGCTTGCCAGCATAGCTGATTTGTAAGGGTAGCATATAGTTAAATGCATTGTACACAAAAAAATGTGTGTCATGATATAGGTGTGTGAGTTCAATGCTAACGCAACCAATATAATTCATATTAGTCAATTTTTAAAGCATTTCAATACATATATATATACATATATATATACATTGTAATTCACTATACTTTCTATAATACCAAATTGTTTAAATATCAGTATGATCATAACACCATGTTTTTCTTATAGCAGTTTATTTAAAACTTCCAATATGAAATCATTTTTTGTTTGCATTTGTACCTGGAACTATTTTGTATGTGAATTTTCTGTAGTGATAATCTATGAGAAATGTATACATGTTAAGAGTGAAATAGCACTTTTTATATTCAGATTTTATATATTTTGACTACTTTGTGAAATTGAGTTATATCTTATTTTAATATCTTAGGCTAGGAGTAGAATGTGACTGCATATTTGGATATTTAATATTGACCGAATTATAAAGTATTTGAATATATAGTAGTATTAGTTACCTCTTCTTTAGATTGCTATTTTCTTTCTTTTCAAGTATTAGAATGCTGCTCACTTTTGTAATTTCAAGTAAGCAGCCATAGTACATATCACATACATGTGTTTCCTTTACTCTGATTGGAAAATTATCTCTTAACCAATAAAATTGTTAATATCCAATGGCAACAGTGCCCTGGTTTGACATGAGTGACCATTTCTATGACTGTGCAATTGTTCATAAGAAGGCAGCATTCAAAAGAAGAGGGAGTTTCTTCTGCTTTTTCCAGGTTTTAACTGATAAATTAAGATTAAACTTTATACTTCACTGTAAATTGCATTTTCGGTTTTACTTTACATTTGCTTTTACTGAAATTTTGTCACAGTGCCAGAAGTAGTGGGGTGTTTTTTGGTGTTTTTGTTTTGTTTGTTTGTTTATAAATGTTCTTCCTGTCAAAGAAAACATATCAAAAATACAAAGTATTTTGTCAGGTAAGCTAGTCTAGTTGAGTATTTATATAAGAAATATGTTAGCTGCGTTTTTAGAGTAATCAATGTTTTTTCACACAAAAGTAAGAATAATGAGATTTGATTAGCCCTCTGATCCACACACATTGTGTGTATATTTGAATGCCTTGTAGTTGATGATGAATATGAACCGTGACATCCAATACCATAATCAAGTATTTATTTGCCTCTGTGTGTGTGTGTGTGTGTGTGTGTGTGTGTGTGTGTGTGTGTGTGTGTGTGTGTTCTTTTGTTCCATTTCAAGCCTGTGAGTGTGGAGGCCAGAAGTAAACACCTAGGTCATTTCTCAGGGGTGTTTCCTTGGAACTGAGTCTTGCTGATTTGACTATACAGGCTGCCAAGAGAGCCTTAGGGATCTTACATCTTCACCTTAGAGTTGTTATTACCAGCACATAGCAAGCATGTCTGCTTGTTTCTGGGGATGCCAGGGATGCAAACCAGGTCATCATGCTTTTGAAAAGCCTTTACTGACTTCATTATTGATAGCCTCAATTTGTTTGACATTACTAGTATAGTCTATCTCATTCTTACGGTTATTCTCCTAATAGAAATTTAACCCAGAATTGAAGTACTGTCTGTAGACCTAGCGATCAGTATAATGTCAGGGGTTTTGCCTGATGCATATATATGGGAAAATATTTTTTAAAAACTAGAATATTTGGTGTATTTACATTACTCATTTTAAATTAACATTAAATTTTATACCTTTGCTCTTGCTTTAAAAATTAAAATATTCTGTGAGGCGAAGTCACTATTCCTTTTCTATTCATATGCTATGGCTTAGCACTGAAGATCATAGTTATCTTACTATTACATGTAGTATTATAAAGAAACATAATAGTGTATGCTTTAGATTCAGATAGAATATGAGAAATTAAAATAATTACCCTTTTATGGACTAAAGAATATGTTAAAACAGTGGTAATGCATAAAACCTATAATTTCTCTCATTTAAATACAATTTTTTAAATAGTTCAAAACTTTGGCTTGTTATGTTCATGAAGAAAATGTAAGTAGTACAAAAATGAATATTAAATGTTACACTATTACTTGTAGCAGTATAACGAAGCATTCGGAAAGTCCAGGTTGAACATTAATGCTAGGACATAGCTAAGAGGGTAGAATGCTTGCCTAGCATGCTCAACAAGACACTAGATTCAATGCCCAGACCATACAATAACTGGACTTGGAATTTGCCTGGAATTTCAGGCATCCAAAAGTAGAGACAAGAATGGTCAGAAGGTCAAGTAACCTTCAGCTACATAGTGAACTTGAGGCCAGCCTTTTCTCATGAGACGGTGTCTCAAATTTAATAATACTAGGTTTCCCTCAGAATTAATGGGAATCATTTTTATTCTAATATATGATACACACACACAGTCTTAGAAAACATTTAAAAATGTGTGTTACTAGAGAAATATCAGGATAATAAAAGTCAGAATGAAGAAAATTCTTTAATTTTTTTGAGAATTATAAAACAGAAATTCAAAGAAAAGCCTGAATTTTGGAAGATCATTAAATAGTTTCCAATTGATCTACCTAGATTTTTTTCATATAGATTTTAAAATTCTCACATGAGCATTTCTATGTATAAACACAGAGAAAATTATCTTAGATATGTAAGTTTTTTAAATAAAGCAAATCATTTTTTTCCAGATTTATTTACTATGTATAGTGTTCTGCCTGCCTGTACACCTGCAGGCTCGAAGAGGGAACCAGAACTCATTACAGATGGTTGTGGGCCACCAGGTGGTTGTGGGAATCAAACTTTAGGTCCTCTGGAAGAGCACACAGTGCTCTTAACCTCTGAGCCATCTCTCCAGCACTTTTTTTTTTGTTTTGTTTTTTGGGATAGAGTTTCTCTGTGTAACAGTCCTGGTTGTCCTGGAACTCACTCTGCATACCAGGCTGGCCTCACAGTCAGGGATTCACCTGCCTCTGCCTCCCAAGTGCTGGGATTAAAGGCATCCGTCACTACTGCCATGCTAGATATGCAAGATTTTAAAGAAGGAATAAATTAATAAACACAAGAGACCAAAAGTAAAGTACTAGCCTAGCTGAATACAAAGTATCTTTATAAACCTAGAGAATATGGAGGATTTAAAATAGAATCTGCAGTCAACAGGTTGATAAATTGTAAAACTCAGACCCATAAAACTGAGTTACAGATTACCTTTGACTCCTAAAGTTATGAGTCAGCACCCAGAAAATCACATACCTAAGCAAAGGAGAGATCAAGTGAAGTTAAAATTGAGGGTGGCAGGAAGAATATTGTTTTATGTATATAATACAAATTTCCTAAAGGAAAATACCTTTGTATTACCTCACTTTATCTCCATTTTTATAAAAATGTGTTGAACACTGGGCCTATGAATGTAGTAGATTCCAAACTGATAACTGCTTTGAAAGCGTATCCCTTCTTGTGTGTTCCTGTGCGTGTTTTCTGGTGCATGTACTCTGGTGGGTTTTCTTGTTGTATTTGCTGAGATAGGGTCTGTTACTGGCTAGGAGCATACCAAGTAGGCTGGGCTGACACTCCAGCACTCCTCAGAGTCCCGTTTGTTTCTTCATTCCCATTGCTAGGATTGCAAACTTAGGTCACCAATTCCCACATGGATTATGAGTTTTGTTCCAGGTCCCCAGGCTTACACAGTGTGCAGATTTTTATGACTGACCTACCTCTCTCTTTCCAAGCAGTCTAGATATTTTCTGGAGTGTCTTGAATGGACAACTACTCACTATTATACAAAGTCCCTGTTTGGTGGCACAGCATGTCTGAAACAGTATTGAGAAAGTCCATGCTGAAGCAGTCCACAGGGAGGTGAAGTCTTGTGAAGGATCTAATGAATAGTCTGTTTGGATTTTCTTTGATTTGATGGGCGCTAACTTCTATTCCCATTTTGTGAAAGAAACTTCAGTCTCAGAGTCATGCCTATAAAGAACATGTTTTAAAATGCAGGACTTCCATGATAAAGGAGCAAGACATCAGTTTATAAAAGGTAGCATAGTTTTTGGAACCTGACATATTTAATATATTAATCACTTTCAAAAACATATCATGGAAGGCACTTTGTTCTTATTGAGTATATTTTGTGTATCATAGAACAACTTGTATCTCCTTATAATAACTTTTCCACAAAGAAAACCTTGCCTGGTAAAAGCATCCTTCTACCTCTTAATTTTTGACCCTTGGAAGCCAGAAAAAGATGTTTTCTCTCCTGGTTTTATAAATTGCTCAAGCAATGTATGCCTTTCATGATTGCTGTTTTTTCCCTTTGCCACTTAAAAGTTATTCATATTTAACATGTATAGTTACTTAATTATTTTTATTTCATAGTAATATTCTACTGTAGGCATAAACTATATTGTACTTGTCGGTAGGTAGAATGTAAATTATTTCCACTCTTTTAGTTAGTTATAGTCATGCTGCATGAACATTTATGTAGCATGCTTTATTTGGGTGTTCTTTAATTTCTCTCCACTGTTTATGTAGGAGTGGAAACACTGAGCCGTCCAATAATTCTGTGTACCATTTTGAAGGACCGTTGAACTCCTTAACAAAGGATGGTGTAGACTAAGCATACTCTCATGATTTGAGCCTGCGGGGCTTACTAACTAGGAGCAATCATTATTAGGGAAGAAAGAATTGAGAGCTAAAGATAATAAGTGGCTAATAAATGTTGGCTGTGACTTGCTCTTGTCTTTTTTTTTAATCTCTCTTTTTTTTTAATTTAAATTAGAAACAAGCTTGCTTCACATGTCAATTCCAGAACCCTCTCCCTCCCTTCCTCCACTTCCCTCTCCAACCCCCCAGTCCCCACCCAATGCCCACTCCACTCCCCAGGAAGGGTGAGGCCCTCCATGGGGAATCTCCAAAGTCTGTCATATCATCTCGGGCAGGGCCTAAGCCCTTCCCCAATTGTCCAGGCAGAGAGAGCATCCCTCCATGTGGAATGGGCTCCCAAAGTCCATTTGTATGCCAGGGATAAACACTGATATACTATCTGAGGCTCCATAGATTGCCGAGATCTCCTTACTGACCCCCAAATTTGGGGGATCTGGATAAGTACCATTCTGGCCTCTGAGCCATCAGTCTGGGGTTCCTGAACTCCCCCTTGTTAAAGTCAACTGTTTCTGTGGGTATCACCAGCCCATTCTTGACCCCTTTGCTCTTCACTCCTCCCTCTCTGCAACTGGGTTCCAGGAGTTCAGTTCAGTGTTTAGCTGTGGGTGTCTGCCTCTGATTTCATCAGCCACTGGATGGAGGCTCTAGGATGGCATACAAAGTAGTCATCAATCTCATTACCAGGGAATGACATATAAGGTAGCCCTTCCACTATTGCTTAAATTGCCAGTTGGTATCATTCTTGTAGATCTCTGGAAATCTCACTAGTGCCAAATCTCTCCTCAAACCTATAATGACTCCCTCTATTGTGGTTTCTCTTATCCTTTTCTCTTCTATTCTTTCCCAGACTCAACCTTCCTGCTCCCTCATGTCCTCCTCTCCCCTCCTCTTCATCCTCTCTCTTTCTCTCTGCTTCCTCTCCCCTCCCCCATGCTCCCAATCCACTCAGTAGATCCTGTCCCATTCCCCTTCTCTGGATTACCATACATATTTCTCTTAGGGTCCTCTCTGTTTCCCAGACTGTCTGGTGGTGGGATTGTAGGCTTTCAATCCCCTGATACATGTCTAAAATCAATATATGAGAGAGTACATACCATGTTTGTCTTTTTGTGACTGGGTTACCTCACTCAGGATGGTTTTTCTAGTGTCATTTATTTGTCTGGAAATTTCAGGATTCCATTTTTTTCCATTGAGTAGAATTCCATTGTGTAAATGTACCACATTTTCTCTATCCAGAATTCAGTTGAGGGGCATCTACGTTGCTTCCAGGTTCTGATTATTACAAATAATACTGCTATGAACATAGTGAAACAGACAGACATCCTTGTGGTATGAATGTTCATCCTTTGGGTATATGCCTAAGAGTAGAATTGCTGGATCTTGTGGTAGACTGATTCCCATTTTCCTGAGGAATCTCCATACTGATTTCCAAAGTGGCTATATACTTGCTCCTGTCTTTTAAGGAATCATAAAAGATATCAGTTTATTTAGAAAGTACTGCATTCATGAAGTCGCAAAATAAAGCTTATACTACTGGCTCCTCTAAGCTGGTTTCATGTTGAAATATTTTTTCCATATTGAATGATATCTGAAACTCTCTAGCTTTAGACTCTAGTTTAAATTCTGTTATGTTCAAGATACATTACCTGAACCAGTTTAAATCACAGAGATCTTATTTGCTAAAGGGGTAATTAGGCCAACATTGTTATAACAGGAGGACTAGACAAAATGTTGTATAGAAAGGCCTTCACACAAAACTTCATGCACTCTAATCCTGAGAGAATGAACTCATTAAAAAATACTTTTAAGAATGAAATGAAAAACAAATGACCTGGAGAGTAAGCAAAATTTTAAATACAATACCATGGTGGGGTCACTTGCTTTCAGTAGTATTTTTCAAACCCCACGTTGTATATTCTTGATCCCTGAATGTGACAGTTTCTCTAATTATGTGTCTACACACTTGCACCCACATTCAGCCCATCATTATATTCAAGACACACCCACTGGACTGTAGCTAAGCCTTTAACAAGTTACTAATGAACAACTTAAGCTTAGATCAGCATTCAGAACAATCCTAGAGAGTGTTGAAAAGCCATTCCCATTACAAAGCTGTGGCTTTTAATTAGACTGTAGGCCCAATAAAATGTCTCGTTTTCACTCTCCCTACTTTGAGGATATCGAGTGACAAGTGACAGCTGTACCCTCGCTTTGATATCATTAGCCATACATGAAGTTAAAAGGGCTGAATTCAGCCAGGGAAATTTGAGAAATCGTTGCATTGATCAGATAAAAGGACAAAACAACAGGCAAACATTACAGTAGTATTCTGCAGTGTTTCATTCTTTTTTCTTGGACTTAGATGACTTTACAACAGATTGATTTTGTTGTTGCATCACAGTATAACAGATGACAGGAAGAAAAACGATCCAGATACGATTAGATCATGTAGGTGTAAAAACAAAACAAAAACCCTTCCCATACTTATAAAAAGAACATACAGTCTGCTTTCACACATTACTAACTCTCTACAAGCTGTTAGAGGTACCACGGAAATAGTAGTTATAAATATTTCCTGAATTAGAGCAAGGGTACTCTTTACTGGAACTCTCCATAAAATTCAACAATGGTGCCATTTTGCAGTAATACTCTTTGTTCCCTTTTCCTCCATACTTTTAATAGTTGGTGAGACCATGCAAAACTTAAGCGCACATGCTTTCATAAAGAAGGTAAAATATGAAACAATGAGCTAGTATGCAGCTCTCCCTCCAGGAATGCTACACAATAGCTTGAAAGAGGACTTTTAGGTTACCAACTGCTTGCTGTTGGCAGGCTTAAGTTGAGCCTTGCAACAGATAAAATTATATATTTTTATTATATATATAATTTCAAATATGTATTTGAAAGTAGTTATCCAATAATAAACATAATATGAATATATCAGGAACATGACATAATCAGTTATTATGACATTTGAACTTGTTAGCATATCTTCGGTGTTGGCAGACAGCTTTTGACACTCATTTTGTGTTTGTATTGACCATGGGGATGAGGAGCAGGTGGCAAAAATCTCTTGCTACTCTAAGGGGGGAAAAGGAAAATAAAAATATTCTTATTTTTCTCAACTATTTTCAAAGTTGCCAGTTTTGATTAACAACTGAGAGACAGAACTCACTACCAGGACTGAACTCCATTAATGTATGCATTGTGTTGCTCCTTTCCCCCACACGTCAAGGCTAAAGGGTAGTGTGGTTGAAGAAAAGTACCCCACTACCACATTTGCACAGAACTGTAAAGAAATGGTTGGTTTTAGAGCATTCTGACGCACAGCTTCCATCACATTAAGAATTAATATTCCTCAAGAGGGTAGCAGACTAAAGAAGTCAATGTTGTAGAGAAAAAAATTCCAAATCTTGAGTTTTGTTACCAAGAATTACAATCTGTTTGTGTTTTGTTTACAAAGGGCAGGTGCTTTTAGTTGGAAAAGAAATATTTATAGTTAGATGCCATTGCTTTTATGAGCAAGATACGTAACAAGAATTTTTTTAATTTGAATGATATGAATCTGTCTTTTGGAAAAAAGCCAATTTATTTACAAAATAACGAATTGCCTACTTACTCATGTTCACAAGTATTTGCGATCTGAATGATACCATTACAGTTTAGACAATACAATAAGTCAAAACCCTCTCCTACCTACCTACCTACTTTACAGTATTTAAAAAATTAAACTAGAAAGCCAATTATAAAATAGTCTCTAGAAGTCATCCTCCATTACTGCAGAATAACTATGCCTTTAGCTTCATTCATAGAGTAGCATATGGCTCTATCTCTCTTAGACAGCCTTGGACACTTATTTTCACTCAGTCTTCAGGCAAACGTTTATTTTATTTCGTTTCATTGTCAAGAGCTAAATTGTTGAGAAGTGGTGGTAAATGAGTCTGAAAGGCAAATAGTTTTCCACACAGGGCATATCTGTACTGTGTGGGATGCTTCCATCTAGGGAAAGGACCTAACAAGTGAGATCCACTTACACTCAGGGTCACCATAAAAATTGTTTCTTAGTACAATGGGGGACAAATTGTCACCACTGAACTATTTTCCTTAAGAATATACATTTAAAGCCAGGTGGTGGTGGCACATGGCTTTAATCCCAGCACAGCAAAGGCAGAGGTTGGTGGATATTTGAGTTTGAGGCCATCCTGGTCTACAAAGTAAGATCCAGGACACTCAGGACTGTTCCACAAAGAAACCTTGTCTTGGGGGCAAAAAAAGTATATATAATGAAAACAGGTTTTTCCATGTCACAGTTTTTACATTTTAATTTCCACTCATGGCATCCTTAGTCAGGTAGTTGAGTTGGAGTTGTTGTGATTACATTTTGATATTACTATAAAGCCTATAGAGAAATTACATAGCAATTGCATACACCTTAGGGAGAAAGCGAGGGAAAGTTAATCTCTTATATGGGCAGCAAAATGATGCTGGGGGAACAGATTCCTTTCAGGTTTACATAAGAAAGCAGAAATGATAAACAGCCTTTGTTTACACAAAAAATAAATGAAAGTAAAAGCCCACCGCACTTGGTGGGTGAGGCGAAATTCAGAACCAAGTAACCATTGTTACTTGTTACACAGGTATAAGACAGAGTTCATGCTTGATACTTCCAAAGAGATGATAATGAGAAGCAAGAGTACACAGGTTGCTATGATAGCTTCATTAGCATACATTTTAAATGCTGTATGTATCATACTTAATTAACTGATAAAATGACTTGTAAAATATAACCTAAAACCCAGAAACAAATGACTTGCATAACATATTCGTAGTTTGAGAAAATGATTCACTTTAAATCCAGATAGTCTCTCATGTATTCGTGTCTTTGAACTCCTCCCAGAAGTATCATATCCACTGCTTATAGTCTATTGTTTTAAGCAGGGTCCAAGCTCATTTTTATGATTGACATTTCCTTAGAAGAAGTAACTAAGTAGGAGACTAAACTGAGGAGAAAAGATCGCAGAAATGGCCAGACTTCTTTGGAAACAATGGATATATATGTTTAAAATTTTTGAAAATTCTTTTATTTTTGAAATCATAACATAATTATATTATCTCCCCCTCTCCTTTTCTCCCAGGACACCCTGTTAGATACCCCTCCTTACTCTTTCAAATTCGTGGTAACTTTTGTTTTAATTAATTATTTTTGCATGCATATATGCACATGTACATAAACCTATATTCCTACATATGTAATTAGAAACTGCTCAGTCTGCACAGTGTGAATTGCATCTTGCAAGTCAGTGTTGATTTCTGAATGTGTGTTACGATGAGTGCTTATATTTCCTGTTTATAACTCCCCCTATCTGTGGTTTCTTCCTTCTTTCATTCCCTCCTGTCTTTCCTTTCTTACTACAGTTTTGGATATGATTCTTGTTATGTAGTTTGCTCTTTCTATGAACTCACAGTCTTCCGGATTCCTCCTCTCAATTGTTAGCATTACAGAACTGCCCACCATGCCTTGGTTTTGTGATTACTTCAACTGTGTATTCTATAAATAATATAAAAATGCTGGAATTACTATCAAAATCATTTTATTTCTTCAATACTTACTTCATTTCCTTCCGTTTCTTCTGATTTATTGTCTATATACAAACAGCACAATGAAATTTTCATAGACATGGCATAAATCTAATGTGCTACAAACTAATATCCTCTAACAAGTATCTGGAGATTTTTCACTAGGAAAACTCAATCAAAGTTCAGAAGTGACCAAAACATCTGCCTCAGAAGTGCTGAATGACAGAGCTATAGTTGCTTATAATGAATATTAAATATCATCCATGACTCCAGCAATTCATAATTGAAAGCAGCAGATGCATCATTTTCTACCAAAGGCTCCTCAGATAGCTGGTGTTTTAATAATTACAATGAACTGTGCAGTGGTGGCACACGCCTTTAATCCCAGAACTGGGGAGGCAGAGGCAGGAGGATCTCTGTGAGTTCGAGGCCAGCCTGGTCTACAAAGTGAGGTTCAGGACAGTGAGGCCTACACAGAGAAACCCTGTCTTGAAAAACAAAACAAAACAACAACAAAATTAAAATGATATTCCTGTTTCTGTGATGACTCCCCCTGTCCCCCCTCAAAAAAGCGTAGTGCACTTACTTTATCTATATTTTCTCTTCTTGGAGCATTATTATCTTATAGTTATATTATCAGATCCAAACTCATTAATGCCACATGTTGGCAGTGTTTTTCCTCAGGACTTTGAAAAAGTCCTGTTCTCTTTAACACTCTAGACAAGAAAAAAAAAACACATCTGGTGGTTGCTGCTCACTTTCTGGCATTCCAAACCATTCCCCTTGACTTCTATACATACTGAAGCCAGCTGTGCTAACTCCTGAACAGTTCAAAGCTGTTCCACACAGCAGACCTCTGCTGTAGCCCCATGTACTTTTGCTTCTAATTTTATGATTTGGTATGATTTTTTGTAAGTTCAGATTTTACCAAAAAAAAATCTCAATTTGAGTTTTACCCCCATGAGTGTCTCCCTTAAAGACTCAAATACACCCTTTATAGCTTATCCTATTTGTGTTTTCTGAGAACTGGTCATGTATCTTTATGGCATTCTTTCCTTCTTTTGATTTTGTCTCAATGGTCTGCACACCCTTGTAGTATGCTTTGTCCACCACACTATTCTGTCCCTTAAAGAGGAGCTGGCACTTGATGAGAACTTCATACTTACATGTTGAATGAATAACATCAAACAAGGCCACATCCCATCATACCAAATGAGCCAGTATGTTAACCTGGCAGAGAATACATTCTTTCACCACCATTAAAACAGAGGCTTTTTGCATAACATATTATATAACACACTTTCACAAGTGTCTTGACAGATAATTGTTAGAAAGATGTTCAGAAACATGTATTTGTAAATAGTTCCATAAAATGAATGCAGTTTCATTATCAGTATTATAGAGGAGAGAGACGAGAAATTTGAAACACACTTTTTGATACATTTCATTTATCTAGCTGGTCAAAATGGTATTTGAACTGTTTTGGTATATATGCATATACATTTTTAGCGATGATATATTATGCTGTTTAAATGTAAATTATATCAGTGTTACAGGCATAAAATTTAGAATTATCCATCAGGTGAACTTTCTGATTTTTAAATATAACTTTATTTCTTCTATAAAAGTTTTATCTTTTCATATGATGGAGTGATATGGCTTTATTCTTAATTTGCAAATAGCACGTATATCTAGATATCAGAATACTAATATATAACCTTGTATTAGATGATTATCACTAAGTGCTTTTTCTTCATTGATTTTCTTCGTTTTTCCTTCACTGTTTAATGTCAGCCATATTCGGTAACAATATGTCTTTAAACATGCAGCTGTAATAGTTAAAAAAACGTATGTATCGGGAATGGTGCTTTCCTTTGTAAATTCTTTGCTTTCTATTGACAGGTAGATTTCACTATCTTTCTTACTAAGTAAACTAATTATAGTTAGTGTAGAGAATTGCGTGTCTCGTTTATCAAGCCACATAAAGAAATCATGTACTTAGGTAGTTCTATTTTTTCATAGCATATAATATATGAATGTTGTGTCAATTTTTTAAAAATATATGTGTATAATTTTATTTTATCATTATTGTCTTGGTCTTCCATATTTATTCATTTATGTAATATGCAACATTTGTCAGTAAAAATCACTGTATATAAGTGGCAAAAATGTATGTATATCTTTTCACATTAATGTCCATCATAGCTCTTAATACAGTATCTTTAAAAAATGTTAGCAAAATGACCATAAAACATATAAATAAATACAAAATAATCGTTTAACTCTACAACAGAACAAAACAAAATAAACAATAAAAATTTTTAAAAATCCCTTTATTTTGTCAAGCTTTTTATGTAAAAACTGAATTTAGCCAATGACTAGCTTCATACTTGGGTAAATTAGTGCACATAGTTTGTATCCCAAAGCTATGAGACTATTAAAATATAAAGGATCTTTATATTTTGTAGGTAACTAGCTTATTCAGTTTCTGTAGCTATACATAATTTTGATCGTGTTAGGAATGAGGTTGAGAAGTTTTTCCTGATAAGAATAGTGTTTGCCAACTACGGGTGAAAAATTCATTTTTCATCCCCAGGTTTGTCTGAGTGGGACTTGGGGTGGCTGGTCCTAAGCCTGAGTCTGCCATAGAGGGCTGCCTTGGGGATGGCCTCTGAGTAAGCAGGGGTCTGATGGTGCGCCCTGCGGTCCCCGCAGGTGGCAAGCACAATGAGAGACATCCAGCCCTTGCTGCTCCACTGCGACACGCTGAACGTAGCCCAGGAGGCGCTCTACCTCCCAGACATCTTCTTCAGCAGCCAGCTGCAGAGCGCGCCACAGCTCATCGAGGACAAGGGTCACGCGGAGCTGCCAGAGGAGTTCGTGGACCAGGTGCCCCAGGAGCACAGATTGCAGCCCAAGGTGCGGCCGGAGGGGAAAAGGGCTGGGGTGGCAGGGCCGGGGCTGATGGGAGGCTCAGTCCCAAGCAGCTCTCACCATGTTGCATTCCACAATTGCTGGTGGCCTGTTTTTCTGCTTTAGCAACGCGTGCCTATTCATGGCTGCTGAGCCACATCCATATTTTGAAATATTTTGTTTAAAATTTGTGGTTGTCATGGGAACCAGGGAGTGTGACACTTGTCATTCCAACATTTTGGAGGTGGAAAGGGATGCATTACTGTCCAGGCCAGCCTGGACTACCTGAGACGCTATCTAAAACGAAGAAGAAAAACCGAAACAAAGAAGGAAAACCATTAAGGTTGAGTTAGGAATATTATTTTGCATTACTGCAGGCCACTTCAAATTACTTTTTAAGTAAAACATTTTTAAACTGTGAAATTGCTAACACTATGAAAAATGAGCATGAACATTTCTGATCATCTGGTTTGGGAACAAAGTCTCATCAATAGAAACTAACAAGGTTTTGAAAAGATTATGATTAAAGCATCTTGGTAAGGAATTATGCATAGTCATTTAAATCATAAAACCTCACAAAAAAAGCTAGTAATCTCATGAAAATACTGGAATGTTCTTATGGTCTTGCTTCCCAGCTGGCAACTCCATTGAGTGAGTCTACTGAGTGCAGCTATGAAACTCCATTGAGGAACACTATATAATTTTTCCACAAAATGAACACTATTTTCCCAATACTGTGTACTATAAAGTTTCCTTTTTCTTTCCTGCCCTCACAAAACTCCATAGGGTAATCTTATCCCTGTCATTTCCTCCCAGGGAACCTAACATTCAGAACTTTGTGCTACAAAGTGAGAAACTCTGGGAAGTATATGGCTGAAAACCATGAATTTCAAGTTACCCTGCTTACTCTATAATTTTTAAAGGGGTAAAATATGCAAAGGGGAAGTGAACATCACTGTATTTGGTTGTGCTCATTGTCTGAGCCTCATTGTGGCAGCATAATATAGAATGCTTTATTTCAGTGCTGGGATTGAGAGAGGTGCATCATACATCCATTTCAGGTGTAAGGAACTCCAGATAGTTAAACTCACTGCTGCAGGTCTATTGAGCACATTAAACAGCGGTAAGGGTATAGGGAATATGATGCTCATGATGGATTTGAGACCCCAGTTACCCAGTTCCATCAATGTTCTCCAATCTGTCCATTCAAATGATCATTTCTTCTTTGACAGGTATGAGTGGGAGCCTTGGTGGTGGTGTCCACAGCAAGGGAATTTATAGCTGTGTCTCCAGTGTGTTGCAAAGATTCAAGGGCAGTATACAGTGTACATTCCTCCAATATCACTGTTCCTCTTTCAGATATGACATGCTCTAAATTAGGCAATTTCCATTTATTTACACAATATACGTCAATGGCCATAGAAATTTTGTGATGGTTTTGACTTGATTTGTGTTGTACAATAATACTCCAGGTAAATATCATCTAAGTTACTCTGGTGAACCAGTATTCATGGAAATGTCTAGAAAGCATGGAGAAGTAATACAGAAATGATATTTAATTTTCATTAGTAAAACATAAATGTTTAAAACAATACATATGCTCACACTCTTGTTTGCAATTTTGTCTTCTGACAAAAATTCAAAATATAGGATAATTTTTCCTATATAGCTCTTAGCAAGAAACTACTCATATTTAGATAGTCCCTGATTTTTATTGTTTTTGTTTCATAATACTCTTCTATATCACTAACTTTTAATGCCTATCACACATATTTCATAAAGCAAGGTAGTGATGGGTTTTAAATCACATATTCTTAACAAGTTAAAAAAAAGGAATTATACTGTGTTTTATTTTAAGCAGAGATGAAAGTGGAGGTACTTGGCAGATTGCACTGAAGTTCATAAATGGAGCGTAAAGTTTGTGTGATGCAACCGGGGATGAAAGAACCATATAAATCTGTGACCATTGTGATGCGTTTAAAGTTGCTGTCCTATGAAAGTAATTTCTCAGTGAGACAGTGAGACTGAAGGTCGTTTGAGATTGTTTCCCACAGAAAAAGTAAAGAGAAATAAGTAAATATTACAGAGGCATAATCCTTCCTGTAGTGAAGACAGTACACACAGCCGAAGTGCTTAGATTGGTATTAAAAATGAAATTGAAGTAAGAGAATTGCATTGTCTTGAACTCTTTAAGTTGAAAAGACACGGCAGAATTCAAACAAGAAAATGTCAGGGAATTCAAATTCCTTCCTTACCCCTTTGTGTTTCTCAAAGACAAAGAAACAAACTGTTGTAGGATGAAGATGTTGTAAACATATAGTCCTCAGAAAACAGTTTAAATAGCGAAGGCCAGTATTAATGTGATCAATCTGCGGCTTAAATAAACCCAGCCATGACAACAGAACAAAGTCCTTTTCATCCTTTTCAAATGACATTTTAACATGTTTGTCCTTGAATTTATTCAACTTTTTAAGAGTTAATAGAAAGTAAGAGCTAATGAGGGTTGGAATTCACAGAAACCAGAAGTCACTTCGTACTGAGAAAATGAAGTGTGCATGTGTTTGTGCATGTGTGTGTGCATGCATGTGAGCGCTGGTGTTCATGCATGCACATGTGCACACAGACTCTTAAGTTGAGTTCCCTGAAGTAGTTTGGGCCAGGACAAAGGTTTAAGACAAACCCAGCCTAAATCTAAGTATCAAATTTTTCCTTAGAAGATAGAGGAAGGCAAACATGCTTTAAAATATTTTTATTAATTCCTTGGGACTATCAGACAATATACATAGGTAACATTCACCTCCTCTGCTCTTCCCCTAACTCCTGTCATATCTGTTACCACCGTCCTTCCCCACAACTTCATGTTTTTCTTTCTTGAAATAGTTCATCCAGTCTAATGTATGCTGCCCATAAATTCCTGGGTATAGATCATCCACTGGGCTTGGTGTACCTACCAAGATCCACACCTTTGATGAAAACTGACTGTTCCTCTCCCCTAAAGCATAAGCTCTCTGTAGCTTCTCTGTTAAATGGCAGAGGCTTTTGAACTCCTTTCTATTCCATGATAGACTATTGACTGGCTTTATCTTGTGCGGGTCTTCTGTAGGCAGCCACAGGTGCTGTGAGTTCATGGGAACAGTCGTCCTGCCATGTCCTGAAGATATATTTGACTCTTGTATTGCCCAACCACTGGCCCTTACAGTCTTTCTGTTCCCTCTTCAGTGATGGTCTCTGAGCCTTAACAGTGGTGATATAGAGGCCCCATTGGTGTCTGGGCACGCCACTGACATTTATTCTCTGCTTTTTGATTCACTGTTAGTTTCTGTGTTCACTACCATCCACTGCACAATGAATCTTCTCTAATGAGATCTGGGAGCAGCACTGATATGTGAGCATAGAGATATGAAATTAGAGTGCAGTATAATAGTATATCTATTTATCAAACAATAGTAGTAGGTTCACTTTAAACCACTTAGTTGTTGTTTTAATAGTGATCTTCTTGCAGATACAGAGGAAGGTCACTGGAGATTTCTCATAACATTCTTGAAGACCACACAGACTACATCAGATTCATACAAGCTTTCTCTTGAAAACAGATAAAGCAATTCAGCAGTTTTGAAAAAAATCTTTAAAATTCTGAGTTCATTTTAAAGCTCACTTTTCCTCTCCCAGGAGCCAAATGCTTTTTTTTTTATTAATTGTGCTTATATATTATTTCAGTCATCTTGGAGAATCACATAAAATTCTACCATAACTGGATTTATCCCTCATTTTTAGGTATAAATACTTACAGATGGCAGTGCTTATATTGTAGCTATAAACAAAGATAAATCTCTACTTAATTATTAGAATTGTTTTACATGAAAATCAACCTTTAAATTATTGTGCATACTTAATGCTGCTTCAGTCATTGTAGCATGAAAAGATAAATGGTCCAGAGATAGATATTGGGGTTCAAACTTCAAGCTGAAGATCAGAGAAGCAAAGCAACCAACCACTAGCTCTTACCTGTACCTCAGCTCAGACCAAAGGGACAATCATCAAATTGTTCTCGACTTCACTGCTCCTCAGATTCACTCAAACTGCTATGCTCTCCTCAACATGGCCAGAGACTAACTCTCAGACTGAATGCCTCTACCTCTTATACCTCTCAAATCCTGGGATTAGAGTCATGAGTTCTGATTAACTTTCCAGTAGCCCAGGGTGGTCCTGGGCCATCATTATCTAGTTTCTATAGCTATCTAGTGTGGTTGGCTTTGCAAACTGATCTCCAGTGGCTTTATTTGATCATAAACAATTTATCAATACAATTCATTCTTGAGCATTTTTATTTTTCATGTGCAGTATGAAACTAAATAAACATGAAGTTAAGGGTCATCAACACAAAGATAGAGGAATCCCTGGCTTTGATCTCTTGGTGAGTGTTTGGTCATTGATAAAAGGAGTGTAACTCAAAAAATGCGCTTATACTCAAGCAGAGGAAGATATCTGAAAAAGTAATATTTAAGGCAAATTTGAGTGTGTATGTGAGTATGTGTGTGTATTTGTATTTGTGTTTTACAGAATGCTAAATGTGGAAATTGTGGTTTAATAATCTTCATCTTCAAAAGGGTGTTTTTGCTCATTGCTTTCTGTGATGTCATCTCTTACCCTTTTCTTCTCAGCCATAGTATCAACTAACCCTCTACTACTATTTGCCTTATTGTCTCTTAGTTCAACTGTGCATGAGGTCTAGTTAGTATTCCTTGTTTGCTGATTCCAGTTACCAATATTTCCTTGAATACAGGAAGTAAATAACTGCTAAGTTCAGGGTATAATGAGGCAGGAGAAGGGACTGCCTACTTTGCCTTTCTGAGTCACAGATGTTGCTTCTGAAGATGATGGCATGTACCCTGCCTCCTAGCAGACAATTCATACTTAGCTCAGCACAGAGGTAAAGAAAGACACGACTGTAAAACAAGGATTTAGTTATGTGGTGGGAGCAAGTCCAAATGATAGTTGCCTAACATCATGCTAGAAATGATCTAGAGAAAACGAGCAAGAATCTGATCATAAAAAGCATGATATTATATTGTGAGGAATTTGGCATTTTTCATATGGCAGTAAGGAAAAAAATTGTGGATATTAGAATTAAACAAGGAATGGCACATTAAGAACAGAGAAATGACAATAAAGCAAAACCAAAACACTAGATGCTTGAAGACAATGTGGAGAGTATATTGACTCGTAGGAGGTATAAGTTAGTTGTGTTGGTGGTTCTAACTCCAGGAGGCAATGTCTAAGGAGAGAATATTCATATGATGTGGAGGGGGGTGAGCTCAGTGCATAACATCTAGGAAGCACTAAGAGTTACCCCAGCACCCCTGGGACCCCAAATAGTGACAATGAGGCCTAATCAATAAGATTTAAAGAGTTACTGTGTATGAAATTCAGAGAAAACACAAGGAAGAAGACTGCTCTGGTTTAACATATTTAATATCAACAGTTCTTCATTTTACTGAGCCAAGGGGGGTAAGTAGCGATGGTAACATTAGTAAGACATGATGGAGTTGCTGACCAAATAGTCATTCTCATTAAATATATATATACATATACATATACATATATATATATATCAGGATTATTCTTTAATATTGCTGCTTGGACAGGAATGATAAGATACCCTGAAACACAAGAACATCTGCTAGGATTTCAATCAGTGCTTCCTTTACTCCCTATTTACTCCCTAGTAATACAAGGGAGCCAAGATTAGGTCTTACTTTTGAAAGTTTCTGTCTTCTCTTAGATATATTTAGTCTCTCTCTCTCTCTCTCTCTCTCTCTCTCTCTCTCTCTCTTTCTCGCTCTGTGTGTATGTATGTGCGTGTGTGTGTGTGTGTGTGTGTGTGTGTGTGTGTGTGTGTGTGTGCGCAGAGTTTCAAGTTACAATCTGGAGAGAACAGGAGACTCTTCTGCTTACATTTGCTCTCATTTAGAATGTAACATAGCACTCACTTCAGTAGAGTAATAACCAAAAGTAATCTCCACATGTCTTCTGAGAGTTCCTCAGAAATGAACCTTGATTAATCTCCTGCCTAATTAAAGCTGATTATTAAAATAGCTTATCCCTTGACTACAGTGTAAAGTGGTGCTTTATCCAAAGGAAATGGTTAATGTTCATATTGCTTAAGAGTTTTGAAAATAAAACCTCTGCTCACAAAGGCAATGCTTTCAGAGCCATTGGTCTATGACTGTGTTTGCAAAGCTCACATAATTTTGCATGTGAGGTGCAAAAATAACAGAAGCTCTAATGGTAAGAGGTTACATGTAACACTATGATATGGGAATCCAGACAATTCATTGTATACCACAAAGTCACTGACTTGATAGGACAAGTCGTAGATGCTGAGATAAATGAAGAACATAGTCAAGTGCATACCAAATGCTTTGAAACCTACAAAAGCCGGAATGCTAATGAAAAAAGGATTATAGTCAGACAGCACTATTTTTCTTTTCTTCTTCTTCTTTTTTTTTCTGAGAAAGAGTTTCTCTGTATTGCTTTGGAGCTTGTCCTGGAACTCGCTCTGTAGACCAAGCTGGCCTCGAACTCACAGAGATCCGCCTGCCTCTGCCTCCAGAGTGCTGGGATTAAAGGCATGTCCCACCACCGCCCAGCAGCACTATTTTTCTTATCACATCCCAACAAGGACATTCTTCAGTCACGTGTATGCCTAGCTTCCATGACTTGTGGATATTCTTAAAGATGAAGTGCCATCTATGCTGCTGTGTGACAGATCAGTCCTAATTACCCAAGCACAAATGAAAGAGAATTTCATTAATTTTTTTATTTGGCAGACATTACCTTTCTTTAGTTGGAAGGTCCCTTCTGGTTCAGTAACTAAACTTGATACATGATGGATTTGACATACTTTCCTCTGTTTTTTGTTATCCTTATTGATACTTTTTAAAGAGAAGATCTTGCCATGTACCTCAAGTTTCACTATATAACTTTAGTTGATCTCAAACTTGTAGCAGTTCCCCTGCCTCAATCTCTTGAGTAGTGAGATTGCAGACATGTGCCATCATTTCTGGCTAAAGTCAAGGAATATTGTTATTTTGTTTTATTTTACCTTTAGCCTGACCCATGTTTGGTCAGTGTTTCATCACTGAAATGTGTCATCAACCTGATCGCTATTCTTCACAAAACGATTTATTTTCTTCTGCTTTTGAATTAGAGTTGCCGACTTTCCAAAATGATACAGAGATTTATTAATTATGTAAGCTCAGCCGATAGCATAGGCTTGTTTCTAACTAACTCTTCCAATTTAAATTAACCCATTTTTGTTTACTTACTTTCTGCCTTGTGACTTTATTACCTCATCTCTGTAATTCCCATCCTGTTTGATCTGCATCTCCTCGGTGTCCTCTGTCCCTGCAAATCCTGCTTAGCTACTGGTCATTCAACTTTTTATTAAACCAACCAGAGTGACACATCTTCACAGTATACAAAAAGATTATTTTATAAAATTTGTGTTTGTGTGTGCATGAGAGAGAGAGGCAGAGTATGAGGGAGAGAGACAGAGAGATAAGAAATATCACATCTCTTGGGTAAACAGTGTGTTTTTATCTTGACATCAATGAGGTATCCTTCTGGCATATTCTTACTTCCTATAATCCTAAATAAAAAAAAAAACAGGAAAAAAACTTCCTCAAAATTTGTTATTATATTATAGTTGAAACTGACATG
The DNA here is from genome assembly GCF_017639785.1 of Mesocricetus auratus. Classification (NCBI taxonomy): domain Eukaryota; kingdom Metazoa; phylum Chordata; class Mammalia; order Rodentia; family Cricetidae; genus Mesocricetus; species Mesocricetus auratus. Next base: position 59,054,975 of record NW_024429190.1, read on the forward strand.
TCTAGGTAAAATTCAAGAATTCATGGGGAGATAAGACGAGAAGGGAAATTGTAACAGAAGAACAGAGATAAATGTTGCCATAGCAATGGGAAACCTTCTGTTTTACCACCTCAGTTCTGAGAACATATCTCCTGCTGTAGGAGAATAATATAATATGGCCTTCAAAGTGCTGTGTTAGCTTTCTTGTTTTATGTGATACTATAATATAATTTCAGATAAAGATCCTATTCCCATGCATATGTGTCTTTTGGAAAGGCTTGCAACTTTAGAAGAGTCTTCTACTATAATTGATATGAAAATATGTTCTTTGCATAGTGCTTCTCAGAATCCTCTATGCACCTATCATGGTATTTATATTGGAAGAAGAGTAAAGGGTCTCTAGTGAAATAGAAGAGGTGTTAAGATGTAAAGAAAATGTGTTGTGGTCCTACATAATTTGGAAGAAATTCTTTAGGACCTTTTTTCTTTTTCATTAATCTAAATACTGAAGAGATATATCCTATTAAATACTGATGTGAATGAGCACTTATCTTCAACATTTTTATAAAAATGCTAGAAACAATATTTCTTATTTGTTTTGATATTAAATGTACTTAACTTCTCCTTCTATGAGATTAGGTTTCAAACTGCTTATGGGAATGATGCTTTTTTCCTTAATGTCAATATTTGTGTTATAAAAATTGAGTAATGGGAGCCAGGTATGGTCCCAGTGTCCCAGTATTACTAACATGTGAGGCAGACAGATTTCTAAAATCCAGGACAGCCTGGTCTACAAAGAGAGTTTCAGGACACCCTGGGCTACACAAAGCATGGAGGATAACAAGTACTGTAGATAACAATTGCCACAGATAACAACAACAAAAAAAAGAACTGAGAATAGGGAGACCTGCAGATAACACGTGTTGCTGATAACAAATGTTGGGGATAACAAGTGCCAAGAATAACAAGCACTGCAGATAATAAGTGCCGTAGATAACAAGTACTGTTCATAACAAGTACTGCAGATTACATGTACTATGCATAGTAAGTACCTTGAATAACAAGTACTCTGAAACTGCATATCACAAGCACTGGGCTTAGCAAGTACTGGGGATTACAAGTGCTGTGGATAACAAGTGCAGGTTCACACTGTGAGTGACAATGAGGTTAGGCAAACTACTTAACTTCTTACAAAGACACAGAATGGGCTCATGTATATAATGAGAATGACCTCTGTTGACCTTCTACCATAAGACTAAGAGTTAACTGGCTAGTTTACAAACGTGGTTCTACATCCTAATTTTCTTAAGTAGTGGAGACACATTCACATAACCTGGAGCAATATGAAAGAGAGAGCCATCTATAGTTATCCAAGTTTGTAAGAACTCATTTGTCTTACTTTTTAAAAATGTAACTTTCTTAAACTATGGTGACTATAACCATATATAGTGTATAATAAACCAGAAAGAGCAATAAGCAGGAAGACAAACTTTTGTTCATGAACATATTCTTCCATATGTACTAGAAAAGTAACCTTAGTCATGATCAATGGTGTGTTTAATTTGGACACTTGACAAGTTCTTAATCCTTATTTCAAATTCACATTCGATTACAACTTTAACTGAAGCATCAGTGAATGTCTTCAGGGTCTCTAAAGATGAAAAATTGTGACACCACAATAAACAGTTCTAAGGTCTCTACGAGTTCAGCTTAATCCCTGTGTGCCTTGAGGTATAGCATGGGTATTTGGAGTTTGTGTTAAAAAATAACCAAGAGATAGGGCTGGAGAGATGGCTCAGTGGTTAAGAGCACTGACTTCTCTTCCAGAGGTTCAATTTCCAGCAACCACATGGTGGCTCACAACCATCTGTAATGAGATCTGATGCCCTCTTCTGTCCTGCAGGCAGATATACATGCAGGCAGGACACTGTAGATTTAATAAATAAATCTTTTTAAAAAAGTTCAAGAGAATCAAGGCAAAGTCAGATATGAAATAAACCTAATAATGCTAATAACACAAATACCTTGGGCCTGTTGTGGGATATTGTAAAAAGTAAACAAATAAGAATGAAAGCTAAGTTTACAAGCTTCTTATAGGCATTTCACTTTCCACCTTAAGTACTTCATTCAAACCTTGAAACAATTTTACCAAAAACCATATATTTGTAAATTAATAAAAAAATAAAGCAAGGTCAATTGACTATGATTATTTTAATGTCAATTTTGTAGCTTGTCAATTTAGAACCTTAAAAATAAAATCCAAGGACTAGTTATTACTAAAAACAATATTAACTCTTTGTCAGCTTTATAGCTGGCCAAGTATTTTTTCCTATTTTGTTGGCTGTCTCACAGACATGTGTTCCATTTTTTATATATCATGCTTACAGGTTATTTACTCTTATCCGCCTTTTTACAGAGTTAGAGATCAGGGCTTATTACATTATTACATTATTACATTATTACATTATTGAAAAGCTGTAAATATAATTAATTGTTTGCTGCCTACAAGTCTATGAACTGAGGTAAATTGTAGAGTACCTTATCTATAACATTAGTGTATAAGAGAGACTATAGGTAAAGTCTTTGCCCAATCTAATATCATTTGGATATTTGTAGAAATATTATAAAGTTTTTTTTCTCTGAAGGTTGATCATGTCTCTTACACTTAACAGAGTGATTTATGCTTATTTGTTAAAAAAATGTTCTAAACTGGGCGTTGGTGGCTCATGCCTTTAATTCCAGCACTCGGGAGGCAGAGGCAGGAGCATCTCTGTGAGTTCGAGGCCAGCCTGGTCTACAGAGTGAGTCCAGGATAGCCTCCAAAGCAATACAGAGAAACCCTGTCTCGAAAAACCAAAAAAAAAAAAAATGTTCCAAGTGTGAGTTTTATATAAATATAATGCATATACTAACCATACTTAAATGTATAAAATTGAAGCTTAATTCATACTTAGGACAATATATTTGAGGAATTGTGAATATAAACTTTAAAAGTTTGAAGCTAAAAGTCTGTTTGTTAATTTTAATGGAATATCTCAAATAAAAGACAGCATTTATGAACTATCTCACAACTTTGAATTCAACCTATGAATATTTTCTTTACCTTAAGTGAAACAGGTTGCAGATATATTTATTGGAAATCAATGACTTAGTTTTCAATTTTACATATTTTCTAGAGATATGTAGACATTTTGAAAACAAAAGAAATTAACTTAAATTAGACATCTAGACACTGGTTGCTATCACTTGCAAAGAAAGAAATAAGACATATTCAGGAATTGTCCCAAGAGTTTGAGTGTAGGTGTGGACAGGTAGTAAAAATAGCATGTGCATATCCATTTATGTCTCTGCTGTCAGTTGTTTCCTGGGGCTCTTTCTAGGTTAATAAGGAAACAGTTAACTATAGGACTGGTATATAATTCAGTGATAAAAACTTGTGTGGATGCAGCAGACCCTTGAAATTGCAGGAGCGATCACGTGTACACACACACACACACACACACACACACACTAGAGTAGAGAGAGAGAGAGAGAGAGAGAGAGAGAGAGAGAGAGAGAGAGAGAGAGAGAGAGGGCACTAATACTTGCTGATGAAATTTACTCCTAATACAAATTACATTCCGTGGGTAGTTGAATTATATATATTGCAAACTTGCTCATTTCAACTCTTATGACTAAAAAGTTTCCTGGCTCAGTTTGAATTTGGTGATCACAAACTGAGCATAGACATAATCTGCCATCTAGAAATCCATGCTTTTGTTGTTATTTTGAGTCTAAGAAGTAACCCATTAGTTCATTACTCAAGCTCCCCACAACCCTGCCTAAGTAAAATCTGTTGAAAAGATGGCATGTCCAGTTTCACATGGGGCATATGTAATTCTGAAAACATCATGAAATGGTGATGACTAAATTAATGGGATTTGGTGGTGACATTCTCATTTTAAAAGAGGGACGGAAATGGGTTTTCTCTTGTCTATTACGGAAAGCCTATGTAAATTAGTATAAATGCTGATGATATTACATACCCCTTGAATTCGCTGAGGAATTTAGAATTTTTGTGGATATGCATACATGTAGATGTGTGTATATATTTATATATATATATGTATATATACATAATTTCTGAAATTAAGACCATAAATGTGCATTTATTATTATAAAGTAAATAAATATTTTGCTTTAGAAGTAAATTAAGGGCATGATTATATTGGTGTATTACTCATGAAGGAAATGTGTTGGTCTGCGTGTCTATCTTTTCCCCAGACCTGAATAGCAGTAAGATATTCAGCCTACTGGCCTTCTCCTGGCCTGACTTGAGCTTGAGTACAGGACTAAAATTGTGATTTCAGTTGTTTGCTTCTGGGCTTTTGGGGAGCTTCTTGGTAATCCCTTGGGATTACAAAGGGGGAGGGAAGGGAAGAGCCTTGCATCATGCTGTGGCAGCCTCAGGGGTTCATTCAAATACCTTAGTGGGTTGCTGTTGTGAGCCTTGCAGCTGAATTGACATTGTAATCAAAGTGCTTGATTTCAGTGGGCCAGCAAGTATTCATTGTGAATCAAGTCTCTGTGTAAATAAATGACTATATCGACATACAGGATAGAAAATTTAAGATTTTACCCCAACTTGGGAAGAAATTGCAAATCAAAAGGGAAAATAGGAAAGGGTAAAGCAACAGGATTTGCTTTACCACTGGGGTCGAGGAAGGGTGAGGATAGCTTGGTTGACAGAATTTTGGGTGTCTCATTTTTTCATGTAATAGCCCTTGTGTCTCTTCATTTATGCATTGTTTCACCCTAGAACTTCTCAAAAAAAGCAAGATGTCCTTTTCAGAATCCAGTACACTTTTGTTAGCCTGTGGAAATATTATTTTCACCTTCCACAACCCAGTTCTATAGAGTGTATAATAGAGTCGCTCTGTGTGTTATACCATAAACATAGAAAGTAGGCAAAGGATCATTTTGGCTCAGAGTAAATTATGTATTTGATTCCATTCAGTCGGCTTTATAACAGAATGCAGTCAAGAAGCCAAAACACAATATTTAGTGGGGTTGATGATCTCTTCCCTTAGGAGTGATCTTGGAAGCAGAAGTTCTATATCAATTTAAATGAGGGCCGCCGGTTTACAGTGACATCCCGAGGAAGGGGCAGTCACCTATGCAGGACTGCACTTAGCCAATGGAAGTCTCCCATTTGTAGCCCAGCATTCTCTCCTCATCTTCAAAGTTAGAATAAAAGCTTGCATGACGAGGAGTGAGATAAAACTTTATCAGCAAGATCATTAATAACTCGGGACTCAGCTTTTCAAGTTACAATTAGCTGCTGAGCAGCTGTGTCCTTCAAGAGCTACTCATTATTGTGGGCCCTGATTGTTCACTCCCACTCCAGAGCTCTTTTCAGAAATAGTTTCTCTGACATCATTGACCCCAGGGGTCAGTGTGAGAGATGAATCTTCAGGCACACATTTGTTAGTCTTGTTTCTGCTGCATGCTGTGTGTGTGTGTGTGTGTGTGTGTGTGCCTGTGTGTATGCATAAAGAATTCAGCTGATGATTAGTTAATGCCTCATTGTAAATCCAGCTGTTTGGTCAGACCCCAGTTAGGATGATGCCTGCCAGTGGAAGGGGCACTCCTGGGAGCAGCAAGGCCACTTAGTGGCCCCAAGTCCAGAATAGAAGTGATGGTAATAACACAGACTCTGTTTTATTTTGATGTGTTTTTAAAGGTCTCAACACGCATGCTTGCCAGGCTCTGTCATGCACGGCACCGCATCTCAATGGATCAGCAGGGATTTTAAACCTGCTGTGAGTTTGGCACATACTGCAGACCAAACAGAAAATGGGGATTAGCAAACTGTAGTCAAGTATGAAATGAAAGCTCAGTTGGAAAAGGAGGACTGGATTATTTTCAACTTCTTGCCTCAGTTCCTTTATATATGAGGAACATATGACTCTTAAGAGAAAGGGATTTGCTTTCTCAGGACAAGGTGTGACGCATAATCTTTCTGTTCAGAAAGGAGACTTAATTAGGGAAATGCTAGCCATCATAGCATGGAAGCATAAGCCCATTGGCAGGAAGAGCAATACAATTTGTTATTGATAACAAGCTTTCTAGCCAATGCAAATCTAGAATTAAATCTTGTACCCCCCCCCAGCATCTTTTCTGTAAAATTTATGTCTGGTGAAGGTTTCACACACAAACCCTTGCTTGGCAATATCTGAAACCATTATTGTAGCAAGGCAAATATTTCTAGAATGGAAAAGGTGTAAGGATTCTCCTCCTGCTCTGCCACACTCCCAAATAATGCAGACTTTTCATTTGTGTAAGTAAATAGGCCAGGTAGACCTGACAGCATATAAAATTTCTGGGAAACTGTCGTATATTTCTGACTCACTCTGTGACAACTGACTTAACTAGTTTCCCTTTTCCTCATCTCAGTGGCAGGGAGTAGAACCCTAAGGAAGGCAGTGTACCCACGGCAAGGTCAGGGGGCTCCATTGGGTACCGCCAAAACCCATGATCACAGTCATGCCTGGTTAAATTCAGTGGGTCACAAAACAAAAGGAAAAGACTTGTATTTGGGAAGAAGCCTGTAGGAACTGGCCAAGGACGGGAGGTATCGATAAATTTTCTAGCATTGTTATTACAAATAACATTTCACTGAAAGAATCATTTCTAAATTAATATTATTGAAGATAGAGTAGAAAAATACAAATTATCAGTGATAATTTGAGCTTGGAGTCATTGTGCCAGTAGATTAACCTGAACTTAATGTCCAGGTGAACCCTCTTCAAGAGTTGAAACCTGTATACATTGAGGATTTAGTAATTACTCTTAACTTCCTATGAACAGAAGGAAGCAAGTTTGTTAAATACAGAAAACCCCAAGCTAAAGTATACACTAAAGTATGCTTTAGTCCTATGAGAAAAGCACTGCAAGAAATAGTCCCCAAAGTGGGTGGGGGGTGGGGGGGACCCACGCACTCTGTAGGGGGATATGAAATAATGATAATGATGCGATTTTTTTGGTTTTTTTTTTTTTGCCATTTTTTGTTTTGTTTTGTTGATGGTTGGGTTATAATGAGCCAGAAGCCTGATGAGGGCGCTGTTGTTAATAGATCGAGTTAGAGGGGTTCTGCTAGCCCCTGGGAGAATTACAGAAAATGAAAAGTTCAGGACAAGGCAGATAAGAGGGAGTTCATGGTCTCAACAGTGAGGGGAAAAAATTAAAAAGGAAGTTCCTGAGCCGGCTTCACTGTGCAGTCGTGGCTGTCTTTATCTGCTTCACCCCCAGTGAGAGTTCATCCTGAGAGAACATGGCTGCAGGTGAGAATAACAGAAAACAGCTGGCTGTTAGTGCCCGCAGCAGATGCTGTTTGCTGGTAGGTTTTATTATTTTTTTCTGACAGCTGGGCAAGTCACATGTAGTTGACTCTTCTAGCTAGACTCTGTGATGGTCCTTTCTGTATCTCCATGCCCATATCCTTGAAGGCTTGTTTGTCAAGGAAATACAAAAGAGAGAACAGATTGGAAATGAAGTACTGACATTCCTCCATAAAGACGATGTGTTCCCATCTCCTAGCTCATCTCCAAAGCTGCTCCTAAGGAGGGAGAAGAGAGAAACATGAGCCCTGTGTCCCTGGCTTACCCAGAGAGCAGATCCTCTTAGCCTTTTCAGAGAGAAAGCCATCCACTAACACGTGAACCAATTAGCTATCCAAAGGTCCCCGGTGGCTTACGGTGGCATGTCCCTTGTTAAAGCAAATAATCCTCAAAGAAGGACAGCCAGACAGGCAGGAGGACACACAGCCTAAACTCCATGAAGAAGTATGGGCGGCTGTTCCCTGAGCCAGTCGTGGCTTCGAAACGGGACCCTATATTGTGTTACATTCAGTGTGCCAAAGCCCTTAAGCAGCCATATATATGTGGGGTTTGGAAAATTATTTCAGACATTTAGTAGTGTGTTATTTGCACCTCCATACTCTTTGACATGAAATTGTACAGCTTTCTATGTAGGTAATGATACATATGTGAAAGCGAAAATAAAACACATCTCAGCATTCTCAGAAAATGTTTGCATTAAGAGGAACGTTTGTGACCACCCCTCCCCCCACCAAAGGGACTGGGGCCACAAACTTTAAGGCACTTCTGTAGTTAGTGGACCCTGTTTCAGTTCCAAATTCCATTCATAATTTGTAGCATATTATCAACAAGTATATATTTTAAGTCCAACACTTACATTATTTACGTTGTTAAAATAAAAAGGTTTGGGGAATAACCCTGTATCTAAGAATTATGTGATTATTGTTAAAAATTCCTTTCTAAAATAAAAGTTGGGAACTAAAGAAAAACTTGTAGGAGAACAAATATCATACAAGCACCTGCCAAAAACATCCACCGTAGAGGCTTTCATGTAATTTTGGTATTTTTATCTATTCATGTATTTTTTTAATGCAGTTGTGGTGGTAATGAGTAAGTCACTTTTGCCTGTCTCTTTTTCAACTAACATCCCGAAATCATCAGACTCTGAAAGTGTTTACAGCAGTTGTCTTTTGCATGCTCTCCCATTAGGGAGGGAATAGTTGACTTTAATGCGAATCTCTTGTCTGTGTCATTTCATTTCAAGTAGAAGAGCTGTGCACAGCAGAATTGCACATTCTTGAAGTGACATGGTGTGTCTTTATTCTCTGTCTCTCCTCAGAGCCACGACTCAGTCTATTTTAAAAACTGCATTAACATTGCTTTTACTAAGAGGACCGTGTATTTCTGCTTGTCCAAACTCAGTATTTGTTCTCTCTGCCTTTATCCTAATTTGCGTCTCAGCATACTTTAACTCTTTTTTGACACCCATGTTGTAGCGTCATTCTCTTTTCCCTGTTTCTAAATTTGCCTACATATTTGCACAATTGAGTTAATTTTGGTTTTTCCTGAAGCAGCACACAATTATAATTCTATGTGGCTTTTCTTATTATTACTATTACTTTATGTGTTATCATTCCTTATGGTAATCAAAATAGTGTTGCTGTCCCATAAGGACATCCATTTTAGAAAGGGTTTTTTTTTTATTTATTTAATGTGAGTGCTCTATCTGCTTGTACAACTTTATGCCACAAGAGGGGTATCAGATCCCAATAGAGATGGCTGTGAGCCACCATGTGGTTGCTGGGAATTAAACTGAGGAACAATAGAAGTACAAATGAACCCTCTCTCCAGCTCCAAGGTCATCCATTTTTCAGTCTCTAAAAGTCAACAGTGTGTTATCCTGTGAGAAAAGGGACAGGTTATCTTAGATTATCTGGATGTCTTCAATGTAGTTACAAGAATCTTTGAAGTAGAAACAAAAGTCAAATAAACAACAAACAAACCAACAACAATCCCTCCCCCAACATACAGTATTTACTGTCATTGAGCATGATCAAGTGAGCATCTAAGAAGTTGAAATTTATTCTTCTAGAACAGAAAGAAAAAACAAACCCACTGACCTGTTGTAGCTCAGTGACACCCAAGGCAACATTTGACCAACTCAACTGTAAGATACAAGTTGTGTGATAGTGATTATTTATTTGGTGGTAATTTATTAATTTATCTAGTATATGGTACTGGAGAAATGGGTCTGCAAGTAAGAGTACATGCTGCCCTTGTAGAGGACCCAACTTTGATTATTAGAAGCCATATAAGGAAGCCCAATATTGCATTTAACTTCACTTCCAGGAGATCTGATGTACACTATGGTCTCTGTTAGCACCTATGATCACATATACATAGCCTGCTCTGTGTGTGTGTGTGTGTGTGTGTGCACCCCCCACAATATGAACTCTAAAAAATAAAATAAACAAATTGCATCTGTATTCTTTAGTAATAATTTTAGAAGTAATTTTCCTTTTTAAATTATTTTTATTTGCACTGCTGTTTTATGAGCATGTGTGTCCGTGTGATGGCATCAGACTTGGAGTTACAGACAGCTGTTAGTTGCCAAATGGGTGCTGGGAATTGAACCCGGGTCCTCTGGGAGAGCAGTCAGTGCTCTTAACCACTGAGCCATCTCTCCAGCCCAGTAATTATTTTCTTAAATGTATCCTAGTTCTTAGAATGATAGAACATATTGCTATCCTGTGCATAAAGACACAGATGGTATATCTGTTATTTTTCTTGCTGATATGACCACAATACTTGAAAGAAACAGCTTTTGAAAGGAAAGAGAGTTCAAAGTACACGGGGTTCTGTTCATCACGGGGGTGGGGGGCTGTAGTGAGACAGATGATATTATAGCAGAGAGGAAGCATGGGGTAGAGAAATGCTGGTTGCCCCTTGGATGTCTCTTTTCTCCCCTTTATTCTGCCCATTCCCACATACAATGAGGTTATGTCTCCAATATTCAGAGTTGGTCTTCTCTCTTTAGTTAACCCTCTCTACAAACAGCCACATAGACATATATACAAGTGTGCCTCATTTGTCTTGTAGGTGATTCTCAATACAATCAATAAGATTAATCATCAAAAGTGTATCTCTAGTCAACTTGACACCTACATACATTACTTTGAAGTATAAAGCTCCATTTTCAACTTCCAAAACCTTAAAACCATCTTGTGGTGCAAATGGAATCAGTTCTACTTTGAGACCTCACAAGCTCATAGTTTTAACACTGATCAAAATTCTGAGTTCCGAGTCTCCTCTGTGACCCAGTTAATGGGTTAACTGTTAGTGGTGAACTTTTGAAAACTCATAAAGCTTTTAATTTCCAATATATAATATCATAGAGTAAACATTCCCATTCCAGGAGGGAGTAATAAAAAAACATAGAAAGAAGTAGTGTGATCAAGAGAAGACCAGAAGAACAAAGGGCAAGCATAAAATCCTGTAGGTACTTGCCTTTTGCCTGGCATCAAGAATGGGAACTTGATATTGTGATGTGAGTTCCAATGTAGCTGCCTTACTTGATGGTACCTTTTATACACAGACTTCCTCACTCACTGACCAGTTTCAAAGGCCTTAAAAATACTTGCACAATTTTAAGCACTGTAACTCATTACTTAATACCAATTTTCTGTATTAATTACTTTGGTGTTACTACAGCTACAATTCCTCATGGAACCTACCTTCTGGAGAAATAATTTGTTTGACTCATGGATTCAGAGGGTTTATTCCTTAGTTGTTCATTTCCTTGATTTAGAGAAGAGGATTTAGGAAGATGGATGGAGGTCCAACATCCCCAGTAACCTATATCTTTCATTTAGGTCCTACCTTCTGCATTATACCACATCTTAATAATACCTCAGTTGATTCCTTAAGGAATCAATCCACTGATGATGTAGTGTTCTCATGGGCTAATTGTCCCTGAACATTCAAGTCCAAACACATACACCCACGGTTGTGCCTCATTCATCTCCTAGGTGACTGGAAATCCAGTCAAGTTTACCTTGAAGATTAATCCCTGTAGATGGTGTTATCATGTTCATCTTATTTATCACTATTTGGGGAGTATAGATATTATTTTTATTTTATTTTGAATTTTGGCCTTGGAGTCACAGGCCTTATATACTCTAGGGTATCTCCTAAGGTGAGCTGTGCCCCTCCTTTGGTAAATGACACCTATAAGCTCTATCTATAGTTTTAGAGTGATTTAGTTCAGTAAGCCTAACTATCGTATTCATTATCTGACAGTTGCATTTTTGAATTGCATTTTATCATCTCAATTCTTACTTACCTCTCTTTACTTTCTTTCTCTCACATTTGTGTGGCATGGAACAAGGGTTTATATGAAGCTCAGATATTTTAAAGCATAGTTGCTTAGTAGCCCAGATAGCTGCTTAAGCAGCATTCTCCAGACACAAAACCATCTCTCTTCTTCTGCCCCTTTTTATACTAAGCTTTCTGAAGTGTTTTATGAACTAAAAATAGCATGGACAGAGATTTCTATGTTGTTGTGAATGTGGTATGTAGGACTCCATGCTCTAAGCAAAAGGGTGCTGTTCCATCTCTGTCCACAGTAGGCTGGACAGTCTACCAGGACATCAATCTCCCCATAGACTTCCCATTTCTAAACCATGTATATTCTTATATTGTTATTATACCTGATGCCTCATTTATGTCACTTTACATGTAAATTAAGACAGTCCACTGGAATCTACTGAATCATATTTTGTATTCCAGTTGTTAGACCCAACAGTTATCCATACTCTATAAATTTACAAAGAAAGAAATGCATGCACTATCGTGCAGTGAAATAAAGGGAAAAAGTTGCATTGCAAAGGAAAAAAGTTCATCTGCCTGTTAAATGGAAATAGGTATTTCAGAGCTCTTCTCCTTACCAAACACAACACTATAGTTATTATAGTTTGGCTGTGGACACAAGAGTTCTACAAAATTCAGTGAACACTTTTGAAGAGGACCAATTAGTGGGGCAGAATTTATAGAAGTAGTGTACATTTCCTTAGTATTTAAAGTGGTAGCCTGTGGATACTCTGCTTCAATGAATTAACAGTAAACTTAAAATGTGCACCTGCATGCATCCCTTTCTTCTGGGGAACCAGTTGTGGCTGCTCTGCTTTCACCCATTACACCTTACTCACACAGCGGTGGCTGCTTTTAATGCTCACTTGGGACCATTGTATTAGTTATTTCCTCTGTTTAGACTGTTCTTCCTTGCCTAGATCCGGGAAGTGCTTCTGCAATTCACCCCTCGATTGCCATCTTTGAACACAGACTGTTTCTTTATCCCATCATCCTACTCCAAGTATCAGTGGAGGAAAAGATGCCAGTTTCATGTAACACCTGAGTTACATTTTCATGTTTACTCCTGAGCTGAACCTGGTGGCTCATGCTTCTAATTACATTACTCAAGAGGCTGATGCAGGAAGACCGTGGTGAGTTTAGTTTCAGCCCTAATTATATAACAAATACCAGACCAGACCAGGCTACAAAATAACATAAAAAAGATCTCTCTCTCTCTCTCTCTCTCTCTCTCTCTCTCTCTCTCTCTCTGGGTGTGTAGGATTTGTCTCCCCATTTTTATTCCTATCCCTGTAAAGTATTAGATACCATGATATGAAGAATGCCTACAACTCATTAATCATAACCACATGTTAAAATAATGTTTCTGATTAGAATTATAAAGTCCATGGATCTAGTAACTTAAAAACCACATGGTCATCTAGTAAGTTAGATAAAATTTTAGTTTCTATGCAATCTACTGATAACTTTAACCTCAGTAATAACGTTTATTGGAAGGCCTATTCTATCATAAGATTCATATGATGTCTAGTATATTTGTTGAAAGTAAATCTCTCATAAACATATCAAATATGTTTGCTTTTCATTCATTTTTGCAAAACATGTTTTTATGCTCATGACTTTACTTTGTCACATGCTAGAATTACCCAGAGTCTTCACATCTTTGTGATCCAGTCGAGATTGAGAAGCCAGCAGAGTGTCACAACTTGGGTTTTATGTTTCCTGTAATGATAAGGCCACCTAGAGGGTGTTGAAGAACTAGACAGTGCTGTTAATGAAAGAGTCAGTGTAACAGATTAAGCTTATTTACTTATTTTAGAAAAGGGAATTACAAACTTGCAGGTTTATTTCATGACAGCTCTGGTCTGCACATGAGCCAATCCATCCATCTTGTAATTGGGCATATAATATGATATTATGAGTATTCAGAATGCTTTGGTGTCTTTCGATCTTTGTTGAATCATGTTTCTGGTTCAGTACAAAAAACTTTCTATATATTTTGTTGTGGGAAGTGCTGACTCAGTAATATTTCTAGTTAAGGGGTGATGAAGGAAAAATGTACATATGAGCCCAGTATTCTTCTTTGTAAGGCTAATTGATTTTAAAAGGTTAGTTAGGACTGAGTTTTTAAGCTGTGATATATTTATTAATTTATGGGTCATTAATCCAGGGAGTTGGCTGACTGAGTTGTTACCTTATTAAATAATTGCTCTATAAATTCAGGGAATTCTTTAGCATCTCAGCATTTACATTGTAAGTTGAGGCCTTCTTGTTCTCTACTGTCAGTGTGGCATTGTGGTGTGAGTTGATGGTTGGATCTGGGGTATGTGAGTGTGTGTGTGTGTGTGTGTGTGTGTGTGTGTGTACTGGGGTGTATGTGCTTGTGTATGAGTGCAGAGATATGTTTATGTAAAACACTTGAAAATTAATCACTGAAGTATTACTTACAGTGCTACTATCGTATCTTTTCACATAAGGACTCATGTTTTATCATGGGTGTACAAATGACTTAAGGCCCATGTTCTATTTAGTTTGAATAGGATTCTATTGCTGTTTCTTTGGCTTCAGCTTTTTTGTTACTATATAGTAATTACTTAGACTCCTGAAGCTTAGGTTTCTTTTGTTGTTTTAATGAACTTGCAAATCAGGTATTTTCAAATGCATAGTGATGTTTATAGAATTTTGAGTCAAAATTTATCATTTTAGCCAGAGTTGTAAGTATTTATTTATGGGTATCTTGGATGCTAGGGAACACTACTTTTTATTCAGCAATGCCATGCTGGGCTAACTACAAGCTTTGACAGCATTTATAACAATAAATAAGGAATTGGATGTGGGATATTTTGTTAAGATCTTTTCTTACCTCTTGGGATGTCTAATCCATAATTATAAGGTAATATGCACAGATTACATATTGCATACATTAATCTCCAACAAATATAGTCATACCTGGGTTACTATATGAATTCACAGAGAGAAAATACTAGAGAATGAATCAAATCTCACTCATTCATGGATTTCAAAATCAAAAACCTATTCTAGCAAATACAGAGTGAAAAAGCCACTAATAATCTGAAAAAGCTGTTTGAGATTTTAAATGGATCTCCATATTATGTGTATGATATATAGCATTTATTTATATGTGTCTATACAAGTTCAATTTAAATTTTATTAAATTTATTAAATCAACATAATACGTATTCACTAGAAACCATGTTACAGGTTACAAATTTTGATCTTTTCATGAGTCTAGCATTAAGAGTGCCTGCTCTTCCAGTGTTGGGGAACTTGCAACCTGCAGTTTCCAATCAGCCACTAAATCTCACTGCTACACATTGTTACTTTTCATCTTACTGTATTTCTAGTATTTGAAAGGCTAGATTCATCAACCATATTCAACTTAGCAACCTCTTTTTTTTGTTTTGTTTTTTGTTTTTTACGAGACAGGGTTTCTCTGTATTGTTTTGGAGGCCCAGCCTCAAACTCACAGAGATCCGCCTGCCTCTGCCTCATGAGTGCTGAGATTAAAGGCGTGCGCCACCACCACCCGACCCTCAACTTAGCAGCTTCTTTAGTGAGCTATAACTTCATAATTAATCTAGGAACATTTGTACTTACATTAATATATAGTATGCTAAAATGTGAAGGGCACCTAGCTACAACATACAGCTTTGTATAGATAAATTGAATTGTTTTAACAATACCAATATCCATTTGGTAACTGGTGATTTATGCATTTAAAGTACATCTTGAAGGAACTTGATGTATAGCTTGGTGGTTTAGTGTCAACCTTCCTTAGATCTAAGGACCCTTTCATAGGGGATACCTAAGACAATCAGAAAACACAGATATTAACATAATTTACAGTTATGAAATGGCATTGAAAATAATTTTATGTTTGGGGGTCACAGCAACATGAGGAACTGTATTAAGGTCATAGTATTAGGGAGGTTGACAAACAGTGACTTAGGAGATAAGAGAGACAGGACAAGGAGTTAGTAGCCTTCCATACTGGCCTAAGACCTCCTTAGAATTTTTGTCATGGAATTTCTGCCTGGTTTGACCAGTTTTTATCAAAGCCATGTATAATAGCAAGTGAATTTTGATCCATATAAAATATCTTTACTTGTTCCTTAATTTCACAAGTTAAACCTTAAAATATAAACTGATTTCTGTCACTCTTTCGTTTTTCTTTTTTTTTTAATTTAAATTCGAAACAAGTTTGTTTTACATGTCAATCCCAGTTCCCTCTCCCTCCCCTCCTCCCCTATCCCCCACTTACCCCCTATTCCATCCCCTTTCTGCTCCCCAGGGAGGGTGAGGCTTTCCATGGGGGATCTTCACAGTCTGTCTTATCATTTGGAGCAGGGCCTAGGATATACCCTGTGTGTCCAGGCTGAGAGAGTATCCCTCTATATTGGAATGGACTACCAAAGTCCATTCCTATACTAGGGATAAATACTGATCTACTACCAGAGGCCCCATAAGTGCCCAGGCCTCCTAACTAACACTCATGTTCATGGGGTCTGGATCAGTCCTATGCTGGTTTTCCAGTTATCAATCTGGGGTCCATGAGCTCACCCTTGTTCAGGTCAGCTGTTTCTGTGGGTTTCTCCACCCTGGTCTTGACCCTTTGCTCATCACTACTCCCTATCTGCAACTGCATTCCAGGAGTTCAATTCAGTTTTTATCTGTGAGTATTTGCTTCTGCTTCCATCAGCTATTGGATGAAGGCTCTAGGATGGCATATAAGGTAGTCATCAGTCTCATTACGAGGCAATGGCATTTAAGGTAGCCTTCCGACTATTGCTTAGATTATTAGTTGGGGTCAACTTTGTGGATCTCTGGACATTTCCCTAGTGCCAGATTTCTTTATAAACTATAATGGCTCCCTCTTTTATGGCAGCTCTTTTCTTGCTCTCCTCTATTCTTCCCCTGACTCAATTTTCCTGATCCTTCATGTCCTCCTCTCCCCTCCTCTTCTCCCCTACTCTTTCTCCTAATTTTATTTCTTCTCCACCCAGGTTCCCAATTACCTCAGGAGATCTTGTCCCTTTCCCCTTCTCCAAGGGACCATGTGTGTCTCTCTTAGGGTACTCCTTGTTTCCTAGCTTCTCTGGCAATGTGGATTATTAGGCTGGAAATCCTATGCTCTATGTCTAAAATCCATATATGAGTGAGTACATACCATGTTTGTCTTATTGTGACTGGGTTACCTCATTCAGGATGGTTTCTTCTGGTTCCATCCATTTGCCTGTGAATTTCAAGATTCCATTTTTTTTCCCACTGAATAAGTACTCTATTGTATAAATGTACAACATTTTCTTTATCCATTCTTCAGTTGAGTGGCATCTAGGTTACTTCAGGTTCTGGCTATTACAAGTAATGCTGCTATGAACATAGTGGAACAGATGTTCTTGTTGTATGAATGTGCATCTTTTGGGTATATATAAGAATGGAACTGTTGGATCTTGTGATAGACTGATTCATATTTTCCTGAGGAACCACCATACTGATTTCCAAAGTTACTGTACAAGTTTGCACTCCCAACAGCAGTGGAGGAATGCTCCCCTTTCTCCATATCTATCAAGCATAAACTCTCATTGGTGTTTTTTATTTTAGCCATTCTGAGAGGAGCAAGGCGGTATCTCAGAGTTGTTTTGATTTGCATTACCCTGATGGCTAAGGGTGTTGAGCATTTTCTTCAGTGTCTTTCAGCCATTTTAAATTCCTTTATTGAGAATTCTCTATCTAGCTCTGTACCCTACTTTTTAATTGGATTATTTGGTGTTTTGGTTACTAGTTTATTGAATTGTTTGTATATTTTGGAAATCAACCCTCTGTCAGATGTAGGGTTTGTGAATACTTTTTCCCATTCTGTGGGCTGCTGTTTTGTCTTTTTTACTATGTCCTTTGCCTTACAGAAATTTCTCAGTTTCAGGAGGTCCCATTTATTAATTGTGGATCTCAGTGTCTGTGCTACAGGTGGTTTGTTCAGGAAGCTGTTTCCTGTTCAAATTTATTCAAGGGTACCTCCTACTTTCTCTTTTAAGAGGTTTAGCATGGCTGGATTTATGTTGAGGTCTTTGATCCATTTGGACTTAAGTTTTGTGTATGGCGACAGATATGAATCTATCTGTGGTCTTCTACATGCCAGCATCCAGTTATGCCAGCACTATTTGTTGAAGATGCTTTCTTGTTTCCATTGTATAACTTTAGCTACTTGGTCAAAATAAGGTGTTATTAGGTATCTGGGTCCTTATCAGTGTTTTCAATTTGATTCCATTGGTCTACCTGTCTATTTTTGTGCCATTACCAAGCTGCTTTCAGGACTATGACTGTATAATAGAGCTTGAAGTCACAGATGGTGATGGCTCTAGAAGTTCCTTTATTGTACAGGATGGTTTTGGCTATCCTGGGTCTTTTGTTTTTCCATATAAAGTTGAGAACTGTTATGTCAAGGTCTGTGAAGAATTGTGCTGGGATTTTGATGGGGATTGTACTGAAGCTGTAGACTGCTTTTGGCAAGATTGTCATTTTTACTATGTTGATCCTACCTATCAAAGAGCATGGGAGATCTTTCCATTTTTGGTATCTAATTTAATTTCTTTCTTTAAAGACTCAAAGTTCTCGACTCTTAAAAATGGGCAGAAATCATAAACATATGTTTCACATGAGATGTTAGTAAATTGGCTAGCCAGATTCATATCAAAATTCATATCAAATGGGAAGGAAATTTATAACTGAGATGAAAACTAAATTTACAAAAATTGGGCAAAATGACACAGGGGACATGAAAGATGGACATGTTGATATGGGGAGGCTACAGATGTGGTTGGGGTGGCAGGGTGTGGAGAGATGGAGGACAGTAGATTCACTAAAATATGCTTTACTGGAAAAATCTCATAATTACATCTAACCCATTCTATGCCAATTTTAAAAAACACAAACTAGAAAGGACTTGTATGGAAGAGGGGGCATCTATGAGGTATGGAAAAGAGATATGAGGGGTGACAGTCATCAGAATGAACTGTAGAGATGTATGAAATTGTCAAAGAACAATTGTAAAAAGTAAAATATGTGTAAACAAACTTTTACACTGGCTTCAAATCTGGAGAAATATAATTTGAGTCAGGGGAGCAAGAGAGAAGCTTTCTTTAGCTGGGTTAAAAATGAAACAGTTTTTCTCCCACAAAGAAATAACACTTTGCACAATACTAAGTAAAGGTAAACAACTTAGGGTATTTAGCATTAAAATGCAGTCTGCCTCCACATTGCTACACAACTAGTTGGATGAGCTGTATGACTTTTTCTTTCCCTCCACAAAGAAATATTGATTACTAGATAACCTCAACATATAGAGATGGGAATAATTATAATTTCTGTCATAACAAGTGCAGATGAAAGGAAGTTTCAATTATGTAATATCACTGTGCATGCTTTTTCTCAAGTGCTTTTTCTTTTTCAGTGTCTTGCATGGTGGAAATGCTAGGCTAATCAGTGTCTAGGCAACAGGATGTTTTGTAGACTTGGCCCAAGCTCTCTAAACTTCTCAATTAACTCCTAGGATTGACATCTTGGGGCTTCCACGTTCTGAAGCCAGGAGCAGAGTTAACAGCCCATTTTTAAATTAGCTTATGCAAATGAAGAGTGGTTGAGCTGAAGCAATCTAAATTTACATATCAATGTTATGTGGAATTCTCTTTAAATTACTGCTTGAACTGTATACTTCCACAGGAAGGGAGAGTTTTTGAGTGAAAGCTGTTAGAAGGGGGGAAGGGGAAGAAATCCAATGGCCATTCTTTCAAAATTTTGTTTTGGAATACCATGTAATACATGTTAATTTGTAAGATTTTAAAGAATTAACTATTTTTAGCTTTCTGAAGTTTGGAATTATAACTCTTTAGTGATAATTTATATTACACCAACTACAGACATTCAGACATTTACCATGAAACAGACTTGGGCCTTTCTCAAAAATTTGCTTAGCTTTTCAATGAAGTGAATATATTTGCTTATAAAGGCGTTTTTCTCCTGAGGGAGTGTTTGCTTCTTGTTTTTATTTATGGTTTCTCTTACTCATTTCTTTATCACCATCTATGTATGTACCAATAAGTTGGGAAGGGAAGAAAGGAGACAGAAAGAGTATGTGTGTGTGTGTGTGTGAGAGAGAGAGAGAGAGAGAGAGAGAGAGAGAGAGAGATGAGTTGACTAAAAACTATGTTGATAAGAATTGCTTTGTATAGTATGCTGGTGTAGCCCTAAAATCCAAGTGCTCAGGAGGCCAAGGCAGATTAGTTACAGGCTAGTCCAGTCTACTTAATAAGACCCTTAAGTCTGCCTCTCAGATGCTAAATAATTCTCTCTGCCTTAGTATGGAAGAGGAGGACACATTCACACATGTGCATTTATTTCCTTTATGAAACACGAAGTTATTCCCTAAAAGGAGGAGAGGGCTCTTACACATTTTACTTTTATATATTATGGGCATGGCCCTCTAGACAGTAGCAGAACTCTGCCCTTATGTGCTTTGTAGGCTTATGAAACACTTAGGAAAGTAGAGCCTGCAATATATGTGTTCAATCTTTGTTTCAGTAAGTATCTGTATTCCAAATGTTGAAACTAATACAGTGGAGTTGGGGTAGGCCAGATACAAAATACACCCTTGTGGAAAACATTCTTGTGAAAGCAGACAGCAGTATTTTCTGAGAGCTAGAGACACAGTTCAGCAGTTATGATTACTTGCTGCTTTTTTGATGGACTTGGATTCAGTTTTCAACACCCACATCCACCAGTAATTCTAGATCCAAGGCAAGCTGGTGCCCTCTTCTGGCCTCTGCTGACACTTGTATATGCATGTTGCACATTCAAATAAGCAGGGAAATGTATATACATACATGATTACATATAAATATTAAAAAAGAGAATTGTGTTAAAAATATCTCATATTTTGTTGTTGTTTTTTCAAGACAGGGTTTCTATGTATTGCTTTGGAGGGTGTCCTGAAACTCCCTCTGAAGACCATGCTGGCCTCGAACTCACAGAGATCCATCTGCCTCTGCCTCCTGAGTGCTGGGATTAAAGGCATGCACTACCAACAATATCTCATATTTTCATATGTGCAATAGAGAAAACAATGAGACAGGAAAAGGGGAGTGGGATCCCTCAGAAATATACTCATTGAAGATATCAATGACAAAGTGACTTTAGAGCAATGTATATCTGAGGATCAGGATTAAGTATCAAAGACTGTGGGACAGAATTGAATTTGAGGAAGTGGGGGAGGACCCAGGCTGGCCAATGCAGAATAAGCAACAAGTGTGGGGAATGTGCCTTGAGTGTGGTGAATGAGCTGGGGTTCAGTGTTAGTTGGCAATGAATAGACCCTTAGGATCTCTCGAAAATAACAAATCTTTGAACAAAGCAGTAATATAATTGTCCAAAGGCTGGCCTGCCCTGAGCAGGATGAAAGCCTTCCTAATGATAAAACTTGGGTGCTAAGCCCACAAAAGCTGAATGTGACCTTGTCAGATGCTCAGTAGGCCAAGAGACTGTGTGAAAGACTAAAGTTGTCACTTGAATAAGGTGGTTGGATGAAAGATATAAGAAATGGCAGCAATGATGATTCCTATAGGCAGACCGGGAGGGCATGCCTTCCTCTTGTACAGTTGTACAATGTGATGAGCTCAACTGTTGCTAGGCCTTCAAGAATAGTCAAAAATAGTGTATTCTGTGTTGACTTCAGAGTTATAGAAATACAAGCACTAACTTTTGCAAAATAGACACCAGTCCAAAAACACGTTTCCCACCTGAAAGCCTTCAATCTGTTCTCTGGCTCACAGGAAGATAAAACAGATAATTGCACCACTGGTAAATTATAGGCGTGAGGCTAAAGGTGATGAAGCAGGGAGTAGTTTCAAAATTTAGATCATTTCTTCACAAAAATATTTATTCATAGGCACATACTGATTTAGCCTAAGTTACAGCGTTGTTTGCCTTAATGATTTTTAATGTGCTCTCAGTTAAAATGATTCTTCACACAGACACACATTAGACTGCTTCATTCTTAAATAGCAGAAACACTCATACACATATATAATCTAAAACAAATTTCCATTACGGATTCTTAATGGAGGCATGGGTCAGTTGCTTTTATTACAAATATGTCATTGATTCACAGACCTCGGGCACCAGGAATTGCTGGAGTCCATAGATTCACAATGTAGTTTTAGTGAAAATAAAACAGTAAAAGTCGATAACCCATTTATTATCAATGTATGCCACTATAGTACTGGGCATTTTAATGATGGCATTTCTGTCCCAGTGGATAGAGCTGCCTTTCACTGGCATTTATAAGTCATTACTAATGTAAAATTATCCAGCAGGCTGGCTGCTTGTCTTTCACTCTTTAATGCTAAAGTGCTTCAAGTCCCCAGAGTCACAATTAATAAGAGCACTCAAAAATAACCCTAGGAATCTCCCACGGGGTGTGATTTCTTTACAATAGAAGTTTACTCTTGGGATCTTTGACTTCTGAATCATCATTGATCATAGTTTGGTATCTGCATCTTCATTCGTTCCTTTCTTTTTTGTTCATGTTCTCTTTACAAAGCACGGTAGAGATCTATGTGGCTCCAGCAATTTTGTCAGAAAGAAATTCAGACTGCATGACTTATGAAACCAAAAATGGAACTATGTATGACTACCTTGCAACCCAACAAGTAACAAAAGATAGCTGTGTGTTAAGAGCATGTCAAATGTCATCCCTGAAGTTTCACCAGTTATGAGATAATTAAAAAATATGTTTCATGTTTTAGTAGATGTATAGTGTTCATCTAATATGAGGTTTTTATTTCTCTTTGACATTTCTATATGTATATTTTACTTTTTGCATATAGTAACACAAATTACTACTATAAAATTTCCCTACTTGAATGAAGTTTAATACAATTAATAATACTTTAAAAACCTTTGCCTTCTAAAAAGTCAGGAGCGATGGTGCACACCTTTAATCCCAGCAATCAGGAGGCAGGCAGGTCTCTGAGTTGGAGGCCAGTCTGGTCTACAGAGTGAGTTCTAGGACAGCCAGAGCAATCCAGAGGAAGCCTGTCTTGAAAAAGCAAAAACAAACATACAAACAAAAATTGCTTGGCCATTTTCCTTATTAGATTTTTCTAGTCTTCATTTTAGGGGTAAGAAAAATGACAAAAAAAATGACAATGAAATTGATTATTTGGTAAAACACTGGTGTATGATTGTTTTGCCTTGAATCCATTGTCTTTTACTAAATAAGGAGATAAAATATTAATAAGCCATTTCTACCTTTTAGATATCTACCTACTTCTCATCCTATCTCACTCTTCTCTATCTCCTAACTTCTGTCTGTCTGTACATATCATTTATTTATCATTTATCTGTCCATCTCCGTGTTTATATCATTTATCTGGATTCAGATCTCCTGTCTTTAAAATAGCTGGGCACACATCCTGGTTATTATGCAGTTGTTTTGCTCAGTATCTCTTAGGATTCCTACAAGAGGTCTATTTAATTTTAAAGAGGAATCCTATTAAGCTTCTGGCAGCATCACTTCCTAGGCTCCCAAGAACATACCTATTACATCCAAATCCCTGTTAATGTTCCAAAGTGCTACAGAACAATGGTCATAAGACTCGAATTCTCTTTTTGCTTTATTGGTAAATGGGAGACCATACAACTATTGTCTTAAGAAGGAAATGATAACATTGTGGTAAAATCATTTCAATGAGGATTAATGAGAATAATCCCTAGCAGAGGTATTGGTAGAGTGAGAGCTTAGTCATCCTTGAGGATTATGGTTTTCATCACATATTGTTCGATGTAAAGGATAAATGGGATAAATGAGAGTTTATATAATACACTTAGCACTGTGCTTGGCCCAGAGTAAGCACTCAGTAGGATAGCTACTTAATTATTGCTGTCATCACTATCCCCAATCCTTGCCACCCCCTCACCACGTAACATTCCAGCCTTTGTTGTCTGAACCATAAATGAATTGATTTATTTGTGGAGAGATGACTCAGTGCTTATGAATTGTGTCTCTATCCCTGTTCATTTTTGTCTAGTGAGTTGTGTATCTTCATTCAGTTGTCTGTCATCTGCCAGTATGAGCTGCCTTTGTTTATGGGCTTGGTGGATAGTTAAATAAAAATTAGAAAATGGAAAAGTTTAAAAATAAAAGCTTGGATTGCACCCACCATGGCATTTAATGCGATTAGGCTGCATTTGGCTCTTTCTTGTTTGTTAATAGTCAGTGACTCTGACACACTGGCAGTCAGTATTCCCAGCCCAAATGTTCATGCTTTATAATATTTTGTACTTAGTTTGTTGACATGTTTGTTATGTGTTACCTTTTTCTTGTCAGTGTCATGAGGAAAAGTAAGTGTGACTCAAAAAAATGTAGGCAACAAAAAAATCAAGAGTAAAATATTTACACCTTTCTACCCTATTTGCTCATGCCCTTATCAGTGTGTATAGCTTGCTACCTGAAGGGGAAATGGTATATTATTACATCATTATGTAGATTTTAATCTGGTGTTATATACCTTACAAAATGAAAAAAACCTAATGCTGGGGACAGCAAAAAAATAAAAACATTTATGTGCAAAGCAATTGACCTGAGTTTGATACCTGGCACTTGGTGACCTTAGTTTGATACTTGGAAGCCCTATGGAAAGGTGGGAGAGAATTGCTCAACAGAGTTGTCATCTCCTCTACACTCTCTGGTTGTTGTGGTTGTTGGAGGTACCTGCAATATGATAGCAAATGAATACAATTGTAAAAGCAATTTTGAAGAATAGAATCTGACACTCTGCACTTGGTGTGTACTTGTTACTCCCTAAATGTTCCCTTTCTTTAATAATGTCTGCACCAAGAATAATAAAAACTCAGGCAGCCACTAGAGAGTTCTCGCCTCTACCAAGGCTGGTGGGATCCTGTCCTCAATGTGGCTGGAGACTAATTGCCTAAGACTAATTGCCCAAGACTGAATGCTGAATACTGAATATCGAATGCCAGCTCTGAGACCTTGAGATCTTGTCTTATATACCTCTCTAGTCCTGGGATTAAAGGTGTGTACCAACATTGCCTGGCCTCTATGGCTGCGGCTAGTTTTGTATTCTGATCTCCAGGCTAGCTTTATTAGATCATAAACAATATATCACCACAATGTCTTTGTCCTCAACAAGGTATTCTTTCCCTTTGATTTGTAACTACGCTCAACTGATTCACAGGGTGAAAGTGTTAGTTTTTCAGACATACATACTGGCCTGTCCTTAGGGTTCCTACAGGATAAACCCTCAGCTGAAGCCACTAAGAGCATCACCTGTGCATATTCACTATGTTCCCCTTTAATAGGTCCCTGCTCACCTCCCATCCTCCTCTCTCTGTCTCTGTCTCTGTCTCTGTCTCTGTCTCTGTCTCTGTCTCTCTCTCTGTCTCTCTCTCTCTCTCTTCCTTCCTTCCTCTCTCCCTCCTTCCCTCTCCCCCTCTCTGTGCCCCTCTTTCCCCTCTCCTGCTTCTCCCATCTCAGAGGACCTCTCTCCCCCATCCTCTTTCCCCTTTTTATGATCCCTTTCCCTAATTTAAAAAAAAACCTCTGCTTGAACCCTCTCTCATGGCATCTTTCTCTGGAGCTACCTTCTTAAATTATAACATAGAGTCTAGTAAACCTTCCAGCTGCAGTTTCCTGACCCATTGCCTACTAAGGATGCTCTTCCAATGCTGTCACCAACCATGCTAGACTGTTGAACCGTTCCATGACCTCCCCAACTCTTCATGAGTCTGTGAAACCTAACTAACACGCAGCCATTAATCACTTGACTGGAAACAAAGTAGGAAGAGAATCTGAGCAACACTGCTGGATGTGTTTAAACCCTTGGTTGGTGACTCCATGGCTTTATGCAATACAAGTCATTTTGTTTTTAAATTCCATGAGATAATTCACTGTGGTCACAACAGTTAAGGAAGCATCTTTAAGCACCATTCAAGCACCCCCTGCCCCCTCATCTTGAGAAGTTGTGGTTGCATATTAAACACCTTCTCTGTTAGAAAAACAAAAGCTAAGTTCTGCTCATCTGTCATCATTTTAAAACGCTATTTTAAAATAATTTGGAAGACTGGATTGCATTTCTCATCCTATGGCGTAAGAACACTATTGAGAAAACAACATGTGTTATGGAGGAGGACAGTCCTTTTATTCATCAAGATGTAACTATTCAAATTATGTATCATTCATAATCTCATATAGCTCTAGATGTGTTTCAAGTAACAAGTTTGCTGATGAGTCTTATTTTCTACACAAATAAATATATGTACCTTACTGATTAAAAGCAAAACAAATAAAACAAAAACAAAAACGCGTGACTAAGGAAGCAGAGGAGGGAGGAGAGACAAAGACTCTCTTGGAGGTATTTGGCTTTTTAAGAAATGTTATTTATTTATATTTTATTTATGAGTGCTCTGTATGTGTACCTACATGCCAAAAGAAGGTATCAGATCCTATTGTGATTAGTTGTGAGCCACTGTGTGGTTGCTGGGAATTGAATGCAGGACCTCTGGAAGAGCAGCCAGTGCTTTTAACCACTGAGTCATCTCACCAGTCCTGACCTGCTGAATTTATTTGTCATTTGAGGAGAGCAGAAATTTCTCTAGGCTTCTATTGGATAAATTTTTGCATTTTATTCTTCATTATATAACACAGTTTTCCATATCTACCTCATGAATATTTGTAAACTAAAACTAGTATATCTCCAGAAGAACACTTAAGTCTCAGTGAAGTTGACTTTGGAAGTTGCCTTGAGCTGGATCATCAGCTTCAGTCACTCCCTCTCCATCAATTTGTTCTTAACTTTTCAAAATATTTAACCTACGGTTTGCTAGTTTTATAAAACTCAGATGTTCCACCTTTATACATAATTAAATATAATGCACCAAACTCTGCATGGGATGCTTAAAAGTTGTTTTATAATTTATACTTAATGACATACCATTTTGATGGCATTGATTCTGATATAAGAAAATTAATACTGTTGAAATGACAAAAAATTGAAACTTGAATAGAAATACAAGTCAGTGTGACTTGGATGTGTATCAATTCATGCTTAATGACTCTGATGCTTTGGTTTAGAGAATCTGTTAATGTAGATTAAGTATGTTATTATTGAAAACAGTCTTCCTCTATAATTTTCTCATGTTTCCATGAATTTCTAGACTACGTGTTAGCAGGATTTCTGATTTCAAAATCGTAATTATGAAAAGTCTAAAACTATTTTTATCCCAGGAGAGAGTTATAAGGGTATCTGCCCTGAACTCAGATCAATTTGTTAGGAGATTATCAATTTGTTAGGGCTGCTGTAGCAAAGAGCAATAGTGTGGACAGCTTAAACACAGAATTTATGTCCCTGATTCTCTGAGGACTGGAAATGTGAGGTGAAGGTTTCTGGTTGGTTTTTTCTCGGGGCCTTGAAGATTCCAGCCTTCTCTTTGGTTGCAGATGACCATCTCTTTTCTATGTGTATAGGTGTGTTCAAATTTTCTCCTTATGAGAACAAGTGTATCACTCTAATGCTATCACTTAAACTATAACTCTCCTCAGAGACCAGTTTCTAAGATCTTACTTTGAGGTAGGAAGGAGAGGGAGTAAATAAGAACATGAGGATTGAGGATCCAGCATGTGACAGGAAAGGTTGGGTTTTAATAAATATCTGAAATATTCTTTTCTTTTTTTCTCTTTATCAAAACTGTACTTATGTTTTTATTTACTTGGCCATTGCTTTTATTTTCTTTTTAAGTTTCTTCTTTTTTTATATAGTGGGAATTAAACCCGGCAATTGTGCCTACCAAACATAAGGTTTCTACTGATTGATTATATTCCAGCATTTATTTTAAGGTAGTTTTTTGGGGTGGGGGCAGTTAGTAGGTTTTGAACCTAGGGCCTTGTGAATACCAGGCACGTACTCTAACTTTGAACTTTATTACTTGTCCCAAATTAGTCTCAATATAAACCTTGTGCTAGTGTTTCTATGTTAGAACAACTTAAACCTTTTGGATGGGGGACAACAAGATGGCATTTTGACATAGTCTTGATAATTTCACCGTTTGTGATGAAAGTGAGTAAATAGTACTAGAAGTGAAAATTATAAGTTGAATATCACAGTTTATGTCAGGAGGTTTATGTTTTTTTAACTTGTTATTTTCATATAGCAATTTAGCAGTTTTTTACTATATTTACTATTATTTATAATACATGTGTGCTTATTTTATTGTTCATTGTGTCTACTTTGAGGGGAAGATTTCAGTGTTTTCTTTTTTCCTTTTTTTTTTTTACAAAAATCTAACCTATTTATTATAATAAAATATAACATCCCAACCTTTATGACATGGAATTGCCTATATTATATCATCAATCATTTTCATCTTGGACTGTGAGCTTTAAGGATGTTATTAATCACTTCCTTCACTTTCCACATTTGTGGTAAGGTAATAGATGTCTAAAACAGGAAAGAATTTGCTAAACAGTATGTATTTAGTAAAAATTGCAGGACAAGAACCTAGGTGTCATACAGAAAAAAAATTCTAAGTTTAATGATTTCTATAGCTGATCAACTCTAATTTTCCAGATAAAAGAATAAGAGACTGAGAAGGTAAATGACTAGCTTAGACGGTAAAGTTAGACAAAGGGGAGACATGCACAAATTATACTTAAGACAATTATTTTGTGCATATATGTGTGGATTTGTGTATGGGGTGGGAGGCATTTGGAGTTCAGAGGACAACTTGAAGAGTTGTTTCTCTCTTTGTACCCATGTGTATCATGTGGGAGTTAAACTCAGTTAACCAAGCTTGGCAGTAGGTGTCTTACTCATCTAACCAACTCGTGGTCCTAATAATGGAAGAATGTTAAAATCAGTTCAGTCAAGGACAACTATCTAAACAGTCCAGTGAAGACAAGTACAAGGGAAGTTTTATAGACTTTGGTTGTCTGGATGTTTGTCTCTCTCTGTTTATATATGTACATCATATTTACAATTTATCACCTGAGATGATATTCGGAGGTGGGGGCTTGGGGGACTGATTAGATCAAGAGGCCTTAAAGCTAAAGGATGGGATGAAGACTCTCATTAACAAGCCACAGGGAAGTGCATTTTTCTCTCTAACTTGTGAGGACCAAGGCACAGTCTAGAAGCAAAGAAATATGACTCGACACATTTGCCAACACTTTTGTCTTAGACTCTACAGCCTCCAGAAATGTCATAATTATAAATGGCTGTTTATGAGCCACCAGGTTATATTATTGTAGTCACCCAAATGGACTCCATAAAAGTTATTTGCATATCCCAATTTCTACCCCTTTCATCCAAAATAATGCTGACTAACCTTAAGTTAGTATAAGAATTTGTTAATAATATGCAACCATGGCCATGACAGAGTCTGACTGTTCAGAAGTCACACCTCTATTCTACCACTATCAGAATACCATGCTAGTGGTTATTAACTAACAAAATGATTGGAAAAGTTAAAGAAAATCTTTGCCTTTCCACTAAGTATTCCATCTAGGTACAGTTCCTTAGCAATCTAGGTCTTCTACTGAATTCACTAATGCCCCTTTACATCTAATTGCCTCTCTTCCTCCCTCCCTCCCTCCCTCCCTCCTTTCTTTCTTGTTTTCTGTTTATTTATTTTGTTTGTATGTATATTTGTTGGTACATGGCATGGAATATGTATGGAGGTTAGAAGACAACCAGTGGGAGTCAGTTCTATCTTTCCACCATGTGAGTCCTAGGGATGGAACTTAGGTTATCAAGATTGGTAGCAAACACCTTTATATTTTTCTTGTCAAGGCAGGCAATAAAGTGATTCTGATTATTTGTTGGACAGTAGTCTTTCTTTTCGGTTGTTTTTGCTACCTTAGATTTTCTACATTCAAGTTTCATTTATCTTTTAATATGATAGATGTGATTACTGTATTACCTGATGTCATTTAGAATATCTGTCTTTCTCACTGTCCAGTCTTACCTCTTTTCAACTTAATTTTCTTTTTATCTAGTCTCACACAGATTACTTATAAACATTTTGAGGGCTACTCCAGCTTAGATACCCCATTCTCTCCCTGTTCTAATCCTCTTACTTGAAATTATATGAATACCTAGAGCCATAGTTTAATCTTTATTGTTAATGGATTCAAATTCTTCTTTCCTTTTCTTACATTCTGGATGTCTAGTGTCTACTCCACAATTTAATAGAAGAAACCATTGTAGCTGAAAGCCCCAGAAGGAAATATCATGAGAAAGTACTTAACATTTATAGCCTATGCTCTGAAAAGTTGAGAATGTATATGCCTCTACATTTAATAACTGTACATGTGTATGTGAGGGCCAAATATCAAATTATGGTATCTTCCTCTATTGCTATCCATATTATTTTTTGAACTAGGATCCCTGGCATTTGGTGACTGACTCAACTGGCTGGTAAACAAGGCCCCAGGATTCCTCCATACCTACTTCCCCAATATTGAGGTTAGCCATGTGTGATACCACACCCAGCTGCTTACTTAGGTTCAAAAGATGAAGATTCAGGCCCTCATGCTTGCAGTGCAAGTAGTATATATAGTGAGGTTTCTCTGCAGCGCAATATAAATGTTTTATAGTCCTTGAAAAACCTAACAGTATATAAATGACCCAGATGTATGTTACTGACTGACCACTATATTTTGTTGCTGCATTTGAGAATTGATTTAATTCCTTGGAGGGAGGTTCAAATTAGTAGACTCATTTAATCCACTACTACTTATACAAAGTTTGCAAAAGTTGCTTAAGCATTAATAGCTTTTGGATAGGATTCATAGCATTCATATTCATTACATTCATATTCATCTCCTAGAGAATAAAGCTCATTTCTTGGCATATAATAAAACTCAACAGCTGTTTTTCAAATGATTGGTTTAGTAGATAGATAAATAAATTGTATTAGCTTACAAATAATAAGAGGTTCACATCAGATGAATTTTTTCCCAAATGAACTGTTTATGTGTTATTGAAGATTTTAATAACATTTGTAAGAGAGTGTTTGAAAATTCTGCTGGCTTCTTTTAAATCCCTTTCTTGGCAAAACTTGCCTTAATAGATTTAGTGTTAAGGAAAACAAGACTATAAACCATACAAAACAGTATAATCATGCAATTTATCACCTTAAAAATGTGGATATTATTTCAGTGTGTTTACAATGCTGCTGCAGAAGCTTACAAGTGATCTTCAAGTACTGAAGAAACTTGAACACATGTAAATACTATGTGGGTATTTATTTTTTGTCTGAGTCATTTTGCGCTTCATTGAAAACCACATTTTTCTCAGTTTTCAATATTCCTCTATATTCTTCTCTGTAAACTTATTTATAGCACAGTATGCCATTAGATTTAAAAGTTAAAACTTAAGAGACCCACATGTAATGAAAGAAGAAACCCAATATTATATGCATACCCATTTTTAAAAGAGTAATTTATGAGACAGTTATAAATTAACAAAATGACTATGGTAGAATCTATTGTTTAATCTATCTC
The DNA here is from genome assembly GCF_017639785.1 of Mesocricetus auratus. Taxonomy (NCBI): domain Eukaryota; kingdom Metazoa; phylum Chordata; class Mammalia; order Rodentia; family Cricetidae; genus Mesocricetus; species Mesocricetus auratus. The sequence goes on from NW_024429190.1 coordinate 59,086,271, forward strand.
GGTTGAAAATTTTATTTCCTAATCCTTAATAATTTTAAAGTATATCTCTTTGATTAGTGGTGTTGAAGCAATATAATATCTCAAAATACTATAAATTATATAACAGCAACTCGTGATTAAAATAAACCTCCATTATTTATGTAACAATTTGTTTTCCCCATGAATAATACTGTGTTGTTTTGTGTCATATGAAAGTAAATGCCACAGAGACTTATAATTATTCCAGATGTAACCATTCCATGTGGTTACAAGACTCCATTGTGTGATCTGGTCTCACTTGAGACCACCCAAATAACAAATTCTGGTATTCTGTATCCCTAAGGCTCATCTTTACCAAAAATTCAGTATTTGTCATGCCAATGTTTAGGAAATTTCTGAAATAAGCTATGAGGATCACTTTAGTCACATCTTACCATCAAAATAACAATTACTTGTCATGCATAAAATTCAAGACATGAAGACACTGTGTGTGTGTGTGTGTGTTATGTATTTCTTTTGTGTGTGTGCAGAGGTATATGTCACTGCATATGTACATGTGAGCATATGGAAGTCAGGGGTCAAGGTCATGTGTCTACCTAGACCCAATCCATGTTAGTTTTTGAGACAAGGGCTTTCTCTGACACACATTTCGTCTAGGCTAGTTGGCTCATGTACCTCAGGGAACCATCAGTGACTGGTCATTCTAAGGCTGGCTGCCATCACAGAAGAGTGCTTCTCTTTTCTGTTGTTCTAGGAATCCAAACTCTGGTCCATATGGTTGAGTGTCAGGCATCTTACTGAATAAGTCATGTAAGGAACCTCAAGAATTTTATAAGCATAATAGATTGTGCTAATATATGGCAGGACCTAATTTGTATTTGGTGGAGAAAACCTACATCAAATAAAAAAATATATATGTATACATATATATGACTTACATACATACATGCATATATATATATATATATGACTTAATGACAACTTTCCAAAAATAAAGATAGTATATGTATTATTAAGAAAACCTACCTGAAACTAAGGTGATGTATATATTATTTAAACAATATATCCCAAATATACTGTTTTCTAAAAGGAAACCTACACTAAATAAAGGCAATATATCTGTACATATATGTACAGATAGATACATACAAAACTTTGTCTATATAATATATATAATATCAATGTAAAACCTGTAGCTGTACTAATTTTTTGAAATGTCAAATATTGTTTATTCTTACTTTCTTTCATTTCTTTATTTCTCCTCAGAGAATACCCTTGAAATAGCCAAACTGATCTTAAATTTTACTTCATTGCAGTGTAAATGTTGTAGCTACATCTGGACATATCTTAGCTCTAGTGACCTAGAGTTAAAAATACAGTTTCATGTTCATTTTTTAAACCTCTAAAATATTCCATTATATGGTGAAATATGTGTAAGACCCATAAAATTCTTTCATGATTATATGATCATGATTTAGTAAGACTTGTTACACTGTTTCAGATTAACATAGTCAATGATGCTTGATAATATTAATTTTTAAAAATGTCCTGTTGGACATTTCTGCCTTCTAGGGTAAGCCAGAGAAACACATGGAGTTCAGATCAGCTACTTCTGATATATAAACTGCTGTTTTGTCTTAGGATATTGTGTTTTGTTGTATGGTTTCAAGGAAAATCACTGAATTTTCCCTTCATTCCTTCCCTGGAGTTCTCCCCTACTCCCATTTTGCCACCTTAGTGTAGGGCAGAGTTTCCTGGTTTAACAAGTTGGAATTATAATGCTGTCAGTATTTATTGCTGCCATTTGCACTGAAGTGATTCTTTTCTAACACTTGAAAGCCAGCTAAGAAGCATTAGCAATTTTCATTGTTTTATTCCTTAAATAATGTGCTATATAATGTGTTGTCATTTATTGTGCTTATTCCGTATTCTGATATTTTTAATAATCTACAGACTAGTGCTTTTAAAATTGATTAATATTTATACTTGTATGTTACATTATGCCTTAATCTAGGTACTTAAAATTTTTGAATTATATCCTGAATCTAATTTTAAGACCTTTTCTGATTTCACTATTTTCTCACTTATATTTTCTGCACTATATCTGGAATATTGTATAATTGCTTTACATGTGTCCATGTATGTCATTTTATTTTTATGGGCCAACTCAAGTTCACTTCATTGGAGATATAGTACATGTTAATTACTGTATTTTCCTTAAATATGTTTACAGACTCCACAGTGCAAGTTTCTTCCTTTGTCTCAAGTAGACAAAGAAATTCCCATTTCCTGTGTTCTCAGTCACAGAACCATATCCACTTTCTGGCTTTGAATTTTTTAACATGCCATGATCCTGTCTTATAACTGACACCACCTCCAACCTTTGAGACTTTCTCATATGAAGTTTAATCACTTTCCTGACTTCATGCTGTAACTCTGAATCTTCTATAGACTGTTTAGCCACTATTCTATACAAGACTACCCGATACCTGAGGTAACACCTAAGTGGAGGGAGATTTTAGACAGCATTCATCTCTTATGTTTAAGAGTTTAAAGCAGTCATTGTTGTTTTCTTTTTGATCTTTTGACTTTTAGGGGGCTCTTTTGGGGTGCCCACAACCCACCTCCCAAATAAATCACATACAGAAGATTATTCTGAATTATGAGTGCCTGGCCTTAGCTTGCTTTATTTCTTGCTTTTCTTAACTTAAATGAACCCATCTAGCTTTTGCCTCTCAGCTTTTCCTTTTATATTCCTATATACCTTTCTTTCCTTCTTACTCCGTGTCTTGCAGTGTAGCTGGGTGGCTGATCCCTTATGTCCGTCCTCCTCTCCTTGCTCCCCCTCTTCCTCTTTTCTTCTATTTATTCTCTGCCTGCCAGCCCCACCTATCCCTGCTCCTGCCTCGCTATTGGCCATTCAGCTCTTTATTAGGATCATCAGGTGTTTTAGACAGGCACATTAACACAGCTTCACAGAGTTAAACAAATGCAGGCTAAACAAAAGTCACACGTCTTTACATCATTAAACAAATGTTCCACAGCATAAAAAAATAACACACCTTAAAATAATATTTACTCTACATTTAGAACTAAAGTGGTATATCTCATAAGAAGTATATATATATGATTTTCCTGAATTCTTGTTTGTCATGAAATCACAATTCTTATTATTTTGGTGGTGGGGGTGTTTCAAGACAGGGTTTCTCCGTGGCTTTGGAGGCTGAACTGGAACTACCTCTTGTAGACCAGGCTGGTCTTGAACTCACTGAGATCTGCCTGCCTCTTCTTCCTGAGTGTTATGATTAAAGGCTTACGCCACCACTGCCCGGCCACAATTCTTATTTTTTTTGTTTTTTTTGTTTTGTTTTTGTTTTTCGAGACAGGGTTTCTCTGTATTGTTTTCGAGGCTGTCGGTCCAGCCTGACCTCGAACTCACAGAGATCCGCCTGCCTCTGCCCACAATTCTTATTTTTAAGGACAAGATGAGCATCAATTTTTGACATTTGGGAGATTGGGAAAATTATGATACTGTGAAATTTGATACAATTTATGACATTTTTCCCCTTGTGAATTTAATTAGAAGAAAATGTAGAATAAAATTTGATAATTGTTGAAAAGCTATAGCAACTACATGTGAATTCACTTATTCCAATACTTGCTACTTTTGAGACAGCCTCCGCATAACTATTTCTGTTGAAGTCCATAGCTTTGTATTTATATTGCTAAGTCAAAATAGTAACTGAAGATAGTTTTACAATGCATGTTTCTTTAGAAATCTTCTTTTTACATGTAAATTTTGCATTTTATCATCTAAATTTCATGCTTTGTTTTTGATTGCAGAACTTAATAGTCCCTTTCTTCTTTTTAGGGTGTCAATTTTAATTACTGAGGTGTTTCACTTAGCTAACTGCTGAAATATCATTAAATGTATTATTTGTTGAAGAAACTATTGCTTAAATTCAGGGTATTAAAAAAATGCTAGTACTGGTAAATGCATCTTTAAAATAGAAGCGGAGTTTATATTTCTTTGGGGCTCTAATGAAACTTTCACTGCCAACCGTTTTGGACAGCATCCTTAGACACATTTTTATAGCTTAAATCAATGTGTTGGCATGTACCAATGGCACGGAACAAACCTATTTAAGAAAATTGTGTCAAAGGCTCTACTGAAGATGAAAATTGGTAATATCTGCTTTAGGCAAAAATTTTAGTAATGAAGTATTTTCCAAAGTTGTTGCCAATGCAATAGAAACACATCCCTTTTAGCACCATACCTCCATCTGTAATTAAGAAACACATTAAATAGTCCTTAGTCTTCATGTACAAGGAATTAATTAACCTCTTCCTCATAAGTCACTGGAAGTAAATTATTTTATCTTTTAAGTTGCAAAGGATCATTTTTCCCCTTATAATCATTGGGATACCAGTTAGAAATCCATTTTTATCATCTGCTTAATGTTGTTGCCATATAGATTTTATACAGGGATAATAATATTAGTTGATTTGTGTGGGCTGTTCCTAATACTTTTCTTTCATTGGGTTGGTAATTATTCAATATCCAATAGTTTCGATGTCAACTCTAAATAGTCCTTCAGGCTTAGCTCTGAGCTTTGTCCTGTCACTTCAAACTCAAGTCAATTAAAACCAAAGCCTTCGTTGTTTGACAATTTCTGTGGATTAGGAATCTGGGAATAGTTTCATTAGATGCAAGTGACTGGAAGAATCTGAGAGTGTTGCCATTACATGAGGGCAGTCTGTGGGTGGTGGGACCTCACTAATGCCTTGTATGTTCCTATGGCTGTCAGCAGGGGGCCTCGGTTCCTCAGACCCTTCCGCCACTCCATTGGGCTCACTGAGTGCCAGCAATTTAGGTAACTAACTATACAGGGAAATTATCCTGTGATTTTGTTGAGCTATTCTGCTTCCACACAGTATCCATCAGAAGTGAGTCACTAAATGTAGCTACTGACGAGGAGAAGGACAGAGTGCAAGAGCAGCAAAGACTCATAGACATATGGGAAAAGCTACTTCATAATGCTTTTTGAAAGCAACAGAACAACTTATACTCCTTGCCCAGGTTGCCTTATGTACTGTTCTGAAATTTATACAGATCGCTGTATATTCAGCTCCTACCAGATTTGCTCACTGCAGCATATATCAACCCATTTGTCTATGCCAGAATCCTGACAGTCATTTGTTTCTCTGTCTTTTTTTTTTCTTTTTGGCTTTTTTTCTCAATATATTTATTTATTTAAATTAGAAGCATGCATGCTTCACATGTTGATCCCAGCTCCCTCTCCCACCCCTCCTGCCTTATCCCTCTACCAGCCTCTCAACCCCCCACCCAATCCCCACACCATTCCCCAGGGAGGGTGAGGCCCTCCATGGGGATTTCTAGAGACTGTCACTTCATCTGGGGCTGAGAGAGGCTCCCTCCATATGGAATGGGCTCCCAAAGTTTATTTGTACTCCATGGTAAACACTGATCTACTACCCAAGGCCCCAGAGATTGCCAAGGCCTCCTCACTGACACCACATTCAGGGGGTTCTGTGACTTTAATCAACAAGCCCTAAGACTAATTGGTTCTTTAATGGAGACCTGATATGTTCTTTATCATTAACCTTGTACAGGAATGATTTTTTTTCTCATTTAACTACTACAATATAGCCTTCTAATCTGCATTCTTACCAAAAAAAATCTTTGGGAGACTTATTTATTTTTGTAAATCTATTTTAAAAAAGCATAAAGGAGTAGACACCATAAAGGAGGTAATGAAAAACAAACACAATTGTGGACTGTTAAACTGTTTCGGGGGGGGGCTGGAGAGATGGCTCAGTGGTTAAGAGCACTGGCTGCTCTTCCAAAGGACCTGAGTTCAATTCCCAGCACCCATATAGAAGCTTACAACTGTCTGTAGCTCCTGTTCGAGGGGATCTAACTCCCTGGTACAGACATATATGCAAGCAAAACACCAATGTATATAACAATACAAATAAATAATTAAAGTAAAACTGTTTCTTTTTCTGTTATAACAAATAGCACAGAATAAGATCCCATCTGCTTTATTGACAGTTGTGTTTACATTTATAACCAACTTTTATTTCATCATATCATTGCCTATGGTGTTTCATTCACTTCTCCTATGACTACTTAAGATCCTACCTCTCAATGTCATCACAAATGTTTTAGTTCACATAGTCTACATAGTACTACAACAGATAGTACTCTTTCGTTGTATCTCTCCAATGAAGAAGTAGCAGATTCCTTCCAATCCTTGGTGATCACTGCTAACAACTTTACTGCTTCTGTTCCATTCTCTTATGCAAAGTGCACTCCTGTAATATTTCCATATTACTATGGTTTTAGCCTATATATTGCTCCCCAATTCTAGACTTTTGATACAACAGTTGTGCATGCACTGGCAGCTGTTATTCAGTGTTGCTAAAGCTGAAATTTTTATATTATTCTGGGTAGTGTCCTCAACTAACTAATTCATTGCTGGCCATCTTTTGTAGAGAAGTTTAATTGGTTCATGCTTCCTGTATTAGCTCAGTAAGTCTCAGAATCAGTGTCTAGGACTAAAGGGCAGCATTTGAGCAGAGGTCACCGGTTTTCAATCCTCACTTTCCAGTTTGTTCAGCAAGTAAATATACGTGTAATAGATTACAGTGTGTATCTTACTGAAATGGATTTGCCTCAGAGAGTACAAGTAGGAGCAATTTAAAGAGAGCATACATGGTCTTCCTCTGCCCCATGTCAGCTTGTCACTTCACAGTGTTCAAAGCAGTGTTACCCTGAAGTAAATAAATACATGTATATATATTATGATAATATATAATAGTGAAATAGACAATTTCATTACCTACCCTTGGGTTTTTGGAGTTGTCCTACTCTTGGTATTTTGTTATCAAATCCTTTCTATTGATAGCATAATAATTATAAAGGAACAAAAAAGAAAACCTTGCTTTTCTGATTTTTTTTTATAACTTAATCACTCTCCCTTTGTGTGTGTGTGTGTGTGTGTGTGTGTGTCTAAATCTAAAAGAGAAGGAAGATAAAAGGAAAAATAAGCAAAAAACTTTAAAGTTCTTATGGAATTAGGAGCCTAATGTATCCAGAAATACCTTTTTTTTAAATATCTGTTTATGAAGACATTTAGCATTACACTAAGAAGTCATTTGCATAGCTAACTAGGTGATGTTATTGTCTCCAGAAATGCATTCCTTTAAACAATGTGTACATCATTTGTGTACTTTGTCACTGGGTTACTGAAATGGATGAATTATATTTTAAAAGGAAGAAAGTTTCTACAAATTGAACTTGGAGCTTTGTACAAAATAAAATAACACACACACACACACACACACACACACACACAGTGAAGGAAACAGAATGGGAGTCATCTTTATAGGTCCAAATTAAGTACAGGGAAAATTTGGGCCTTGACATTTTAGTTGACTTTACATCTGTCTAGTGTTTGGTTCTTAATGATATTTTTGACAATGACAAGTCAGATTAAAGCTATGTCAATGTTTGAACAAAAATGACTGATGAGTTTAATCAGCCAAATTGTCCACTTAGTCCAACAGGGCTCTGTTGGTGTGCCTTGTTTATGTGTTGTTTCTTTGTTACATTAACTTGATTTCAACTCAGTTGACTAAATCAGTGTAATATTAGCCAGATAAATACAGCATTCACGAGATCTACAAAATAATTCTCCTTAAATAACTGTGCCAAGATTAAGGAATAAGTTGTCTTTTAACCAATTTTATTTTAAAGTATCCTAAAACTTAGGTGTTTAGATATATTTTCTGAAAACAAGAGCTCCCATATGATTCCATTCACATACAAAAATCACAAAACTGGCTTCATGAACTTGGACATTTTTTATCACAACATCATGTCTTTACTTTCAAATTCAAATACGAAAAACTCTCTATTCTTGAAGATGGAATCTTAATATTAGATAAGTATGAATGTTTAGACAACTATGCAAATTTCTGGATGTAAACAAAAACGTTTTCTTTTAGAAACAGTAGATATTGAATTTCTCCTTTCTGTCAGTCCCTTGCCAAAATGTTGACCCAACGCAAACTAAAAAAATAGCATAGTCAGACTCTCATAATGCTAACATCATGATGATCATATAGGGGTGATCAGTGTTATGGATGTGCTATATTTGTGTGTGTGTGTGTGTGTTTGTGTAAGAAGGAAAATGGAGCATAAACAAAATATAAGTGGAACTTTGAAAGGCAACCATCCTGGAACCAGATGTACAATGTAGCCAGAAGTACTTTTTCTTATTTTTTAAAGATTCATAAAATTATTTTTAATTGTGTGTAAACATGTATGCCTCTGTCTGGGTATATATGCATAATCACAGATGACTAAAAAGTCCAGAAGAAGATGTTAGATCCTCAGAATCTGGAGTTACAGGCAGTTATGAGCCCCTTTATATGGGTTTTGGGAACTAATCTTGGACCCTCAACAAGAGTACTGTGTGCTCTGACCTCTGATTTATCATAACAGCCCCAGTCACAAGTACTTTAAGTAACCTGCTCTGAAGTTTTACAAAGAGTTTATGACACAAACCTCAAATAAGATAAAAGTTATATCATTCTAAAATGTGAAAGCATAGATATGTTTTCAAAGCAAGCACTATTTCTGAGGTTAACATAGCTATAACATTTACCTTACTCTGCTGCTTCTTTTTACATCCCAATCTTCTCCCAGCCTTTTTGTCCATATTTCATGTGTAGGAAAAAACCCAGAAAATCCATATATTGTATATTATTTTTATGGATGCAGACATTAGGGAATTAACTAACTGTGTAAATTTAATCTGTCCCTTATGTTTACGCATCACCATGTCTCTTCTTTAAAAATCTACTTATTTCATAGTTGCTAAATACTTCAGATATAACTGTAATTATATGTTCTAAGGAAGACATGATCAGTTTTTATGACAATTAAACATTATCTTTCTTCCTATAATAGCCTGGCAAGGGAAAGGGAAAAGTTAAAATTGACATGAACAGAAATCTTCCATAGCAAAATTAAGTATATATGTCCACCAATCATTTAGAATGAAAAGGCCTGAACATTCACTTGTGTTGTAGAGGACGGACACAGATTTTTCATTCTATTACAAGATTTTTGCAATATACCATGTACAAACTTGGGTAAATAATTCACAAAAAGAAATAATGGAGGAAAGAAAAAATGCAAACATTTTCCTTTATAGAAATTTATAGAAATAATGAAAATAAACACCTAATGCCATTGTTTGTTTATAATATTGGCTAAATTTAAATGAGTTGATTATGTTTAGTTTTGAAAAATAGTATGGTATTGGTGGACTATATTTTTTATATTTTAAAATCAGTTATCTATATCTGATATATGCTTCCCTTGAAAAATCAATTTCATTTTGAAAAAAAAATCCAGAGTACTTTTTTTTATGAGAACAACTTAATGGCAGCTTAGAATTTAAGAAGTTATTGTTGTTAGATTGGGGGAGGTTGTGTTTTGTTATTACTGAGAGGAGAAATATTCTGTGTTACTTTAAATTATAAGCCCCAGCTGTCTTAGCCTTTGTTCAAGTTAACACAGGTACTGGGGAAACAAATGTATGTAATGTCCTTGGATGTGCAGTGATGATGATATCTTTTCTACCTCCTCCTCTAGCTTTCAGCCGTGCCCCAATTCCCATGGCAGTGGTCCGCAGAGAGCTCTCCTGTGAGAGCTACCCCATCGAGCTCCGCTGTCCTGGCACAGACGTCATCATGATCGAGAGTGCCAACTATGGGAGGACAGATGACAAGATCTGTGACTCTGACCCTGCTCAGATGGAGAATATCCGATGCTATCTGCCAGATGCCTATAAGATTATGTCTCAAAGGTATGGTATTTCCAGCCTTCATACTTCTTTCTTGCACATATATCAAAATTCATCAGAAATCTACCTGATAGACTGAGGTGGTTAAGAGTATAAACTGGCCGGGCGTTGGTGGCGCACGCCTTTAATCCCAGCACTTGGGAGGCAGAGGCAGGCGGATCTCTGTGAGTTCGAGGACAGCCTGGTCTACAAGAGTTAGTTCCAGGACAGCCTCCAAAGCCACAGAGAAACCCTGTCTCGAAAAACCAAAAAAAAAAAAAAAAAAAGAGTAAAGCTGCTGTGTGTTTTAGAAAAAATTGACAGTTTCCTTCATAGATCACTCTTACTGTCTATGGAGTGGTGGTGCTATAATATCTGCCGCAGCACTTGGGCAATAGCATTATTAATAAATTTAACGATGTAACCTCCCTAGTGTTATTTTCTGACAGTATTCTCTAAAAATGGTTTGGTTGTATAAAATGCAAAATTTCTTTTTTCCCAAAATTTTCACTATAGTGAAATGTATAGTGCAGAAATAGTCTTACTCATAATTATTATATAAAAGTAATAGAGAAAACATAAAGCTGGGTCAGGGGCCAGTGACACTGCCTAGTGGTTTAGAGCAGTTGGTGCTCTTACAGAGGATCCAGGTTAGGTTCCTAGCACCCACATGGGAACAGAACACCAGCTACTTCCTGTAACTCCAATTCCAGGGGCTCTGACCCTTTCTTCTGGCCTCCATTAACACCTGGACACATGTGGCGCACATGCAGATAAGCTAGCACATGCATACACACAAATAAAAATAATAATCAAATAAATATGTAATATATAATCATTAGTAAAACATAGTAAAATATAACTAATGAAGGATTATTTGATCTGGGAAAGAAACACAGAAAATACTTATTTGCAATATAGTACTTGAAATGAATTTAGTATGTTTGACTATTTACATTATTACCATTTCAAAATACATAACCAAAGTTATCATGTAATTTCATGAGATAAGGGAAACTGTTTGATTCTGAGGGGATAGGTTTATTTAAATTTTGTCATAATACGTGTTCTTTATGAAACTTGTAAGTTGTATATAGAGACATATATGTATATATATATACATATATCTCTATATAGAGAATGAAAGAGAGAGATACAGACATTAAACTTTTGCTCACTGTTACAACGATTTCTCAGAGATGAATTGCTATTTACTTTGCACGTCTTCATACTTCCTACCTTATCAGGGTGATTAGTTACTAAGTAATGCCTCAGTAAATGACAAATTTTCTGAATGTATTTTATAATTGGGTAGGGTCACTTTGTCATAATGACTGCTATGAGATAATTTTTATTATTTCTTTAAGAAGTTATTTAAAAGGAAGAGAAATTAAAATACCTAGAAAACTAAACAGATTGAAGACTAAACCCAAACAGAATGTAGTGCCCATTATTCTGCGGGTAATCCTCAGAGGTAACAATATAGTTGGAGTCATCTCTATTTTGACTCACAAAAGCCATCCTTACTTTAACCATTTTTCTGCTTTAAAAAATTATTATTGTTTAATTGTAAACTGTGCAGGAAGTACACACATGTAATGACAGATGCACAAGGGGAAAAGGGCCATTTTTATCTCATTTTATCTTCTTAATACTTAAAATTGTATTTTTGCGTGTGGTAAGTAGACTATTAGAGTCAATATCTTTAGGCTAATAATAGATGTATAAATCATTAGACGTCATAACATATATATCCAATGAGCAGGTCATTTGAAGGATACTAGAGGGACAATTCACTTTGCACATGTCATGGGATTTGGTTTGTCTGTTGCTAAAAAGTTGGCCTATGCTGGAGCAGATGCTGAAAAGACACAAAATTTCAAAATTAAGGATTCATTTGCTAAAAGTTGGATACATTGTTTACTTGTGTGTCTGTCTTTGTTATAAGTTTGACAAACTTCCATCTTGTTGAAATAATGTTATACCTAAGAAGATTTTAGCCCTTTATTTTTTCATGTTGGTGTAATGTTCCCTGTGGAAAGTTTTACCATGAGTATCATAGTGGCTAAGTAGTTGTTTATTCCAGTTAAGTAATAAAACATCAGGTTGCATAGATTCTGTGATAGGTATAGTAAGTGAAGGATCCTAGATTTTAGTGTTTAAGGGTAAATGACATATGTTTTAGTGCATTAATTAATACCAATTCTAAATAATCCATTAACCTTGTAATTATTTCGAAATTATTAATAATGGATGCTCTCAATCAACTGAAGTATGTGGGCTGTATACACATAATGACGAAACGGCTGTAGGAGTCTGCCTTTAGCACTAACTAAACCCTTTGAGTAAATACTCCTGCTAAGGTCTTAATGGAGACTTTCCGAGTTGTTGGAAATAACTGTGGCCATTCACCTTTGGACTGTTATGTGTACTGCATTTTCAGTTTCCAAATAGAGAGAAGTGTGGTATTCTCTGGCCAGATGGCAAAGACTACCCATCTCCCCTATAATAACCTGTTGCAGTTTTATGGCAACCACAGCAGCATGTTAAATGAAGGTACTAGGGATATGATGCTGTTAACATGGATGTAAGCAGATGAATAAAAGAAATAAAAATGAAAAGCAATTTTTTCTGAAGTGTATATTGGATTAATGGATTTTTTGTTGTCAAATTTGAGCATGTAGTAGAAGATCGTCTCGGGTATAAATATTAAGTATGTCTTGAGGGAGAATTATTACTAAGTACAAAATTTATTGTTTCTATATCCTTGCATAAACGTGTGGAAAAAAACCCTTCTATCTTACTCACTAAAATATATCCTTTAGACAGATGAGACAAAGAGATACATCAAATGCATTTTATGTAAATTTTGGACAAGTTACAAAAATTGAAGTTTGAACTAACTTTTAAATTAAGTATGAAAAATTTGGGCATTGAATTAAAAGAGATATGATAACAGACATCTGCTTAAATTAAGTACAATAAATTTGGGCTTTCAATTAAAAGAGATATGATAAGGTGTCCACATTTGTCTGCATTATAACTGTTCAATCTGACATCCCACTGAGAGATGCCACTTTGTTCAGAGTTCTCAGAATTGCACAACTTGAGGCTGGAATGGGTTTGAGCCCTGGATTTGATCTGCAGTGAACACACACACACACACATACACACACACACACACAAACACACAACACAAATTGTACCTACTTCTTGCAAATCTAAATGATCTTATGCCTATGTTATCTGCTCAGCCTCCTTAATATTCTCTATTTATTCTCTATCTTTTTCATGCTGAAAGACTAGTTCAAATGACAGCACATTTATTTATCCTTCTGAAATTCCACATTCCTTCTTATTGTATGTGAACATATTCCAAGCTACCACATAGAGTGTTCTCTTTGTCTAATTGTAGGTTTCAAGAATATCAAGCACTTTAGTGTTTACATGCGTAAATATGTAATGTTCTCTGATTTAATCAGGCTCGTTAACAACTCCCTAAACTTTGGCTTCTGTTCTTTGCATGTTGTACTTCAATATTTTTGAAATATTTTAGAAGAAATATCTGACATAGTTTTGGGATTTTAGTGTGAATGCAACTTTTAGCAGCTTCATAGCTTCTGGAAGGTTCCATGTGGACTTTCACTAGAATTTTGTGTTGCTTTCTGCTATTAACTCTGATGTTTGAGTTGTTATCTCAGCCAGCTCTTGCAAGTATGTAAATGGGGTTCACTGTGACAGTTAGTCAGGCTTGATAGATAAATAAACCAGGCATGTTTCCTGCACATAAAACATCCTGGACAGATAAAAGGCAGCCAGTGGGATCATTTGCTCAGCATTTTATTGTTTTCTCATTTACATTTATTGAGGAGATGAAAAGAGGAAATTTCATTTGGGTCGGTAATACCAGAGAGCCTGTTGGGTTGGAAGGTGTTAGAGTTGGCTCCCTTATATGCAAGCTGTGTAAGCAGAAGGCCATGGAAAAGGCACTGGTGGAGTGGCCTCCTTCCTTCAGCTTCTCCTACTGTGGCTTTAAATCTTGCTGTTCAGCTCAGGACATCCCTGCATTTCATTTGGCCCCATCCTCTCCAAATATGCCAATGCTTGGAGTCAAACTCTCCCTTTAAAACCTTCCTTGTCAACCAGATAGTCATGATACTAAGATGTCACAGAAATGCTATATGGTACACAAGCTTGATAAATTTCCTTTATTATATTTTGACTCAGAATCCTTATTATAAACTGGACATCAATTCCCTCTAAATTTAAGACATCTGAATGTCATGTATATTGACTTTTGTGCTTCCTTTTTTGTATATATTGTAGCATAACTTGTCTCATAATCTTATTTTATGTATGCTTGCCCGTAATTTTTTGCACCATAAAAATACTTGCAAAAAGGCATGTGCATACACAATGTGTGTATTTATGTGAACATGTGATTTCACTGACTTAGACATACAGAAAATTGTGCAAATCAAATGTGTACAGCTCAAGGATTTTTACAAACTGAGCTCAACCACATGTCTAACAAACTGACAAGGAACATAGCCACACCCTTCCCTAAGGCTGTCTCAATTCTTACCGTGAACACCCTAAATTAGTCTTTGTTCATTTTGCTATTTAATAAATGATTTTGTACAAGACGTACTTGCATGTGGCCTTTCACAATCACCGTATTAGCTCGTTTTCACTGTTGGTGAAGTTTTTTTACATGGCGTATCTTTGTTATTTCAAGTGTAATTCTTTCCTACCACTGAAAAAGCAGGGCAACCTTCAAAATGAGTTAGTTTCTGAACATCTTTATTGCTGTAGTAAAATTCTCCAAACAGTTGCTGTTAATTTTGCTCTCTCCATGACTTAACCTTTTATTCAAAAAAAAAGTTTACTTCCCATACATATTTTAGCCTAAAAATATGTATTTAAAGTCAAGCTAACTTTACTTAACTTCTAATTAGGGTCATGGGAGAGAGATATATAAAAAGAAATGCAGACAAAAATAAGTCTGTAGCTAGCATTTAAATTAACTTAGGATTGCAGGTCGTGAAATGAACACAGTAGACATATATTTCTAGTTAAATGGGAGCCTCACTTTTTATTATAATTTTAGAAGTATTTTAACAATGTTGTATTTTCAGATGTTACCGTCGCACAGGGGACATAGAGGAAGAGAGAGAAAACTGTTTCTCACCTTTTGAAAGTTACACTGCAGTTGGTATCAGCACTGCAGGGGATTTTACAGCTTCCTAAAAGATCTTAGTTTCTGTTGTACTCATTCCTAGAGCACTTGAAAGAAATCTCCCAGAACAGCAGAGGAAGGGATGCCAGTGGCAGATTTTGTGTGTCTTTAGCCTAATAAGTTTTCTAGATGGGGCATTAACACACAAGCCACTTCTCCCTCTGTGACTTTGATGATTCATTGTGCGATGTTTCGTGATGTCTTTCAAAATTACTGCAACAATAACAGCAACAAATCTATAATACATGCATTTCCCCAGGCTGGTATAGAACCTATCTATTTTGCACATTGGATTGATATTTGTCTGCCTGATTGTTTCAAAAAACAGAAAGGAGAGAAGAGCCGACAGCTCATTCTCACAGCCCCAGTATACAGAATACAGGTAGTCAGCAAGTTTTCAGCATGAGAGCACTTACTTATATTTTTCCATATTTTACTTTTTTTGGTATCTGAGAATCCATTATGAGCAGTCTCCATGTATGCTTCCAAGTCCCCTTAGGTATTAATTTAATTTAGAAAGAATTTATTGAAGTTTAAGGGAAAAGAAAATCTGTAATTATTTCATTCTAAACACAAAATTATCAGAAGGGTTGAATTTATAGGTTTGTACTACTGGAAACTTTTTAATAAAAATTATTATTGACTTCATTCTTTTAAAAGCAAATTTGTCATGTAGTAACCAAACTTATTAAAGTTATACTTTGAGTTACAATATAATTATATCATCCCCCCCCCCTTTCTTCCCTCCAAACACAGCCTGGTACCCTCCTTGCCTGAGTTCAAATTCACAGCCTTTTTCTCTTGTTATTTTTATGTGTCCCTCTCTGTGTTGGTTGTATTTTTTCCTACTGAATACATAAATGCAACATGCTCAGTATGTATAATGTTACATGTATGTACACATATCCAGGACTGACCATTGGTATTGGATAAAAACTGTTATGCTCTTCTCAGGGAAAAACTATTTCCTCCCCTCCCAGCATTTCTGAGTTGCCCATTGTTCTTTGTCTTGTGGCCTTTCCCTCTTCCATGGAAACACATCTATTGTTGTCCTTGTTAAGTTCCTGTTTAGGCTGGCATGTGGGTGACCCCTAATGAAGGTAGCTTCTGTAGTTTCTAAGAGACAGTCTCAAAGCAACTCCCTGTTCCTCTGGCTCTCACAATCTTTCCACTACATCTTCCACAATGTTTGCAGAGGCTTAGGTATAGGTGTATTTTGATTGGCTGTAGTTTTCTGTAATGGTCTCCTTTGAGTGGGATAAGAAGTACACTTTCTTGGGGGTATAAAAATATATGTAAAATATAGTCAGAAACTGTGCTGGTGTAGTAAACTGGCAGCTGTAGATTCTCCTCCTGGATCCATGACTTCAGTAGCTGTAAGCAGTTAACTACTTTTCCAGTACCAGAGTTGTCAATTACTACCAAGGTATTTGTGCCACTACTGCAGCATAGGGTTATTGTGCCATGCTGGTCAATGCCGTGGCTCATAGGCATCATAGCTGCGTGGAACTGTTGGTTCCTTTCTGCCTTTGGAAGTTTGTATGGTATCATGAAAGCTAGCCTTCAGGGAGGAGGCTTTCAGGTGAGATCCAGCTCAGTGCTTCTGGGTCCTGTGACATAGAAATGGGATTTGAGAACTTTAGACCAGCTGTTACCTAAGACGCTTACATTCCAGTGGTGGTTTTGACTGACAATGTTTCTGGTAACGCTGGCACATTTAACTACGAATAGATGCTTTTCTAAACAAATGCAGTGAAATAATACTAAATAGAACTACAGTAGAAAAGTATTAATGTTATAGATTCACCTTGAGAGTTTTTGTTTTGTAATTCTTTTACAAAAGCTGAGATTAATATACTAACTTGGCTCACTTTTAGTGAATGCTCCATGAAAGCTTTTTGGTTTTGTTTTTAAGATTTTTCAAAAAAAAACTTTATTTGTATTTTGTGTTCCGTGGGTGTTTTCCCTGCATCTACGTATGCGTACCTGTCTATGCAGTGTATTCTGAGGCCAGAAGAGGTCATTGGAACCCCTGGGACTCGAGTCACAGATGGTGTGAGCTATCATCTGAATTCTGGGAATTGAACCCATGTCCTCTGGAAGAGAAGCCAGTGCTCTTAGCTGCTGAGTTGTCTCTACAGTCCTAATGAAGTTGTTTTTAAGCCTTCATCCTAATCTTTGTTGTAGTCAGTCTGTAGAATCTTAAAATATTACACTGCTTGGGATTTTTTAAAAGAAAGAAAAATGTCAAAATGAAGTATTTCTGAATATTAGATGATATGCAATAGATACCTTCAGTTACCTGGTGAATATGTGATAGTTTGGATTGGTCTTGTCCACAGAAGCCTGTGGATTTGGAGCTTGGTCCTCAGTGTGACAATAGAGAGTATGATGGAATTTCTAAAGATGCCCAGGAGAGATCTTCAGGTAATTTCCTATGCATCTGAAAATTCGCAAAGAAGTTAGCATGAAGCAAACTCATTTGAACATTTCTTGACTCACTCAAGCAAAATGGACACTACTTGTCTTCAAGAACGTGACAACTAAAAACTGGAGAGTTTATATAGAATCTCAAATGCTTGCCAGTTCCTACTTCTGACAAAGAAATACTTATAAAATAAGAGTGGACAGTCTTGATTTTCTGGTTGATAGGGGAGTGCATTGTTTAGTTTATTAAATTACAGAGCATCTTCTATAGAATTTCCTGTTGAAGACAAACACTAACTATGCAGCATGAGTCTGTATTACCAATATTTTGTATTGTGTATGCATACCATTATCTGTAGCAAAATCTCAGTAAAAGTAAATTTTCTAGTTATCATGCAAAATAATTTGAAACTTGCTTAGTACTGGTAATAAACACAACACATAGCACTTTATAACTTTAGGAACAGCGGGGTTTCATGAGTTGGAAGTTTTATGAGATCTTTCAAAGTAGAAATGAGAAGATACGCATGTTCTTAATGAAATAAACACAAGAAACAAAATACTCTGTAATGACTAACGTTTTATAAAATGAAGATTTAGACATACTGCTTCTCCATCAGCAAGGCTTTAGCCTATAGATGATAAAAATGAATGTGTTTCAGTTTTAATTTTTTCCTTTATAATTTTTTATTATAGAATTGAGTTTATATTTGTTTTCTTACACCAATTTTACTATTGATTTCATACAAGTGCTCAGATTATGAAAAAATATTGTAAAGGTATAAATGCTACTTGTTAAGGGGACATGGTACTTCCTAAGGTGCTAAAAATCCCTGTCCCCTGAATATTTGCTTATTTGAAAAAATGCATTAGCTGGTAGTAATTTCTATTAAGTTAGATATTTATATTATCCTTTGTGTGGCAGGAAGCTATCTGTATCATATATCTTTGTAATTAGAATTATCAAATAGTGAAAGCAAAGTCTGTTCTTCACTCATGTACTGTTTCAACATATATATATATATATATATATATATATATATATATATATATATATATGTTTGGATTTAGATCAAGATACTTCTTGCAGTCTTTCCCAAAGTGCCAGTAATCCTAATTACTGGTGCTATCACTCTCAGAAAATAAACATTTGGGGCTATTTCTTGGACCTGTTAGTGTGATGAGTAAATAATCCTTGGCTGAGATCGTAAGTCTACAGAGATGTTGCAATGCGAAGGAAGGAAGTACAGTCCAAAACACCGAAAGGACTAGAAGAGATAATTATTATGTCAAAAGTGAGATGATGCAGCGGTTGGTTTATGAGTTGTATAGCCAGGAAGAAGTGAAGAAACCCTTTCATCTAAGAGTACTTATGCTGCTGAATTATTTAGAGCCACTTTGTTCCCAAGCATTCACCTCTGTTCATCTAAACTACCCTGTTTTTGTTATTCTATTATATATATACATATATTATAGATATAGAGATGTTATGTATAGAGATATATTAAATTCTGAGTTCTGGAGGGATTTGAGTTGACTTAGCAAATGGGTTTCTCAGTGTTACACAAAAACTGAGGATGTCCTCATCAACACAAGCACCATAATCAAAGCAGTGTCATGGTTATTATCTCTTGATATATTGACACTGAAGTTTTTAGGTAATATTGGTTTCATTTTAGAATTATTCTCCTAAAGTGCACATCATTGTAAGTCTTTGTACATGTAGTACTTGTTTTTCTCACAAACATTATATTTTTTTCTTTCTGATTTTATACAGACATTGTTCATTTTTTAATATTTTGGTTCTCCTAAAAGCACATATATTTGTAATTTTAGTACTCTCCACTATTTTTTGCTTGTGTTTTTGAGACAGGGTTTCTCTGTATAACAGTATTGGATGTCCTGGAACAAGGCTGGCCTTGAATTCACTGAGATCCCCCTACTGCTGCCTCCCAAGTGCTGGGATTAAAGGTGTGTACTACCACTGCCCAGCCAATTTCCACTACTTCTGATCAGTTTCATTAGTTAAAAAATCTTTCCAAACACTACAGTAAGGTATTTTAGAAATTATGGTTACAAAAGACCCTCCTTTCCCACAAATTATTCCTCTAAAAGGCCTTTCAGCCTTCCACGGAATCCGTGTAGATCATCCTTGCCTAAGGAGACAGGGCTCTGAATTACTTTTCCTGTTACACTGGGGAAACACGGGGTCCTTAAAGTGACTTCATAGCCAATTATTTCCTCTAATAGTGATTCAGTGCTGTGACATTAAAAACACTTTAACAAATAGTGTTGTATGCAGTGCAAATTTGTTAGTTTATGTCCAGGGCATGGAGATTCATAAATTAATAGGAGCAACTTAAGCCACATAAAGATTGGTGTGGGATGTAAACACACTACAGACTAAGTGATCTGACTCAGTGTGACTTGTCCAGTTCCTGTAAAGTACCCCAAAATGACTACATATTCATGAAAAGGTAATTCTGATATAATGTCATCAATATACATCTGATATACATTTTACTGACTCCTTTTATAATATTACAAGGAATAATGATAAAAGAAAATTACTGCATGCATCTTACCTACATTCCTTTAGTCTGCTACGTTAGTTTTTATCCCCTAACATTGTTTTTATTTTGATTTTATGCGTCCAGGTGTTTTGCCTGTATGAATGTGTATCATTTGCATACTTGGTGATTACTGAGGCCAGAAGGGAATGTTAGATTCCATAGAACTGTACAGCTTTTTATGATCCACTATGTAGGTGCTGGAAACTGAACCCAGGTATTTTACACAAGAAGTAAGTGCCATTGATTGCTGAGCCATTCTCTAGCTGATACAGTATTTTTCATGAGAATTAAAGGAACGTTTCATTTTGCTCATTGTGGCACGATTTTTAAACCATCTTCAGAATAATAAATTCGAATACAACTTTTCAGTTGTGTTGTCACATATGTAAATACCCATAACCACACAAAAATATATATTAAGGAGACCATGGCACTGAAGCATAATTGAGTATTTGTGATGTATATTTCTAGGGTAAAGGTTAAAGAAAATTTACTTATTGAACATACCAGACCTTCAGAAAGCTTATGTTTTTTATTTATTAAAAACTATATGAACAGATTTTCATTCAATCCAATATATTATTTTCTTAGTGTGAGCACACCTATTGTGCTTCAAAATCCTGTATCATGTCCAGGGGTAGCACCTGCCCACCAAAAAATTAACAAGTCAAAACTGACATGAACATTTGGGTGAAGAAACACTACCTTGAAATGATCAGTAAACAACTCTGGAGTGAAGTGTAGTTATAACCCAGGTGAAACTATGCTGTAAAATATAGAAATGATGGCCCTATTCACTGTCTAGTTCAAAGACAAATTAGTGTTGTATATGGAATAACCACAAAATATTTATTTTTCATGAGAAATAATGCCAGGTTAAATGTTCTTTATTACATTTATCACCAGGACCAGTATTTCTCCGAAGTTACCAATTTGGAGCTTCTCTGTGTTTTTAAGATAGACTGTATTTTGAACTATGAAAATGTCACTATATTGATAAGAAATGTGGCTTGTTTAATCTCCACAGTTGTTTCTTAAACTTGGTATTAAATACCAGATTTTATGGATCTTTCTCAGTTTTACATAAGATATTTGAAGAAATAATCTCTCTAGATTTTTAAAGAATGAGGTCTTATCCTTACAAGTTTTGTCTAAGCAATGCCATTTCAATCTGCCAATATTTATCAAAATGTGGGAATAGGCATAAGGGAGCATGCTCACACACTCTTAACATTAGTAAGTAACAGAACCAGAAGGCAAGGAGGGATAAAAGCCAAGGCCATTTCTCCAACACATACATCTGGAGGATGTAACCAGTGTAGCGTTAAAGTCCAGCATTGTTTTTAAACCAAGCTGACTGAACTGTGGAATAGATGACATTAAACCCCAATAGCAGGGTTTGGATATAAAAACTGCTTTGGGAAAAATGTTGCAAGTTATGTTTTTAAGGAAATGCCTCCTAGACAATCCACTCTAGGTATTTAAAAAACTTCAGGGTTAGTTCTCGGGACCTTTGGATGCTATTTTTTTTGCACAGCTCCTCCTTGCTTCACAGGATGAAAGATCACAAAATAGGATCAAAATTATTCTTTGCTTAAGAACCCCCTCTGCATCAGACGAGCACTGTGAATATTTAAGTAATCACTTTAGACACGCCCCAAAGTTTGCAACTGAAGAATTCATCTCAAAATGTTTTCAGAAAAAAATTTCAGTAGGAACAATAGCCCTTAGAATCCACAGACAGCAGCAACCCCTCCCCACATACACTCCTTTTTAACCTTTCTCACTACTTTTTGTGTGAGATTCTCATATTACATTTAATGCCACTGTTCACCCTGTCACAGAGACCTAGTGTCTCAAAGTATTTGAAGTCTCTGTAGCAGTGGAACTGCTGTGAATAAAAATACAAACCAAGTGAATCAACACAGATATTCCCCCTGCACAGAGGTTCTTCCGTTATGAAAGAAAACAGTGCCATGGGACCTTAGTGTTAATCTTGAAGTGTTTCAATTGCTAGGTGACCAGAGGTCTAGTGGGAAAAAAAAACACAAAACAAAACAAAACACAGTAGACAAATATACTTTTCACAAATTCATTTCTATCTTTTCTTTTTAAAATTTTTGTGATTGTATTACAATGACTCAATTTCTCTCCTCTCAACTATTTATATAGAACTTTTGTGACATTTATTTTTGGCTCTTGTTATGACTGGTCTGTCGAAAACAGCACTGAACCCCAGAGCAGGCTCCTCCTAAGGCTATGCTGTTGCTTTTGCATTGAGACCTACAGGCCTCCTTTAGAATAGCCCTTGTCTGCCATTCTAGCGAGCTGAGGTCAAGACAATTAAATGAGCTGAATGAAGGAAAACAAACTTTAAACTGTTTATATAAATGGGACTTGAGAGATGGCTCTGCCACTGGTTAACAGTGCACATTACTCTAACAGAAGACATAAGTAACTGATAGCACATAACCACTTATAACTCTGGCTACAAGGGCACTGACCTGCACTCACATGCACATATTCTTACACAGTCACCATACACACAACTTCAAATCTATTTTAAGATCATATTTAGGTTGTGAAACGTAGTGTCCACAAAGACAAGAAGGGAAATACCATCACATATTCATGAATCAATTAACGGATTCAGTGATGCCATTATTTGAGTGTTCCAAATCCCGTACAGGAACTTGGCCAAAGATGTCTTGAAACAATGTGAAAACACAGATGATCATTCCTTCTCCTTGCTTGTGTGATATTAAATCATAAATACACAGTAAAACCATTCCATGCATTCTGATATAAAAGCAATGTCTTGAGAATTTCAAATATGCTATCCTTTCTTGTTTGTAAATACATACTTGTAATGAGACAGTTGCTTGCTACTATGTAGTGTGTGATTCATTTGTACTAGAAAACAAAAGTTCAAAGCAATAACCAAATACTTCAAAATTAATTGACTCATTATGAATAAAATATAAAATAAAAGTATTATAAACACATAGGGTCTGGTTTTTCCAAAATTAGAAAATATTCATTATAGAAAAAAAACCCTCCCTTGTAGGTAGGTTTTCCTGGTTTCTTGGAGGTCTATAAACTTATCTTACATTGACTTTTACTTCCAAAGGTAATATCAGAGCAATTTTCACAGAGCTTAGAAATTTCAAAGAATAAATAATCATTTTACCTTTTGGTGTGCATGAATGGAATAGAGAAGATTTTCCATTCTGGCTTCTGAAAGAGTTCTTGGTATTTCACAAGAAATGAATATGGTTGGTAACTGTGCATGGCCTTACTGAAAACCAGTGAATACATCTTCTCAGAAGTGTATGATGAGCCAACTTATGTCAGGAAAAAATAAAGAATAGGCATTCTCATGTATCATGCCACAGTCTCTGTAAACACTGTGATGTTCATGTAGATCAGGTCAGAGTAGAAGCATGATTCAAGTATGTACTGTTCAAGATCACTGGTTTCAAACTAAAGGCAGAGAACTGGAAGCAGCATGAAAGGTTGAAGTCCAGTGAGAAAAAATACAATTACTGAGGAAAACATATTGTGTCAGAAAGAGATGTTTAGTCTGTGTTTTGCTAGTGTCTGCTATAATATCAAAACAAATAAAAATGAATATGATTATATTTAATAAACGGAGCTGGTCAGGTCATTTTTTGTAAGGTCAGTTTTAAGTGATAAGTCCATGTAAGTCACTCAGCAATATTAGTAGACACTCTGTTAAATTTACAAAATAGGTGATAATGAAAATAACATGGTTCAATTCCTTTTCAAAATCCAGCAATACTATACTCCTCTGGTAATCTGGATGGTGGTAGGAAATTAAGGAATGAAAGCCTGTCAAGAACTAGCTCTCCAGCTCACATCGGAGTTAGGTTAAAACTGCATCTTATAAATAAATTCCATCACAAGTAAATAGTAAGAACATAGTTGATTTTTATGTATCGTATATTTATTTTCATGGGCGTGCTATACATGTATATAATGGTCCACTTTCATGTATCTACATGTGCTGTGGAGGCCAGAGATGCACATCTAGTGTCTCTTCCTCATCACATTTTAACCTTTTTGTGAGAAATGAATTTTCACTGGATCTAGAGCTTAGAAATTCGGTTATACTGGCTGAGAGGGCAAACCATGGACTCTTCACTCCCCAGATCTGGAATTATGAGCATGTGCCATGTCAGCTAGGCAGGCCTCATACTTATGCACAAAACAATTTTATTGACTGAGTCATCTCTCTAGCCCTACCATATTAAGAATTTATAGATTTATTAAAAATCATTTCTCTCAACAGTGTATTTGTGATGCCATGTTTCCACTTGGGTTTGAGCAGAAGCTGCCTAAGATTATCAGATCAAGTAGAGCAAATTGCCTTTGATTTTTATACTTGAGGAATATAGAAAGACAACAACTGGTAAAGCTGTGATTATAACTCATTCATAAGCCAAGGGCTTTGCTGTTGCTTAACTTGCTACTGTTTGTTTGCATGTTTGCTGGTCTTCTTACCTGTTTTACTACAGCACAAGGAGACAGTGAGAGTGTAGAAGTAAATCATTCATGACTTTTATCTTCCATACCTGCCATTTTTTCATTTATGCTGTGAATTCTCTGATGATTTGATGTATAAGGTCATAGATACATGGAATTACTGATACTTATCTGTACTATCAACTAAGAGAGATCTAAATTATCTATGCATGCATCACCTAAAAGCCATGACTTGTCACGTCTGCTGCGTGGCCTGTGTCCGAGAACGTGCGGAGGGTGTCAGGGATTGACAACACAGAGACTCGTTCAACGATATAAAGAGAACTTTAAACAGGCTCCAAAAAGGTTCAAGAAAAACTTCCTAAGAAAGGCTCCCACCAGAGAAGCTTCTGCTCTCTCCTCTACCCTCGCTGGTTCTGCTCTGACACCAGAGGTGGATGTGTGTGGGTTTTTGAAGGTGCGGTTAGTCTTTGGACAAGGTCGAGGTCAGGGCGGTTTCTGTGGGAAGGCCTTTCCCAGGAACTTATTGTATCATTTTTAGTAAACATGTTTTTACTAAACATTGCCTTACAGCTGCCTACTCCCAGGCAGAAGGGGAAGTGGCCAGGAACTTATTGTATCGTTTTTAGTAAACATGTTTTTACTAAACATTGTCTTACAGCTGCCTACTCCCAGGCAGAAGGGGAAGTGGGTCTCTGCTCAAGGTCTGGTGTTCCCACAATTCACCCCTTTTTATTTTCAAATGAGGCACTCCTGGCTTAGGTCAAGTAGGGTCACCCTCCCTTTCCCGTCTTTGGGGGACCTTGAACCCCTGTTTTAGGTGGGAGGGGTCTTCCCCACAGGTTGCCCGTCATCGGAGATACCCCAACCTTAAATCATCTGTAACCAACCTTCATGGCTATCGGGATTGCCATGGGCTAAGCTAATACTTGGTTACGGATCTCTTGTCTCTGGAACAAGGCACGTTTGAGCTCGGCATAAAGCCAGAATGCCTACCGCCACTGCCACCATTTCCAGGACCCCCATTGACATAGTGCCTCTCCATTACCATACCCATCACCAGATCTGGGCCATAACATTCTACCAGCCTTCGTCTCTTACAAGGGTAACCCGCATGTGATTTACATTTACAATTTGATAAAGTTTCCAATCGTTTCAAGATCTGCTCAGGAAAGCATTTAGAAAGTGCACTTGCACAGATACATTAGGTACAATCATTGATGTTACACATGTAGCATTATAAAAAATATGAACAATAGTTGTCACATTAGGACAAGTTGCATTTCTCCAGAAAAATACACTGGCCTAGTCGTGATTCCAGAAACAGGAACCATCAAGTGACCATGTCCTGTTCAAATACTGAAAAGAGGCTTTTGCCACTCATAGTCCATACCAATGTCCAAATACTTTAAATGGGTCCTTTTTTCCCCTAAAGGGAAAACTGGCAAAATGAATTCTGTTGTTTCAAGGTGTGTCAAGGGCAGACAGTTAGTCTTTCCAGTTCTCTGTTGGCTTCGGGATGAAAACTCACGGGTCCGGAAGGTTAATGCAGCAGGTCTGTTGAGAAACTGGAAATCTCAAACCGACTGTTTTCTTTCTTTCTTGGGCTCTAGATTCGATGACATCAAGGATCAGGAACACTGATTTAGGAGATCTCACTCAAACTGGCTTAGGTAGGCTCCCATGGTCTCAGGTCCAGTTTTTTTCTGCTCCTTGCATCTCACTAAATGGTCTGACAGTTGCCGAAGCTTTATTCTTTTCCTGCAAGAAAACACAAACATGCCCTCGACCCCAAATTAGGGTCTTCTCCACTGTCTAGTGTATGGATGTCTCCATTTGACCTGAGCAATGGTTGCTCAAGTTCCATCATGCCAGAATCTGTCTGAAGCTCACTGGCATTCACATTATAAAATTTTTAAATGAGGAGTGTATTATTTGATGAGTCATGTGGGGACTGGGGGCATTATTCCCCCTTTTTTATTTTCTAAAAAAGTTTTCTTTTTTGAACTGTTGAAGCTGGACCATAACAGTAGAAGGATTTGTATACCCTCCTTGGTTAACTATCTAGGTAAATTGGGCTTACTAAATAACTTTTGAAAATTATTTGAAGTCTGTGAGCAGTCTTTCCCAATCTAACCTGTAGAACTCTCACTAGCTGACAAGGCCTCATTTGTATCTTAAATTTTTCTGTTAAAACATTAACAGACTGGCTGGATGTTCCTTTTGGCTATATTTAACACAATCTAGGTAGCTTCTTAACTATTTTTGAAGGGATTTAAGTATCCTTTTAATCATATTAGCAGTTCACACTCACACATTCACAATCACATTTCATACATACTGGTGTGGCCACACCATACATTCAGAACATACATGCATCTTTCAGTCATCCTTTTTCCCTAGGTCATGATTAGTCTGTTGCAATGAAGTTTCCTTAATTGAAATCTATGTAAAAGAACAACTCCAGCCAATCCTTGAACTAAAAAGGTTAAAAAGTCCTATATGTTTTTATCATTCCTCCATTTGAGCTACAGTCATGGGGTACAGCCGTACCTACTCCTTGTAACTCTGTAGATGCAAGGTAGAGAGGCCAGGCTTTTGGCCAAAAGTTTTTAGAGATGACTCACAAAATAGAACTTAAATGTAAACAAAATTTTCCATTCCATATACCTTTGTCTTTGTCTTTTTCTTTAATTAATACCAGTACCAATTTTTTTTTTTTTTGAGTCAGGGTTTCTCTGTATTGTTTGGAGGCTGTCCTGGGACTTGCATAAAGGTGTGTTGGGATTAAAAGCGTATGCCGCTGGGAATCTCTTGGATTCCCTACTTCCTGACCCTGGTATCAGGTTTAGGAGGGGGAAACTCAGAATGTCTAGTTTCTGACTTTTTAATCTCATTGGCAGCAGCCGCTTCCAATGTATTATTGGTGTTATAAAAATGGATGAACAGGGAGCTGGAATGACTAACTGGCATCAACATGGGGGGGAATCCTCACCAACGCCCATATTTCCCTTACCTGAGTGTTCAGCAATGGTTGGATCTTTATCACGGTGAGCATTCCTAGTATCCAGAGTAGTATTGGGGTCGACATGCCTGATGCACCGTTCGGGGACCCAAATGGGCTTCTCACTTCCTGGAGGGAAAACACAAACAGCCCCTCGGACCCTAGCTAGTAGGGGAGTGGGTGGCTGCCATTTTCCTGTAATCAAATCCTTCCATCTGACCCATCCCAAGGACTGGGAGGGTTTGTTCCAATGTCTCTCCATAGCAGACAAATTATTATGATCTATGGTCAAAAAATTTAAAATGTAAAGTATGGTGGATAACTGAATATTGGGGGAGGTAACATACTCCCCATTTTTTATTTTCTTAAAATACTGTTTGAGAGTGGCATGGGTGCGCTCCACAATAGCCTGTCCCGTGGGGTTGTGAGGAATACCAAAAGAATGGACAATGTGATGTTCCCTGCAAAAGGCAGCAAAGCGATTGCTGGCATAGGCAGGGCCATTGTCCGTTTTTAGGGCATCGGGTACGCCCATGTAGGCAAAGGCCTGCAGGCAATGAGAAATAACATCTTTAATCTTCTCTCCTGAGTGGAGAGAGGCAAAAATCAGTTTAGAATACGTATCCACAGAGACATGCATATATTTTAATTTCCCTGCCTGCGGCAGGTGAGTGACATCCATTTGCCAGAGATGGTTGGCCCTGAGGCCCCGGGGATTTACCCCCTCATTGGGAGAATTATGATAAGGGGCACAATCAGGGCACTGAGAGGTAATCTGTGTAGCTATGGATAAGGGGCACCCAGTGTGAAATTTAATGGAGCGGGCATTTAGATGATACCTCTCATGGAGCTGGTGGGCCAGCTGCTCCTGAGTAAATAAGACCCTAGGGCGGGTCAAGGAGTCAGCAATTTCATTGCCCTGGGCAAGGGGTCCTGGAAGGTTAGTATGTGCACGAATAAATCCCACATAAGCAGGGTGGATGCGCTGCCAAATAAGATGTTGGAGCTGAACTAATAAGGAACGAACCTGGGAGGTTGGAAGAACATATGGAGAAGTTTCTAAAGGTCTAACAATGTTGGCAACATAAACACTATCCGTATATAAATTAAAGGGCTCTCCCTCAAACATTTGGAAAGCCATCAAGCATGCAAACAACTCGGCGGCTTGTGCTGACATCTGCCCTATGGGTACCCTCTTCTGCACCTGAGAAGAAACCACCACCGCAAAACCCTTGGAGGAGCCGTCTGTAAAGACTGAGCGAGCTCCAACTAGAGGGTTCTCCTTTAAAATCTTGGGAAAGATCACAGGGTGTTGTTTGAAAAAAGACATCAAGGGGCTGTTGGGATATTGGTTATCAAACTGTGCGCCTGTAGATGTAATAAACAGGGTCCACCCATCATGGAAGATCTGTAGATGTTCCACCTCCTCCTTACCATAAGGAAGGATAATTTTATCAGGACTCTTTCCAAAGGTTTGAATGCTAAACTTGTGTGCCTTCCACAACAATTGTAAAATGAGATCATAGTAAGGGGTCACTACCTTCTTAGGGGAGGCTGACAAATGTACCCAATAAATAGGACCAGTCTGCCAAAACACGGCAGTGGGCGAAAAGCTAGATGAAAGTACAACCAGAACAAGGGGCTGCCCATAATCTATACGCCAAAGGTGGGCTTGCTCTATACTTCTTAACAGCAATTGTAGGGCTTCCCTGGCCTCTGGGGTAATCTGTCTAGGGGAAGTTGGAGCAGGATCTCCAGGAAGAATATCATAAAGCGCTTTAAGAGCCCCTGTTTTAATAGAAAGAGAAGGGCGAAACCATTGCACCTCTCCCAAGAATCTCTGCCAATCATGAAGTGTTTTTAAATTTGAACAATCAATTTGGAGTCTTTGTGGCCGGAGGCCAGTTTGTTGAATTTGATGACCCAAATAAGTATAAGGGGGTCTCTTTTGGATCTTTTCAGGAGCCAAAATAAATCCTCGGGCCTCCAGAAGCTCCTGTAGCTCTGCAAAGGCTATGTAACATTGTCTTTCTTCGGCCGCAGCCAAAAGAATATCATCCATGTAGTGGATAATGTAAAGATCAGGGAACTTACGTCTGAGGGGATCTAAACAGGCAGCTACATAAATCTGGCATATAGTTGGACTATTAGCCATCCCTTGGGGGAGCACCACCCATTGGAAGCGAAGGGCAGGCTCCCTAAAGTTAATCGCAGGAAGGCTAAACGCAAACCGAGGACTATCTTGAGAATGCAAGGGAATAGAAAAGAAGCAATCCTTCAAGTCAATAACAATCAAATGCCAGTCTTTAGGAATGGCCACAGGCACGGGCAAGCCAGGCTGCAGAGCCCCCATAGGCTGCATGGTCGCATTCACGGCCCTCAAGTCTTGTAGTAACCTCCATTTCCCTGAAGATTTTTTTATTACAAATATAGGGGTATTCCAAGGGGACGTGGAAGGAACCAAATGACCTGCCTCCAATTGTTCTTGAACTAGCTGGTGAGCCGCCCTTAGTTTCTCCGCTGGTAAGGGCCACTGTTCCACCCATACTGGATCATCTGATAGCCATGTGATGGGTATGGGGGCTGGCGGCGCAACAGTGACCCTCATCAAAAATGGCCAAAACCCTTCCTATCCCCTGGGGCCCTGGTCTCCAAAGGGAGGGATGCCACAGGGCAAACCTCTCCCTGTTCTAGTTTACCTAGTTCCCTCCCCGGGCTCCAGCCCCTCCCTTGCGTCATCTGGGGGCCCCTGCTTTTGGACTTGGGTGCCTGAGTGGTGAGGACCACTCCCATTTCTTGCATGAGGTCCCGTCCCCAGAGGTTAATAGGGAGGCCAGGCAAAACATATGGCTGGAAAAGCCCTGTGTGGCCTTCAGAGTCTTGCCACTTTAAGATTCTGAGGCTTTTTGGGGCACAGCCTGTCCTATTCCCTGGAGGGTCACTGTCCCTTCCTCTTTCGGCCAGGTGGGGGGCCAGAATTTATCTGAGAGGACAGAAAAATCTGCCCCAGAATCTAAGACGCCCCTAAAGGACTTGCCTTCTATCTTTAATGTAAGATGGGGGCGGTTCTCCATAGTGGCTACCCAAAATGCTGCCGGGCCGGTACTTCCAAAACCTTGGTTGCCCCTTTTCTCTTTAATTTTTCTAGCCTCACAAGGAGCTGTAGGGAGAAGGAGTATCTGAGCAATCCGTTCTCCTGCAGGGATGGCAACAACCCCACTGCCCACTGATGTCATTATTTTAATCTCCCCCTCACTATCCTGGTCTATAACACCGGGGTGTACCTGGATGCCTTGAAGAATAGTACTGGACCGTCCCAAAAGTAGTCCGACCGTGCCTGGGGGCAATGGCCCATGCACCCCAGTAGGGAGGGCCTGGATCCCCATTTCCGGTGTTAGGATTGCCCGGGCAGAGGGAGCGAGGTCCAGTCCTGCACTCCCGAGGTGGCTCTAAGGAGGTCTGAGATATGAAGGGGTTGCTCTGGGGAGAAAATGAGTCCTGCCACTGCCCAGAGCAGGGGTCATTGCCCCGTACACATTGGTTTTGGGGCCCTGGGGCGGGGCCCTCCTCCCGTTTCCCTGATTATTATTAGCAGAAAGGAAATTTCCCTCCCTGTCAGTTTTAGAGTAGCAGTTATTGGCCCAATGATATCCCCTTCGACAACGGGGCATAAACCAGGTCTCTTGAGACCCGTAGTACTATTTTGAGGGCACTCTCTACGGAAGTGTCCCTCCCTACCGCAGCTAAAACATGTTTTTCTCCTTCCCAGAGTAGGTCTTTCTTTCCCCACTTGGGGCCGAATAGCAGCAGCTAACACTTGGCCCTGGATGAAGTTTCCATCAATGTCCCTACAGATCCGGATATAGTCATTTAGACTTTTATTACGATAGGGGCGAAGGGCTTCCTTACAATATTTATTTGCATTTTCAAATGCCATCTGCTTTATGACTGGCATTGCAGGCCCAATGCCCCCAAATATTCTTTCTGCTACCTGACTGAGACGGTCTACGAAGTCTTGAAAAGGTTCGGAAGGTCCTTGAAGGACTTTGGACAGATGATCCCCTCCTTCCTTGGAAGGCAATGCTTTCCAAGCCCCTTGGGCTGCTGCTGCCACTTGGGCATAGACTGCGATGTCATATTGCATTTGTTGCTGAATGGTGGCATATTGACCACTTCCTGTAAGCATCTCCACATTTCTCTGGGGCTGTCCGGCCTGTGCATTTCTTTGGGCTGTCTGGCTGCATCTTTCCTGAAACTCACCTCTCCAAATCAAATAATCTCCCCCCGACAGAGCTGCTCTGCAAAGCTGCTGCCAATCGCCAGGTGTCAAATTAAGAGACGCAAAAAATTCCATTAAGGAAAGTGTAAAGGGAGCCTGTGCTCCATAATTTAAAGTTGCCTCTTTCAGTTGTTTTATATCTTTGAAACTTAAAGGGTCATGGCGCCGAATGACCTGTCGAGAATTGTTCGGATCTGGAACTTCCATTACTGGGGCCACCACCGGGCAGCATTGGACCCCTCCCCTGGGTCTTCCCTCCAGGTCTGAGAAGGACTGGGTTATCTCATAGGAGGAGTCCCTTTTTTCAGAGTATGGGGAAGGGTTTCTCTCCCTGTCCTGTCTTTCCTTAATTAGAATCTTTTTTAGTTCTTTTTTAAGGGCCGCGATCTCAGCAAGTAACCGTTCCTTTTCAGACTGTGACGAGTCTGAGTCTGAGCTACTTCCATTTTCTAGGTCTGATAGAGAAGGATATAACCGATTCTGACCGGAGTCCTTCTTTTTGGGTCGCGCCCAGAGATGTCTACCCGTTTTTTTGTTGTTACTAAGAGACTCCTCCTCATCCTCACTAACAATGGAGCCTCTAGTTTCAATCACGGTCTCTTCATCATCACTCTCTGCCCCTGAACTCAAGGAGGCTTGAGTCTCAGTCTCTTGTAACTCTAAAAAGCCTCTTTTGTGTCCTGAACTACCTGGCGGTGACGAACCTTATCTGTCAAAAGTGCTCCCCTCACTAATCTCCATAAGGAGAATGTCGTAGGGGGCAAGGACTCAGATCCCTCTTTTCGTAAAAGTCTATGAAGATCACGGCGAACCTCCTCCCAATCTGGAATATTTAAGCTTCCCCCAGTAATGAACCATGGACTGGCTCGTTCGATCGATTTTAGAAAGCCTTCTAGGGTTTTAGACTTGACTGCAGTCCCATGTTCTTTAAGTAACTTTTTTAGTTGATACTGCAATGATTCTAGCTTCCCGGAACTATTCCCCATAGTTTCTTAACCCCGTCCACTTACCTCGCTTTCACGATCTCAGTGGGACCTCCAATTGTCACGTCTGCTGCGTGGCCTGTGTCCGAGAACGTGCGGAGGGTGTCAGGGATTGACAACACAGAGACTCGTTCAACGATATAAAGAGAACTTTAAACAGGCTCCAAAAAGGTTCAAGAAAAACTTCCTAAGAAAGGCTCCCACCAGAGAAGCTTCTGCTCTCTCCTCTACCCTCGCTGGTTCTGCTCTGACACCAGAGGTGGATGTGTGTGGGTTTTTGAAGGTGCGGTTAGTCTTTGGACAAGGTCGAGGTCAGGGCGGTTTCTGTGGGAAGGCCTTTCCCAGGAACTTATTGTATCATTTTTAGTAAACATGTTTTTACTAAACATTGCCTTACAGCTGCCTACTCCCAGGCAGAAGGGGAAGTGGCCAGGAACTTATTGTATCGTTTTTAGTAAACATGTTTTTACTAAACATTGTCTTACAGCTGCCTACTCCCAGGCAGAAGGGGAAGTGGGTCTCTGCTCAAGGTCTGGTGTTCCCACAATGACTGAATAAAATACAGCTGCAAGCATTGCTGGTGGCATGCAGTCAGCCCAGTCATGTGGTGATATTCTGAAAGTAGCTGTTGGCTTTTTGCATGCTCTGTCTGTGAACTTATTTTCTTGCTGGAGATGAGGAGAAGTTTCCCTCATTCATTTTAATATGGTCCCACTCCCAGATGGAGAGTTACACACATTTAATGACTTAGAGAAAGGGATAATAATAGATCTTTCTCAGGCATGAGGCCCCTAAATGGTTATCTAATTTATGACTCAAAAAGCATAAAATGCCAAACAAAATCAGCATGTTGGATTTGAGGTGGTAACATGAGAAGGGTTGAAGGGATAAGGGGAAATGATGGAATTATATCCTAATAAAATAAAACAAAAATTTAAAAAGATTAAAGTGAAAATCATAAGTATTTTCATGTTATGGGCTGGCAAATTGCTCAGTTTTTAAAGGCATTTGCCAATCCCCAGGACCTACACAGTATAAGAAAATGGGCTTCTGCAGGTTATTCTCATGACACACACACACACACACACACACACACACACACACACTCACGCACATACACACACACTCATGCACATACACACACATACACATGCACACATGCATGAACACATGCACAAAACATGCACAAACACACTCATGCACACACATACAAATGCACACAACAGCACACATGCTTCTAAAAAATATGGTTTTTAAATTTAGCATTCTTTTAGACTAGAAGATAGTGCTTTTATTTCAGTTTTTATGTAGCTGCCCTATCAACTGCCAGGCTATTAGCTGCAGAAATGAAGCCACAGCATGGACAAGGCAAGAAAATTATGGCCAATAATATTTTTATTGGTTAGTTTGTTTGCCAGCTTTGCATAAAGAATGGAGACTATGTATTCCAGTTCCATTATCAGTATTATTTAATGCTGATATTAATTAAAATTTACTTATCAGAATTCCCAGAGAATTCAACATTGTTGTTATTTTTCACCTTCTAAAATAATAAATTTTAACTCTGCTGACATGTGCAAATACATAATTAATAAGCAAGGTACAGTGTGCAATATGTGCTATTTTAGACCATATCCTAAAGACCATTCTAAAACATTTATTAGGTTTCATAACTCATTTATGAGTAGGAATGTGCCTGATTAATTTCTATGGCTGTTAATATTTAATGGCTGGACTCTTAAAATTAAGGAAGTAAACATGTGTCAAATGAAAAACACCCACATATTTGAAATTCACTTTTAAATTATTTTATACTTAATATCATGTTGTTTAGTTCAATTCCATCTGTATTAGAGTACTCTAGCATCCTCCCACTTGAACTGCCCTTTCTGTATTTATGTGTATATCCAATACTGGTTTTGCTATCCAGCTTCACTTGATACTGTTATGTCCTTATCCTTTCTGTGGGCCTGTGCTACACATATATTAAACTCAGACCCTCAAGCTTCTATTCGAATGTTTAAAGTATTTTGTGAGAAGTCATCTTTAATATACCAAATTAAATGAGTATGTATTAGACATGGTTTCTTTAGCTTCCCTTAATAGATAAGCTCCCTCATAAAAATCTGAATTGATATAGATATATAATAGTTAAAGATGTATCACATTTAATGAGTTATATTTTCTGGAACTAGAACCATTATTGAATATAAAAGTGGGCTGTGTTTATAATTGTTTCAGTATTATATGGGTCTACCTAGAGTACCAGACACTAACTGAGACATTTGCTTAAAGTCCAGCTGCAGGAATAGGTTATATATTTTTGTGATTTGCATGATGAAATGGGGAAGTGATATGCCTACTTTTGAAAAAATCATCTACTTTTTATTGCATATTCATGTTTATTATTTGAATACTTAATACATGCCATTTTTTAGATGAGTTCCTTGTACATTAGAACGGCCTCATATTTCTCATGAAGCATAGATGACCTTGAACTTCTAATCTTTCTGGCTGTACATTCCAAGTACAGGATTATAAGCAGGCAGTGTCACACTCTGATAATTATGTTACACCTTTTGCCCATACTTTGAAAATCTTGAAGTTAGTGCCTTTCTTTGTCATTGTCACATTTCTATAGCTTGTACTTGATTTTTAAACTCAGCTGAAAAATGCATTATTTTCTGTCTCCAGTAAGGCCCACTTTGCAGCACTGCTTTGGGGTATGTGAGCCCATGTGAGTTTAGAAGTGCATGATTTCAAATTTAGACACAATAGGTCAC
The DNA here is from genome assembly GCF_017639785.1 of Mesocricetus auratus. NCBI lineage: Eukaryota > Metazoa > Chordata > Mammalia > Rodentia > Cricetidae > Mesocricetus > Mesocricetus auratus. Next base: position 59,121,925 of record NW_024429190.1, read on the forward strand.
CTTATGTCAGAACTGATCTTGAAGTTATGTGATGGGTAGCATAAAATATTTTCATTATGGGGAATCACATTAATGTAAATGACATGGCAGATTAAGACACTGACCCAAATTCAGAATTTGTTGTAGAGAATTTGTACTTCCAAAGAGATTATTATAGGATTTGAAATAGTTCAAGAAGATCATGTTTTCCTTGATTGTTAGGAAGCATATAGAAAGATATTTAAATGTTTAGCTGATTCTCTTGACCTTGTCAGTAGAAGGATGAGAGAAAACTAGCTCTAACCATAGGGAAGAGAACATTTCATTAGTGCACCTGAAGAAGAGGCATTTCTATAAAGATAAAAAATAAATAGTAAAACGACAATGAGGCGAAATGTTTACATAAGTCAGCATTAGCAATTCCCATAGAAAGTGAGAATTACTTATCAGTCTTGTCAATACTTAGATCACAGAGAAGCATACCTATTTTTATTTCCCCTAAAATCCATTCTGTAGAGAATCCAGAATATACAGAACCAACTGTCATAGGCAGATTTTAAGCCTCTCATAAATAATCTCCAAATGTCAGGTATTTAATGCGCATGTCATTATATCAGTGTCCTGGCTGATTTTCTTTTTTATAAAACTTGTGATTATTATATATCCTAGATTCTGGGAATCTTCTGTAACTATGCCACACGACAGACATAAAGAACAGAGAAATGTGACTAACCCAGTGCTCCTTAAAACTTCTGCCCCTGAGAGGTCACTGTGACAGCCTATCAAAATCCATACCTTGTGATATTGTTCTGCTCCTGTATAGAGATTCTAGTGCATGGCCACTTCCTCTGCTCAGCAACGAGTGCACAGATTTATGTTGTAAATCTAGCTAATACTATCATAGTTATTATGGTAAGTTTTATTTCATAGTGTGTGTCTATTCAAGGTGTGATATACTAACTATGAGAGTTCACTGAGATAACAAATTTAAGAGAAGGATATCTTTAGTGAACACCATTTCTACATCTTGCCCTGTTCTCATATGGTTCAATTTCCTATGCACTTATGTTGGTAAAAATGGAAAGTTGGTCATTCGAAAGCAGTAAAGTTGAAATGTGAAATAGGAGCTGTGTAATTTTTCTCCTGGAAAATGTTACTGTTGGTTCCATGACTGAAAAAAATAAAGTCATTTATCTTACCCAGATTGAAATGTGACCAACTTAAGCTTATGATAAATAAGTTTGTGAAAGGATAGTAAATATAATACAATACATGGCATGAATTTGATACCATTCTATCAGTTGTGAGGTCCCTGTGGATTTTATCTAATGTACTATTGGAAGATTGGATTTCCCTACACTGATGGGTCTCCAGGCAATTCAATCTTTCATAATACTCATTAGAAAACCAAAGACAGCAGTGAACACTAAACAGAAACTAGATTGTGGAAATACTGATGACCAACTTTTCCCTGAAAATATCCTTATTTTATTTGTTGGAGGGATAATCCTTGCCTTTATAGGATGGTTCTTATCTCTAGTACATTCTCGAATATACCTTAAGAGAATCTTGAAGTAATAAAAGTTTTTAAACTCTTTTGATGAGGAAATATTTTCCTGTTTAGTTTAGCAAATAGATTATGCTGTTAAAACAAAACAAAAGATGGGGAGTTTAGACTTTTGAAATGTAATTTGCAGTTTAAAGCGCCAAATATAGATTCTGTTACTTTGAAAGCTGCACAGTTACTTTTAGTCATTTGAAGACCGTCTGAAGTGAAACGCACTGCGGTTCAGTCTTGCCAATTTGAAGTAAATATCAAACTTACTGCATCTCTGTCCAGATGTGCAGTAGGGAAGTACTGTTTCGATAATGGTAAATGTGAAGAAGCAATCTTAGTTCTTCTCTACATCCAAACCAGGTGAATTTATGTACACTATTTTTTCATGAACCGTGCTCAAAGATTGGAATACCTGTATGGGATTTTCAGTTGTTAAATACAAATATTAAACAAGTCAATTAGGTTTAGAAATCATACAATCATATTTAGTGTGTTACATGGCCTTCTATGTTGCTGTGTTGTAAATCCTTAGCTCCTGTTATTTCTTCATGCGTTACCCATGATCACTAAACTTAATCCACATGGAGTGTGCTTTGAATACATTCCTTATTTATTCATTCTTACTAGTGTATATTGATTGAACAAAATGCTGCGTTTTGTTATCAAATTTTCATACTTGTGTCATATATAAGGAATTTTGATGGAATTTATTCTTTGATTTCTTCTTTATATTGGTTTGAGCAAAGCTTAGATACAGACTTACACAAGGATATGCCTTTTGTCTCCTCTATTTGTCTTACTTTGATTTTTATACCAAAATGATGAGTATCTTATAATTCTCATAATATATTTAATATAAATTTTTGTGTTTTAGAAAATTTTACTAAATTATTCTGATTGTTATGTATTAAAATTTCAGCTGAATGAGTCCTGTTTACATGTTGCAGTCTTAGAATCAATTGTAATATTACTATTGGTTGGGATGCAATACATCATCTGCGATTGAAGGGAGGAGTATATCATCCCAGGAAAAAGCATGATGGAAAAATAAAGTTGTACTTGATGCTGCAGAGTACAAGACTCCAACTGTGAATAAAGGCACAGTAATGCAGTCTATAAACACCATGCATCAAAATCAGCAGGGGGACTCTATCTAAAATATGTTGGCAAGGAGGCTTGATGAATAATAAATTTTCTCCTCACTCGTTAATATTTAACAAACATGGAAAATAGTATTTTTACAATGGAAACAAGAAAGAACATTACTCTCTAAATTCAATAAAGTATTAGCAAGTAAAATATTCTGTTTCTAACTGTATTTGCAAATTCACAGTTATCAGCCATAGGTAAAATTCATCTGTAGAGCTGAAGATTCAAAGGCTGGCAGGCACAGTGCTATCTCTAAACGTATTATGCATGCTTACATTGAGAACCATTTAAAAAAAGGAATTTATCCCAAGTGACAAACTTGCAAGAGATCACTTTCCAAACTTAGTAGCTTGGAGTTCAGAGAGTGCTTCATATTATTAAGCAGTTACTGTTGTTCACCATGAGGCAGTTAAAATCACTACTGAGCCCATGTGCGTGCCATCCATTCCTCACGCAAATGTTTTGTGCAGGATGTGAGTTGTCAGTTGGAATCTTTACAACTGAAATATAAAGAACATGCTGAATAGAAGAGAACAGGAGGACTGAGACAGGGGAGGAATAGAGGAGGGCAAGAAAGGAGATGCCTTGATAGAGGGAACCAGTATAGGTTTGGAGAGAGGTCCGGCACAGGGGAAATGTTAGGGGATACACAGGGATAACCCCAACTAAGAATCTAGCCAGTGGTGGAGAAGCTCCTTTGATGCCCCTCCCCTATAATGAGATTGATGACTACTTTGGTTGCCATTCCTAGAGCCTTTTTCCAATAGCTGATCGAAGCAGAAACAAGCACACAGCTAAACACTGAGCCATACTCCTGGAATCCAGTTGTGGAGAGGGAGGAGAGATGAGTAAAGGTGCCAAGACCATGCTGGAGAAACCCACAGAAACAGTTGACCTTACCCAGTGAGAGCACAGAGACCCTAGTCGTAAAGAGGAACCAGCATTGGACCGAACCAAGCCCTCTGAATATGGGTGCCAGCGAGGAGGCCAGGGCAGTCTATGGAGCTTCTACCAGTGGAGCCACTGTTTAATCCCTAGAGCACAAATGAACTTTGGGAACGCATTTCCTATGGAGGGATGCTTTTGCAGCCCAAATACAAGAAAAAGGGCCTAGGTCCTCCCCCAAATGATGTGAAGGACCTTGGTGGTCCCCGTGGAGGGCATCACTATCCTTGGGGAGTTGGTGAGGGGGAGGTGATTTGGGGGAGTCAGTAAGGAGCTTGGGAGGATGGTAGGGCAAGAGAGTGGGGATATTGAGATGTAAATAAGAGTGCTTCTGGAAAAAAAAAAAGAACAAGCCCACTAGGTTTCAAGCAACTTTAACGTAATCATCACAGCCAAGAGAATAAAGGTAAATGTACTAAGTAAAACAGAGAAAGAACCGAGAGTTTCAAAGGACACATTGCATGAGGGATGATGCTATCTTTAACTTAATCTTTCCTCAAAAATTACCTCATAAAAAGAGCCCTTCCTTACCTGACTCTCTGTGGTAGACAGTTGCGAAGGGCCCATGTTGCATTAACGTTTTTCAAAGAAACTGCCTGTGGAAACATCACTTTCTCTACCTGCTCTATCCCTGGTACCAAGTATTATCATATATGACAATGTGTTGAATAATTAGAGCTAGTATTTAAGCAACTTTCCACCAGCTTCTCTGGAAGGAAAGATGGAAAATCATTTTTGTTTGTCAAGCATGGTCATGCTTTGTAGGGAGAAGCTAATTCTCTACATAAAATAAGTGCCCTCCATTGCATGGCAATGACAAGTTCATTATTTCTGGGAACTTAATTGAGAGTAACATATGTTGGAAAATGGTCATTGAAGAATTATGAAGTCTTAATATGAAACAACGGCAGTGATAAAAATCAAAGAGGCAAACAAACAAGAAATCCTGCTTCATACAATTCTGTGGGCCATTTCAATGCTTTAGAGGAGTTTATAATGTGTATTAAAAGTTGCTATTGCTTTTTGCTTATCTAAGACACATAAAATATGCTAGAAAGAGTAAAAAATGCATCTGTATTTGAAATTCCAGCAACAGTAGATTAAATCATGATTATATGAAAGTTCAAGTTCTGTGCACTGTCATTCAGAAACACTTTATTATAAGAAAGACATTCGTTCTATTGAAAATAATAGATGAGTGAAATGTATACTTCCAAGATAGTGAACATACACTTCAATAGCGATCCTGTGTTGTTCCCAAGAGAAGACATTGAATATACATAATGATCAAATCGAAAACTCAGAGGAATCAGTTAGGTAAACTGATCCAAAGATATATTTTTTAAGAATAATGTCAAGTGAGAAGTAAATAAAGTATTAACTTGATAATGTGGTAAAAAGATATTAATATGTGATATCTTTTATTAATGACATTGTTACCAAAATATTATTAGAAATAAAAGTTTTAATTTTTAAATATTTATTGATTTTAATTTTATGTGCATTGGTGTTTTGCCATGGGTGTCCAGTCCCCTGGAACTGGAGTTACACACAATTGTGAGCTGCCATGTGGGTGCTGGGAATTGAACCTGGATACTCTGGAAGAACACTCAGTGCTCTTAACCACTGAGCAATTTCTCCAGCTTGAAGAAGTAAAAGTTTTTAAAACAAAAATAAAATAGTGCAATAATATGAGCAATTCAAAGGTAATGACCTAAAGATCATTAAAAATTATTTGTATACACAGTTTGAGAGTGAAATCTATAGAATAGTTCAGTGGACCCAACAATTTCATCTTTAATTCTTATTAATTTTCATTTTAGTGCTCAGAGTAGGAAATTTAAATTTGTTGCCCTGAATATTGGGGAGAATTTTAATCAGCTATGAGGAGCACAGAGAAACAATTGTCCTTTGATTGTTGAATGATTTTTGTTATGTGTTCTGTTTTAAAAAGTGCTGTCCTGCCTTTTGAACACTGAGTCTCTATCCATTCATTGACTAAACCACCCATATTGAACAAGAAATCCTTTGTAATTTTGATAGATATTTGGAATATGAATACTGGATTTTTTATTACGAACTTTGGCTTTCAGTTCTATTGGCGTACAGTGTTATCCACATAAAAATAAAGATAGATAGACGTCTGTGAGAAGGTTCAATGGGTAAGACATCTGCTACCAAGACTGATGACCTGAGTGTGATCCCCAGAGTCTACATGGGGGAAAGAATGGTTGGACCACTGCATGTTGTCCTTTGACCCCCACAGGACCATACAGAGTTGTGTCATGTATGTGTGCTCACACACACACACGCACGCACACACACAAATACACACTAATAAATTCATGTAAAAAAGAAATGCTTCTGGATTGGTCAAGGAGACAAAATAAAGATATAATTTTAAAATATGTTTCATAAACTCTTGTTTAGGTTTCCCATGAAGAAACATTATTAATTGAATGAATACTTAATATTTCTACTTTAGCCTGAAATTTCTTTTTCTTTTTTTCATTTTTAATTTTTTTTGGTTTTTAGAGACATGGCTTCTCTGCATTGTTTTGGAGCCTGTCCTGAAACTCGCTGGCCTTGAACTCACAGAGATCCACCTGTCTCTGCCTCCCGAGTGCTGGGATTAAAGGCATGCACCACCAATGCCCGGCTGAAATTTCTTATTTTCTTTTTAAAATGAATTTTTGTGTTTATTATTTGGCAAGTATTACTTCTGCTGATTACATTTCATAAATATTTATAATAAAAGAGTAGGAATATTTTCCTGTCTTATTTTCAATTTTTTTTTAACATATACTAATTGAACAAGAATTTTGTTATGACACTTTTATACCTGTAATTTGGCCATAATCATTTCCTTTAACTCTTTCCTGTTTGTCACTTTTCCTCTTGTTTATTGGCCCTCTTATTGTTCTTCAACCCCCACCCCTTTGATTTCTTTTTGTAATCCAGCTTCTAAATAGTCAAGTTGGAATAGGCTTGTGATGCCAGCATTTTCATGGGTGATTTTTCAGGGTCATACTATAGTTTAGAGCAATTTGGAGACCAGCTCGGATTACATGAGACCATCTCTCTACACAGAAATAATAATGGTGATGATGAGAATAATTACTTAGATTCTATATCTGAGAGACAACATGCAGTACTTGTCTTCCTGGGGCTGGTATAATTTGCTTAACCTGGTGATCACTAAGAGTCCCAACCATTTTTCGAAAACAATATAATTTTTATGGCTATATAAATCTCTCTCTCTCAACATTTGTGATGAGGGACATTTGTAGTGATGGGCAGTGATTTCTTTATCTGGGGAGGATGATGGTGCAGATGGAAATCAGCCTACTTTATCTGAGCTTCCCCTTTGGGATAGTGCTGGTGATCTTCTGGTTCCAACGAACAGCAAGTAAGAGTGTGTCAAGCTGATGTACAAAGATTTTTAAGGTGGCTTTAGTTATATCACAAAATTATATTACATTTATGCATTTCTTTGTTTTGGTGAGGGAGTTGCATGTACCCATGTGGAGGGAAGGATAGCTTGTACAAGTCAGTTTTCTACGTCTACAACATGGGACACAGGGTCAGACTCAATAGGCTTGGCTGCAAGCACCTTCACCCACTGGGCCATCTCACTCACCCTTGAGTCACATTTTTAAATGAATTATTAGGAAAATTATGCCTCAGAGACAAATTGTGGAGAATGACAGTTGCCAGAACAATTTGTGGAAAAACAAAATCCTTTCCATTCAAAAACCTACCAGCTTGTATCACAAATAGAGGATATATGAGTAGTAAAAATTCACGTGACAGTCTTACAACAGCCATGTTACCTTGTAGACTTCTGCAACACATTTTGTCATTATTTCATTCCATTTTCTTCATTTAGCATGCTATTTTCTTACCAAAATGCACAGTCAATATATCATGGATCAGATTGTTACCTGTAAATTTTCAAGAAAGGTCAATTTATTACTTATGTACTAGTGTTACTCTTAATTTTATACATTAACCTCCTCCTCTAAATCTTGTTAGTTCTTTCTAATTGATTTTTCTTCATTGTAATTTTCAAGGAACAACTTCTCCTACTAGCACATTTTTCTAGTCTTATTATAATAACCATTAATAAATTAAAACCCAGAAAAAATAGAGCTATCTATATTATTTCTTTTTTAACTAATATATTTTTCATTCATGTGAATTCATTTTTGCCTGCATGCATGTCTGTGTGAAGGTATCAGATCCCCTGAAACTAGAGTCACAGGCAGCAATGAGTTGCCATGTGAGTTCTAGGAATTGAATATGGGTCCTCTGGAAGAGCAGTCAGTGCTCTTAACTGGTGAGCCATCCCTCCAGGCCCCTATCTATATTATTTCTAAAAGAAATTATGCCACTACATATTATCCATATGTAAAATATCCAGGCTTTGGTAGCTCAGTGTCTAGTCCCCTGGGTTATAGACAGATGCCTCTTGAATCAAACATATCACAATATCATAAGTTAAAATGCATTTATTCCACATAAACTAGCAACTCAGTATGATGGTGTAGCTGTGTACTTTGGCTTGATGCCACTATCTAGAGTCCCAACAAAATATTAATTGAGGGGGGAAAATAAAACTTAGAATGGAAAGTATTTTTTTTCCTGAGTATATGTCACTTTTGCATTAGTTTTCAGCTAAACAACCTGAAATGGAAGCAGCCTTATTCAGGAAATTTATATACATACATAACTGGTTTGTTTGTATTTTAGATGTGACTTTGAGTTTCCCATAGGTGGCCACTGAAACTGACAAGAACACTCTTTGCCATCAGGGTGTGCTCACAGCATTCGACCTTTGGAGAATCCCTGTTAAAAGTCCTAAGGCATAAATTTATATTTTTGTGTCTCTCTTCATTGTGATCATGGCAGTTACTTCAATAGAAAGAAACAATAAAAAGCATATTCTAGTAAGGGGGTTGCATTCTACTGGAAGCAAATTTAACTCCTGGTGGTTACTGCTGAGTTTGGCTGTTCATTCTGGCCAGGGCAAATAGTTAAAATTCCATCCATATCAAGGTTCTGTTTCTGCTTTTAACTACTGCAAAGATTAAGGCACATGAAGATCATAAACATAAAATGTCCAAATTTATATCTTTCTCCACGTCTTTAGAAGTAAATGTCTTACCCTATTTTCCTGGTTTTATATTTCTTTCATGAAGCACCAGTGGGGGATCAGATGGTCTTGACAACTCAGAAAAGTACAAGCAAGAGCAATAGATTCTACTCAGCCAAACAATTCTCCTGCCTTCTGAAACTCACAAGAACACAGCAGTAGAGAAAACTTCAAGACACACTGTGCAATAGGAAGAAAGAGAGGCTGCACAACTCTAGGGTCATCTAAAATTATGTCAGGGTTTAAGGGAGTGATTCTCTCAGGTCCTGTGGGAAGTGAAAACTAAAAGCAGGAGAGGTGGGACTGGAGTCTTCACCAAAGTCTATTGAATGTTTTTCATTCTCTTAAGCAGTCTACTAAGAAAGTGTTTATAGTGTTTTTTTCCCCTTACCTAAAATATATTTATTAAGATAGTTTCTGCCAATCAGAAGTTAGCTTGGGGACTTTTTCTAGCCATTCGCCATGGTGGCAGGGTGAAGGGCCCAAGCTAATGGGGTAGCTAATGGGGTTATTAGCTCATTAAACATCTACAATAAAAGACTCTTTGCTTTTGCATTGGAAAAAAAAGATAGTTTCTGAAATACAAGCTGAGTTTGATAGTTTCTGAAATATGAACTGAGTTTTATTTTCATGTTGGTGACTTTTTGTGGCAAAATCTAAAAGGAAAAAACATATTTTTTATTTAAAAATTGTCTCTTTCTCTCTCCATGTGTTGTGTATATATGTGAGGGAGAAAGAGGGAGAGGGAGAGGGAGAGGGAGAGGGAGAGACGAGAGAGAGAGAGAGAGAGAGAGAGAGAGAGAGAGAGAGAGAGAGAGAGAGAGAGAGAGAGAGAGAGAGAGAGAGAGAGAGAAGGAAACTGGGGAAGAGAAGACAAGAGCCTAAAATGGTGGGTAATAAATTCATGTGACATGAACTCAGAAGGGAGGAGATTGTGGAAGAATGGAACCTACAAGGAAAAAGTGGGAGAGATGAGAGGAGAATAAATATAAATAAGTGGGAGATGGAGTTTAAAAACTGTGAATTACATAGGGTAAGAAAATGCTGCAGTAAAAATCCTTACCATAGAATTTTTTTCTTACATTAGGGTTTGTTTTCTTTACTTCTCTTTCTGTAGTTAGGCTCTGAGCATTAGTATGGATGCTTATAAGCCTACCTAGTATTTTTTTAGTTTAAGAGAACATTATTTATTAGCAAGAAGAAATGAATTCTGGACAGCTGATTTTTGTTCTGCTTGACATCACTAAGGTAGCAATTACTTAATTTGGGTAAAAATGGGCCACCTCTAACTTTTTTTTCTTTTGTGGTTTTAGTTTCTGCTGAAATTTATTTATTTATTTATTTCAGGTTTTTATTTTTTATTTAAATTATAAACAAGCTTGTTTTACATGTGAATCTCAGTTCCCTCTCCCTCTCCTCCTCCCTTGGCCCCCCACAAACCCCCTATCCCATCCCTTTTCTGCTCCCAGGGAGGGTGAGGCCTTTCCTCTGAGATCTTCAAGGTCTGTCACATCATTTGGAGCAGGGCCTAGAACCCCTCATGTGTCTAGGCTGAGAGAGCATCCCTCCATGTGGAATGAGCTTCCAAAGTACATTCGTGTACTAGGGATAAATACTGACCCACTGCCAAAGGCCCCATAGATTACACAGACCTCTTGACTGATACCCACGTTCAGGGGTCTGGATTACTCCTATGCTGGTTTCCCAGCTATCAGTCTGGGGTCCATGAGCTCCCCCTTATTCAGGTCAGCTGTTTCTCTGGGTCTCTCCAGCCTCGTTGACTCCTTTGTTCTTTAGTCCTCCCTCTCTGCAACTGGATTCCAGAGTTCATCTGCTGAAACTTATAAAGCTTAAGAATGAAAATAATTACACTTTTCCTGACTTAATAAACAAGAGAAGGAAATAAAAAAACTAATATGTCCAAAATTTATTCAAGTAAAGGGTAGGAATAGAAGAAATTGCTGTGTTCATCCATGTTTGCATTTGCAAGTAAATTTTCAGTGGGACAATTAACCCCCAGGAATTATTTGTTAAAAGACTACATGCAGGCTCCTGGCAGGATTGGTATATTTGTATCAAGTCAGTCTGATTACAATGTTCCCTCAGGGTTTAGACAACTAAATCTAGGGCACATATTTGAAACCCAAAGTAAAACAACAAAAAAGAAACCAAAGTTCCCAAAACTGTTGGGCCCATATTTCTACTAAACCCTTCAAAATAATTAGTCTGATAAAATGAAATTAGGCGTAACTATTGCCTTGACCTCTATAGACCAAATCCCTGCCTTTCATTTGCATTTAAATATATCATATAAAACCTTTCATATTCACGCATTAGATTATTCTGTTAAAATGAGAGGTTGTTGGCTCAGAAGACAGTTCAGTTGGTAAAGAGTTCGCTGTGTAAACATGGGGTACTGATTTTGATCCCTAGTACATATGTAAAAAAATCACTCTTGGGGGTACACACTTGTAATCGCTATCCTGGGGGGACTGAGATGAAAAATGCTTGCTGACCAGCCAGCTGATCGTATCTGGCAAGACACATGTCTTAATGAGCAACCCTGTGTCACAAAACAAAGTGAGTAACTGCTGAGGAACACCTAAGACTGACCTCTAGCCTCAGTATATATGTGCACATATGTGCAACTGTACACACACATATATATGCCCACAAAACAATTGAAGACTAATTTGTAAAAATAGCGTTCTTGTGGATGTTTGGTTCAATATTTTGGTATAATTCTGTCGTGGAGTTTTGCTTCAGAATCATGTCCAGATTAAAGAGAATGAACATGTTGGTAGAAAAAAAAATGACTTAAATTATTGTTAAAGTTCCCTTCCATTTCCCCAAACTTTCCTAGCTAATTCAGTCTGCCCAACCTGGTGTCTTTTATATAGGAGGCAAGATAAATCAGGAGCATAATGTTTAAACCTGTGAGAATACACTGATCATGAGCAAGAAAAAGAACAAATGCTTATCAAATACATTTCACTCTAGCCATTCCTCTGGCTACTTTATATGGGCTATATCATTTAATAGTCATAATGAATAGGTAGATGCAATTGTTGTTTCTACCTAAAGGCACTGGCACAGCGTCTAAGGAAAATTATTACACAAGTAAGCAGTATGTCTCAGATGGAAATTGAGAAGGCTGTCCTATTTCAAAACTTTGTTCTCCCTTTTCAATGGCAAGTAATGCCACCTCTTGGGAAAGAGATGAAGAAAAATATTAAACAAACATGCAAATAAAATTAAACCTGTTCTCACCCCAATTGTTTCACTCAGGAAGGAAAACATATTGGAAAAATTTTGTAGACAGTGTTAACAGACTAACTGAGTGAGAAATAATTTTGAAATCTACTTAACTCACAACGGTTTGCATTTTAAACAACTGTTAACCCCCACATGACTGAGTGGAGTAAGTTGTAAAGTTTGGGGAAACAATGCCAGGCTCCTCTACCTCCAGCCTAATGCTGTGCCTCTACCCAGACTCATTTTCACACTTCTTTCTTAACTTAAATCTTCATTTGCCTTTCCTGACTCAGTATATGCATCCGTGTTCCTTTCAAGAACAAGAAGCCTTGGTTCTCTATGTAGGCCATGTTTTTCTTGTGAAAGAAAAATAATCCAGCTTTACCAAAACAGACAAGCCAAAACACACAATTTTTGAACACAGCATCAGGCTTTATTGGAGCTTGTTGTCACAGCCTCTCTTCCATAGTTTCAAAAAAGACTTTGATGTAAATGAATTGGCAACACAAAATAGGATTCCCATCTTCATTCTTGAGGATGAAGTTTAGGACGTAATCTTTCCGGAAATACTTGTTTGTGCGCAACTTCCGCCATCAGCTGTGTTGATCGGTAACTTCTGTCAGTCTGTCCCAGATCTGAGTATTGCAACAGATGCTTGCTAGTTACTTAATCCCCTGTTGATCTGGGTTACTTGAGTGGTCTCAGTCTGACATACCTTTCTAAGCAGGTAACGAACCACTTCTTACCTACACTTCCGAAATAATAAATATCTCGAGACTTTGGGAGGTTTGAGAAAATAACCGAGTCATCTATGTATGCTTCATCATGTAGAACCCCCATCTGAGGAAAGCTGGCCTCTCCTACAGTATAGGAATCAGAAGATGCAAAATGTCTATCAAATCCTGAAATGGAGAAATGTTACTGTCCAAACAAGTTTATCTATAACAATATAATTAAATTTAGTAATTAAAGGACAGAAAACATGGCTTATGTATTTTGTTATTTACATTCAGGAAAAAACATTGCAGAATTGATTTAACATCTTTTTTGAAATTTTTTTCATAGTTAGCATGCGTCACTGACATGCTGTTTCTCAGAACTTTAGAGAAAATGTGTGCCTTCCATTAAGAAATTCAAATTCTTCTTGCTGAAATTGGTTCTGAATTATCTATAGACTTTTAAGAAACTAAAATTTGAAATTATTATGGAAAATTGCCTATACAGAGATCTTGGGCCAAACAGAGATTTAAATGTACAAAATGAAATGTATGAAATGAAACAGTGCCATATGAACCTTGAACTTTGGATGTAATTACATTAAGGCAGAGTATTGTTTGCCATGCAGTCAAGTCATCCAGCAATTATTTATTTAAGGCTTGGTATGTGCCAAGTGGTGTTCTCAGCACAAGAATAAAGCAGTGAGTACAATAGATAAAATACATATGATGCTGGGTTAGGAAAGCCAAATGTCAGTGTTACAGTGTTTTGAGAAAAGCGCACATACAAATAGTGTCAGCTCTCTCCTCAAGCCTATAATGACTCGATCTATTATGGTATCTCTCATCGTGCTCTCCTCTATTCTTACCTCAACTCAACCTTCCTGCTCCCCCATGCCTTCTTCTCTCTTCCTCTTTTTTTTTAAATATTTTATTTATTTATTGTATATACAGCCTTCTGCCTACAGGCCAGCAGAGAGTACCAGATTTCATTCAAGGTGGTTGTGAGCCACCATGTGGTTGCTGGGAATTGAACTCAGGACCTCTGGAATGAACAGTCAGTGCTCTTAACTGCTGAACCATCTCTCCAGCCCCTTCTCTCTTCCTCTTATCCCCCTCTCTTTTTTCCTGGTTCCCTCTCCCCTCCCCCGATGTTCCCAATCTGCTCAGTAGATCTTGCCTCATTCCACTTCTCTGGGGTATCATGCAGCTCTCTTGGGAACCTCCCTGTTTCCCAGACTCACTGGCACTGGGATTGTAGGCTGACACTCCCCTGATCCATATCTAAAATCCATATATGAGTGAGTACATACCATGTTTGTCTTTTTGTGTCTGGGTTACCTTACTCAGGATTGTTTCCTCTAGTGCCTTCCATTTGCCTGCAAATTTCAAGATTCCATTGTTTTTCTCCGCTAAGTAGTACGCCACTGTGTAAATGTACCACATTTTCTCTATCCATTCTTCAGTTGCAGGGCATCTACGTTTCTTCCAGGACCTAGCTATTACATGTAATGCTTCTATGAACATAGTGGAACAGACATCCTTGTTGTGTGAATGGGCATCTTTCGGGTATATGCCTAAGAGTGGAATTGCTGGGTTTTGTGGTAGACTGTCTCATTTTTCTGACACTCTCTCTTCTTACACAAGGTTCCTTGAGCCCTGAGAGGAGAGAATGGATGGAGACAATCATTCAAGGATGAATATTACTTGCTTTCTTATTGTCTGCATGTAGGCTGGCCGTGGGTATTTGTTTCCATCTACTGCGGGACGCAGCTTCAGAGAGACTATAGTTTAGTGAGAATGCAAGCAAATACAGAAAAATGCATAACACGAAGCTGTGAATGTACGTGGTGTCAACCCAAGGTGAGACTTATTCACACTAGGTCTAAGAAGGTTTTCTGGAGGAGGACATAACTCAGCTTCTTGGAGACAAATGTGTTTAGAAATGTGGGTAGGTGAATTGCAAATAGAACTTCAAAGCTAATTTGTAACTGCAAACAATGAAAAATGCACACATTACAGTATATTTTTCCTGTATTTTCTACGTTTCTGTCTCAAACAACAATGGAAATGGTTTCCCAAATACGTAACTTCTATGTGGAACTCTTAAATATTTGACCAGTAGAGACTATACATTTATTTTTTTATACTAAGTGAGAAAACTGGTTAAAGATGCTAAATATTTTCTTGCTTTCAAATCTGCCAGCACCAATGAGATGATTCTTTTCATATTTTAGTAATTTTATTCAAGCTAGAAATATCACTGTGATTACTGGTAAAATGAACTTTTCTACTGAATAATTTTAGCTGCCGTGTATCCACAGT
Source organism: Mesocricetus auratus (assembly GCF_017639785.1). Classification (NCBI taxonomy): domain Eukaryota; kingdom Metazoa; phylum Chordata; class Mammalia; order Rodentia; family Cricetidae; genus Mesocricetus; species Mesocricetus auratus. Next base: position 59,137,007 of record NW_024429190.1, read on the forward strand.
TCAATTTCTTTTTCTCTAAATATTCATTTATAAGGACAAAACCTCTTATCAGTATTTGTATTTCTAAACATTTCACAATTTAGCCTATTTTGGCAAACACTGGTCTAATTGAGAACTGAGTGGAACTACTAATACAGGTCTCTTGTATTTTCAAATATTTTAAAAGATTCTTTTTTCTTCAGATCACTGGCATAATATGAAGTTAATATTGCGTACACTCTGGCAAGACTAAAGTGAAATTACATCTTAGTCAAAAGTTATCAGGAGCTACAGTGAGTCAGCAATTCAAATGTGGGTCTTAGAACTACTGACATGGATGGTATGACTCAGTGTAAAAATGACCTTCTGCAAAAATTTGAGAACTGGATTTCAGGTGGCCACCACCCACTTATAAATCCTTTAACCCCAGAACAGCAGAGGTAAAGAGAAGCATCCTTGTGGCACTTTGACTAGTTGGGCTAGGCAGCATCAGAGAGTTACTGGTTTAGCCATAGAACTCACTTCAATAAAATGGAGACTGATGAAGATACCAGATGCACCCTTGCATGTCCACATACATGCATATGCACCCTTGCATGATGCCCACTCACATACAAACATGCATATGCATGCAGAAAAAGAAGACAAGGAATATTTATATTTCCTTATTTATGCTTATAAGTCCACTCTTTTCTATTAGTAATTCTCTCTGTGCCTTTATAAAAGAAAAGTCTTGAAGTCTCAGATACTGATGGAAAATTCTTTCAAAGTGATATGGACCTCAATAAATACCTCCTTATTCATCACTGAGATTACCATTACATAAATTTCCTGATTTTTACTATTGTAATCTTTAAAAGGGAATAGTATCAAAGGTATATTTTTAAGTAAATCACATAAAGTGGCATTATGAATCATAATACAATATATCTGACATAGTAATAGTTATATGTTCCTTTGGCTTCTCATCCTCATTTTAAATGAAAGATTTTTGTCATTATATTTTTCCACCTAACACAAAAGGATACCTCATCCAGTTCATGGACTTGCTCCTTTTCAAATACATTAAAATAAGACTATGCCCTTTGTTTCCTAATATTTCTATTACCAGTTACTGCTTTCCTCATGATTTTAGGGGCATTTATACTCTTCTGACAAAAATATAGCCTACTGTATTTTCCTAAAAATTATTTAATTTTAGTTTCCTATTTATAATCTGTAAATAATATTCATTTGTTCCAAAAATGTTCATGTTTTCCATCCTTTATAACTCCTTGGTGATTGTTGATACCAAGTGCTTCTTCTTTAAAAAAAATGACAATTATATCAATAAACCACATTAAAAACTTAAGTGGTAAGTTTTGGGTGCATCAGAGGGGAAAATACCATCCTTGCCAATACTGTGTACATTGCCTTAATTCTGTGATAATTGAAAACTATGCTCTGTTTGAATGTTTCTTTTAAGATACTATGAGAATGCTTTGATTGGAAAAGAAGATTGGAGAGGAAAACTAAGGTCCAGAAACAAAGTTGTAAATGTAAGCAGCAGTCTTCAGAAGCAATGGTCCTGGCCCTCCTTGATACACATTACTATTTTTAGTTAATTTTAGTGACAGCAGCAAGAAGTATATGGAATAATTGTGATTATATGGCATGGCAATGTGCTTGGCTTGCTGTTACTTAATTTTGTAGTAATCCTTCACTAAATTCCAAATTACTTTCTCATACACTATTGTGAAAATACTTTCTGAACAAAGAGCCTTAAAAACCTGGTCAATACTCAGACAGCTACTAGGTGACACAGCATCATGACATTGGGGTATGTCTGCATCTCACTCTCTGAAGGGTTCCCATTCACTGCAGACTGCTAATGTGACTGAGTGATCAGCAAGCCAACGCCAATACACATTTTTGGCTCTTTGACAAATTTGCTTTAAGACAAAGATTTTCCAGGAGAATGATGAGTATTTATAATGAAGTTCATGCATGGCTGAACTGCTTAAGCTATTTCACTTTTTTATTCATCTTACTGGTGAGCATAATCAAATTAAAGAATGAAGGGTATAAATCTAAAATATCAGTTTGACATCTTAACCTCCCAACCGAGGAAGACTTGGTATGGTTCCCTGTTACAAAAATACATCCCATTCATTTTCAAACAGAGTTTTCATCATAATTTAATTTATTTGTTCTTTAAGATGGGGGTGGGAAGTCACTCATTTCTCTATGAGATGACTACAAAAAGATTGCAAATTTCTTTGCCAAAACACAATTTATTTACTTCATCATACAGCCTGAAGAATGTCATTTAATAAAATATTAATACCATGGGCATGACGGTGATATAGCACTTGAGAAGTAGAGGCAAAAAGATCGGGAGTTCAAGGTCATCCTCAGTAACATAATGAATTTGAGTTCAGCAGTGTAAGATCCTTACATCAATAAAATAACACACACTCATACACACACACACACACACACACACACACACACACACACACACACCACAAGAGAGAATCTTAGTAGAAAGAGAAAAAAACCTTTGGTATTGTTGCTTTTGATAGTTTAGAAAATCCCCAAAGAATCAGTGCTCCTTGGTGTAGGCCCTGGTCATTTATGTTTGCATAGAACTTACTTCTTTGAAACAAAATATAATGTCCCTTACATAAGAGTCTCTGTAATGTGAGGTCAAGCAACAGCAATGGACTGGCAAGTTCACAGAGAGACCACTAGTGAGACTCAAGTGACAGTGATTTGCTTTGCAGATCAAGAGGGTGAGAATTACTGATATTTACCATCCAAGAGTAGAGACTGTAAAAACTCCTTTGACTTTACAACAACTGTAGAGATCAAAAGGATTTTCACTTTCTGAAAGGACAGCTTGCAACAACTGTAAAAAGAGCATGCTGATAACCTTGGAAACTAGTAGGGGAAATGTTTGTCCTCAGGAAGACACAGTGGGGTTAGCCATACACCAGTTATTACTTACTTTGTGAACTAATATTTGCAGTTTAATGACATGGATTTTGTGTTTATTCAGCCATCGCTTATTAGTATCTGAAGCTATAATATGTTTTTCTTCATTTCTTCATTTTCTTCATGTTATTTGGACTCATCTAATAATCATAATGCAGACCTCCATGATCAGAGTTATTTACACTGAACATGTGTTAATTGTGTCCACGTAGTTTGGCACAATATGCTGTAGAGACTACTTCAAATCAATTCAGTCTTTCTGTTCCGGATTTTCCATCAATTACTATGCTAAGTCATAGCAGAATCCCTGCCAACCATTGGCAAGTTCTTCCCAGTCCTACCATTTGAACACTCCAGGGTGAGAGCAGTGTGACAGATCTGTACACTTATACATTCTGAATACCTGCCTCGTTAAATATGAAAGAATACCCCAAAGAAATAGAACAATGGGGTTGGCAGAGAGGTGGGGGGTGGGAGAATGGGAGGGAGGGAAACTGGGGCTGGTATGTAAAATGAAAAAATTAAATAAAAGAACCAGAACATCATGGATAGTATACTTTTATGGAATTTAATAGTCTGGTATATAAGATATGAATTGATCTGAATAGATTGAAACATTGTATCATCCCATGATTTTTTGAACTGTATTGGGCATTAAATCCTTCTGGTGTTTATGCACATTTAATATTTTAAAAACACTTTAACCTATATCTTCAATGTAATACAATGTTTCCTAAACCTTTACAGTACACACACACACACACACACACACACACACACACACACACACGTATTTGTAGCATTTCGGTTTTAAGCATAAGTCTTTTACTGAAAGTAATGAGAACTCAGTAAAGAATATTTTAACTGAAAAATAAAGAAATGGAAATATCTTGTTAGTCACTGACACCACAATATCCTAGGATGAAGAATGGAAAGTACATCAGAAAGCTATTTATTTCTCTCACTGTCTTTTCTTTTTGCCTTTTATACCTTTATGATTAATGTACATACTTTTCCTTCACTTTTCCCCTTGAATATGTCTTACTTCTAAGGTGTGAAAATAAACAAAAATATGTCTGAAGGAAAACATACTTATATATCTGGACCTTAGGAATATGGCTACAAATATCTAAGCAAATAAGAAAGAACACTCAGAGTTAGGTGGTGACTCTTGACCTCAAAGCAGATAGAAAACATCAGGAAGTGTATGTGGGACTGGTTTCTGAGCAGGATGGTTGAGTCCAGTTTAATTAGGAAAGATGAGCACAAGCCATCTGGATATCTACTTGCTATTCCTTTTGTCGTTTAGTTAAAAAGCCATTGTTGTTGAAGTAGAATCATTACTCTCCTCACTAGACACTATGATTGTCTTGAGAATTCTTGGTACTTTACATGATTGAATGAATGAAGTAATGAATATCAGGATGGGATGTCTCAACTTACCTTAATAATTACATGAATTTCTTGCTTTCTAGACCAGAAATTGTAACATAATCTTTTTGCTTTTGTCTTGAGTACTCTTAAGTGTTCTCAATTTTGTAAAACATATTTTTTCATGCTTCCTAAATTTGTACCATTGTATTTACATCAAAATTCTACCTTCCTTTGAATCCACACATTCTGAATACAGTTTTGTGGGATAGTTATATCCAATGTGTTACTATTTTTTTTCTGGAAATGAAATATGGCATAATCTCTAAGATCCAATCAATCTGACAAATACCATCCTCTGCTATGCTTTGGAGGCTCATAGTCCATATTACAGCTTTGAAATCTTCTGGAATAAAGAACTCCATTTAATGTAGACTAACCCACTGTTTCTTTAAAGTACATGATTGGGAACATTTTCTATAATGATTAATACTGTAATGACTATATAATGCTGATATTGTATAGATCAAGGATCGTGAAATACTATCATAGATTATAGAAGATTTTTAGTGTACTCCTTTGCTTATGCTCTTCAGATTCACCCCATCATACACTGTTGGTGGAATAATTAGAAAATAGCACTGTGAATAGTATATAAATTGAGTATTAAATCTTTGTTGAATGTGCTAATTTCCTCCAGAAAATTCCTTAAGAAAAATGAATTAAATTAAATTAAAAACAATACTTTTGGAACACATTAGGAAAGTAAATTTAGCTTACCAACTTCAAAAAGAACAACATACCAGCTAACATTTCTTTCCAACCCTACACTTACTTGTGTACTTCCACCACTGAAGTGCCCACTGGATAACTGTGAAATAGAATATTTACACACAGCAGCTCATGCCACAAAATGCCATGAACACCAACCCAAAGTTCATAACTTAATATGAAAAACTGGAAGTAGTAGCCATCACTGCTCCTTTCACTGTCATCTCTCTGCATGTAAAGTATTGTCTTCTCTAAAAGGATGAATACTGGGTAATCAAAATCCCGTTACGTAAGCTTCAACATTGCTAATGTTATAGAGATCAGTGGTTCTCAACCTTCCTAATGCTGAGATCCTTTCATACAGTTCCTCATGCTGTGGTGACCTCCCAGCCATAAAATTATTTTTGTCAGCATTTCATAACCATAATTTTGCTATTGTTATGAATCATCTCTTGAAATATTTTTGGATATAGAGGTTTGTTAAAGGGTTTGCAAACCACGAGTTGAGAGCTGTTGTTACAGGAAGCCAACTTGGGTAATTTTTTATTTTATTTTGTGTTAATACTCACTTGAAACCACTTATTTTTATGTACTAATAAATTTGAGGTCGCAATAATCTATTCCATATTAAGTAAGATAAAATGTCTGTGTGAGAGTCACATTCAGAATGAGACAATCTGATTAGCCTCTGTTCCTCTGTATCAGCTTGCTTTTTCTTAGTTAATGTAGGTAACAGCAGTTGTCATCAAAGCAGACATTCTTTAAAGATCAGTGAGGGTCAATAGATTACCTAGGCCTCCTCACTGACACCCAGATTCAGGGGGTCTTGATCAGTCCCATGCCTTGGGCAGCAGATCAGTACCCATCCCAAGTATACACATGGACTTTGGACTCCCATAGAACAATGTGAGGTGCACTCTCACCCTGAACTCTTGGGGAAGGGTCTAGGCCCTGCCCTATATGAAATGACAGACTATGGACACCCCCATGGAGGGCCTCAACCTCCTGGGGGAATGAGGGGATAACGGGGGGGGGGGGGGGTTGGGGGCAGGGCACGGGAGGAGGGGAGGGAAAGGGAGAGGGACCTGGAACTGACTTGTGAAGCAACCTTGTTTCTTATCTAAATTTAAACTGGAAAATAAAATTAAAAAAAAAAGATCAGTGAGGGATTGCCTCCTGTGTTTCTCCTCCCACTGTAATACTCTGTTACACGAGTTCTAATAGGTCTTGATAATAAAAGCACGGAGTCAGATATTAGGGGGTGGAAGCTGAAAGATCAGAGAAGCAGAGCATGCCGCCACTGAGATCTCACCTCTACAAAATCCTCAGACTGAAAACAGACAGAGTTCCTGTCTCCTGCGTTATCACTTCCTCTCTCTGCCCAGCCACCTTACTTCCTGTCTGTCTGTACAGATCCCCAGGCTCTATGATTAGCTAATGGCTAGCTCTACCCTCTGATCTTCAGACAAGCTTTATTTGTTATACTAACCACCACAATATTCTCCTCTGGGAAGCGTAGAAGTCTTTTTTGAACATGTCCAGGAGCAGTCTGGAGTCCTTCCTGCTAAGTCCATACTGGAAGTGAGTCTGACTCACCTGCATCCTGATCCTCCATATTTTGTATCAAGAGGTTAATTCCCTCCCTTTCCAGAGCCAGTTGAATCCAACAACTTTTCTGTTTGTTTGATTATTTTCTTTTTGCTAAGAAGACTTATACATAATTCTTGTTGCTTTTTAAACTTTGATTGAAGTATAAATGTATGTACATCATCTGTTGAGACAAAAGTAACCATTTGATTATCCAGAGTATTTTCTACTCATTTGCTCTAAAGTGAATGAGTAATAATGCAGTACATATTGTATACCAGTCAAAGTTATTTATACTTTTTATTTTTTAACTAATTAGAATTATTTATTTATTTTACATCTAAAACACAGTTTCCCCTCCCTTTTCTCCTCCCATTCCCTCCCCTCTGCTCTACCCTAATCCACTCCTCCTCTGTTTCTGTTCAGAAAGGGCCAGGTTTCCCATGGACATCAACAAAACTAGGCATATCAAGTTATGATAAAACTAAGCACCTCCTCCTATATTAAGACTGGACAAGGCAACACAGTATGAAGAATAGGTTTCCAAAATCTAGCCAAAGCCTTAGGAACACCTCCTGCTCCCACTGTTAGGAGTCCTGAAAATATATCAAGGTATATAACTATCACATATATGTAGAGGGTCTAGGTCAGAACCATGTAGGCTCCCTAGTTATTGCTTCAGAATCTGTTAGCTCCTATGAGCCCAAAGCAGAGATTGTGGGAGAGGCCAGTCAATGACTGATCCAACCTGAGATCCATGCCATGAGAGTGAGCCAATCCCTGACACTACGTGGAATTATTGACATTTTAAAAGACTCATTATCTGTAGTTTTTAGCAAATAGCATTGATAATTTTAAGCTTCTTGGCATGGTATTTAATAGGCATTTTATTGTCCCTGTAGATACTTTATTATTCCCAGAGCAATTTTGGAAAGATTATTGATGTTATTATTACATGTTACAGAAGAGTTGGTCAGCTGTATGATAAAGAGACTAATTTGTTTTCAAAGTCACCATTGAAGAGAGACAGTCAGACATACAAGCACAAGTAACATGAAACATAAAAACCCAGAGATAAATATTAGGGTTCAAGATGGTGGTCAGATAAGCAAGGCAGCCAGCCATTAGCTCTTATCTCTACCTCAGACTGAAAGGTTGATTCAGGTAGCTCCATGAATCCTCAGAGACAATAGCTCTCCCTGTCTGGAAACCAAATGTCCACAAGAGACCCTTTGCTTCTTCCTTTTATAGCTCACTAGTACAGGGATTAGAGGCATGTGAGCCTACATGCTGAGATCAAAGGTATGAGCTCTGTTACTCTTCACTCTTGTGGAGAGTAACTCAGAGAGACATGTCTGCTTGTTTCCTGAGTCCTGGAATTAAAGGTGTGTGCCTGGCTCTATGACTTCCTAGTATGGATGCTGGGGTTAAACTTGTGTATCACCACGGCCTGGTTTTATGGCTTGTGGCTAGCTTTGCATTCTGAACCCTCAGGCAAGCTTTAATAAATCATAAATAAGATATCATCATAGACACACATTCATGGTAGGAGTTCTAGAAAAAGGAGAAAGGGAAGAACAGAGAAGGGAGATAAATAGAAATAGATACAGAGAGGAGGGGACAGGAAGCATAGGAAAAGAGCAGGGGTAAGGGAGAAGAGGAGTAGTAAAATTGAACCCACATTAGCACAATTAACATGGAAGTAGAGACTCCAACCCCAGTTTTTCTTATTCCCTTATTCTTAAAGGCAGAATGTGATAAAAATGGATCTATGTTCAAGCTTTTGTTTGTTTTACTAGAAGTAAAAATAACTTAAAGTTAATATGCAATCCTTGCTTACTTGCATTTTGTATATTCCTTTTATAGGAGAAATATAAAGGAGACAGAATCTAAAGGTTAATGATTGTCAATCAACTCTGATTATACCAAGTGGGCAGAGCTGGAGTCTTATAAATAGAGATAACATATGTGTGTTCAAGTTGCATTCATGAATTTAAAAGTGAGAGAGAGAGAAAGAGAGAGAGAGAGAGAGAGAGAAAGAGAGAGAGAGAGAGAGAGAGAGAGAGAGAGAAAGAGAGAGAGAGAGAGAAAGAGAGAGGGTGTTTTTGTGTGTGAACATTTAAAGAAAAAGAAGCTCTATAGAGAGGGTTAAAGCACATGAGCCTGAGAAGTCAGAATTATCTATTCAGAATTTGGAAAGTTTTAATGTCCTCCTTAACTTAATAAAAAAGGCAGATAACTTACAGGGTCAATTACTCTAGGCTCTGTAGGAATACATTTAAAGACCAATAAATCAATTAATTAGAATTCAAACTAACATGATCCTTGTATTATACATAGGATATACCACTTACTTTTTGTGTGGTTGGAGGGGACGGTCTCACCATGAAACTCAAATAGGCCTGGAGCTGCCCAATAACAGGATGCCCTTAAACTCTTGGTCCTCCTACCCCAGCATGCAGAGTGCTGGAACTGCGTTTGTATACTATCATGCCTAGCTTTTATTTTATCCATTCATTAAAAAAAACCAGAACAACTTTTATTGAAAAATATCCAACACTTCCACATATAGGAAGACTCTTTAATTACTTCCTGGCTCTTTTCCTAGTGTCCTAGTATTGAGGTAAGAAATCAAGAGTGTAAACTCTGTCCTAGTTACACAGTGAGTTCAAGGCCAGCCTTGGCTACATAAGACCACATGTCAAAAAAAGAGTTGTGTTTGTGTGTGTGTGTGTATAAATATAAGGATGCTCTTTTGTTTTGTTTTGGTTTTTTTTTGGTTTTTATGAGACAGGGTTTCTCTGTATTGTTTTGGAGGCAAGGATGCTCTTTTTGCTTATATATAAAACAAAATATCAAAAGGGATGACATGATAATATAAATATACTCATTAAGTTTCCTAGTTTTGTCATCAACCAATAGAGTTTGAAGGAAGACCGATTTATTGTTATTGGACATGTAGAATATAAATTTATATATGAAACAGATTGGGAACAACCTTATAAGAGTTGAATGAAGGAGAGAGGACATGGGATGTAAATACAATACTCACTTTTTAAAAATATTCTCAAAAAATTAAAAAATAAAACTTTAAAAGTTATATAGACCAGTAATTGACCAAGTACTAAAATCAACCCTTGAGAAGCATTTATGTGTATAAAACGGCACTTCCAGACCAAGTTCATGCTAAAGTACTGACTCTGAGTACTTAAGAACATGGTGTTCTCAGAAGTGGTGCTATTGTAGGTGTGATTGGGTCACATTAGGTAATTTCAGATCTATAATTTAACATGTCTGATATCTGTATTAAAAGGTTAAATTTGGAAGTAAATACACCCAGACACAGACACACACACACACGCACACACACACACATGCACACACACACACGCACACACACACACACACACACACACACACACACACACACACACACACACACAGGAGAGAATATGTGGGTGTTGACCAAAGCAGCAATCAGCATGCTTTTAGTGGAAATCAAGAAACAGCAAAGACTGCCCACCAATCCAGGAAGAAGGCAAAGATAATAGAGGTCTTTCGATTCAGCCATTGGCTTTGTGACATGTTGTTATATGCTTCAGAAAAAAATATTATGAGCTTCAGTGAAAATCAATGGGAATATAAACTAGAACACATAATTATGTGTTCTCAACACAAAGAAGGAATACACACACACACACACACAGACAGGCAGACAGACAGACAGAAAGAGAGATGGAGAGAGGGAGACAGAGAAAGACAGAGAGAACTTAGATGAGATGACCCCAAAGCACCTTGATAGACCATTCAACAAAAAGGTAACACTAATTGACTTGAGTCCACAGTTTAAACATAGTTTAAAAGGCAGAAATTATCAGAAATGACAGTTATTTGGTTATTTTTTTCAGAAAAATATTTCCCACTAATTAAAATGTGCATCAATTCATGTATTTGTATAATAGTGTTCTCTGTAAGCTGATGTAACTTGATTCATAGATTATTTCCCGAGCATGAAAGTAACCCTGGGCTTAATTCTTCAGCACCACATAAAATATGTATGGTGATGCAAGTTTGTAATCCCAGCACTCAGGAAATGAGACACAAGAAGGGACAGATCAAATATGTCTTTGGCTATACAGTGAGTTTGAGACCAACCTAGGCGATATAAGACCCTGTCATTAGAGAGTTCATTGTATGTTGATATATTGGTAGTAAAGAGACAGAATCATTAATACCCAAAAATCTATTCTATTCCTGCAATAAAATATTAGCGAGGAGCTAGAATACTGGGGTAACTGCCTTCTCTCCAAACACCCATACAGAACGAAACAAATTTAAGTGCTTGAACTTTGGCTCACTAACATTTTTATAATGAAGGATAAAGAGTATGAAAGTTAGGAGCTCCAAGTTTTGGTTTCCTCTGGGAGCCCACTCCACATGGAGGGATGCTCTCTCAACCTGGTCACATGGCGGAGGACCTAGGCCCTCTCCAGGATTACATGACAGACTCTGAAAATCCCTGATGGATGGGCTTGCCCTCCCTGGGGAGCTGAGGGTAGATGGAGTGGGATGGGTGTTGGGAGGAATGGGGGGCCGAGGGAGGAGGGGCAAGAGAGGGAACTGAGAATAACATGTGTAAAAAGTTAAATAAAAAATTATATATGAAAGCACATGGGTTTCATCTGTATGAAGTAGCTTTTCCCTACTCTTTGTTGACTTGGTTGCACATTGAATTGATTGTATATCAAAAGCCTTGTCACACTGTCTTCTCATTTCCCCAAATGAAGTATCATTACTCAAAGTAGCCAGATTACTGGAAATTGTGGTGTTATGTCTTAGATGAGAAAAACAGATGTAAAGTGGAAAGCCAATTTTTTTTATATAAGCATTTTGTTCTTTGAAAAGTCTGTTCATGCATAAACCTATTGTAATCATGTCCACACCAACTTTTTCCCTTAACTTGAACAAGATCCACTCTCAACTCTGTATTTCCTCCCAACCTTGTGTCCTCCAATTTGTGTTTCTATAAAATCAGGGGTATGGGACCATCCCCAGCTTAGCAGAGGGTGTACTATTAAAGAGAAGTGACTCTCCATCCCATAGAAGCAATGAGCTCCTCTGCTAGGGGTGGGACCCATGAGCCCATGTGTCGTGTTGCAGTCTTGCCTGGCTTTAACTTTGAGGGCAACCACTGCTGCAGTATAGCAGTCCTGTTATGTCCAGAGGACACTGTTCCAGTCCTCCCTGAATTCCGGCTCTTGCATTCTCTTAGTTCCTCTTCCACTGAGATAACTGAGCCACAAGAGGGAGAAAGGCTGGACTACTGATATTCCATTTGTGTCTAAATTTCATTAAGCATTCTAGAGCTTAAACTACTTTTAAAAATAGGAATATTGATATATTGAAGAAAGGATACTTTTATATTTAATCCTGAACTCTAGTGAGTAGCTTTTAAGAGCCAGAAGTGAACTCTGATTTTTTTCTTTGTGTTGTTTTTGGACAAGAAATGCTTGTGAGTACTTTTCTAGTCTGTTTTGGCTAAATTGAAGCAAAATGCATTTCTTTCTGGGTCACTAAGTTAATCAAGTTGAGGGATTTATCCATTGTCATTCCTATCATTTGCTGATGGAATTTACATTAAGAATTTTTGAGGTATTGTTGTGAAACAGGTTTTTTTTCCTATGCCTTGTAATTGTCTTTCGGGTAAATCTGGATGTTTAATAAACTGCATGTCTATTCTCTAAACGGGAGAAAGAACAGTTTATAATATGGAACCTCATTACTACCTTTAGCTAAGGAATGAAGGAGGCAGTTGATCTGCAGCAATAGATTTACCACATTAAAAAATTTGAAGATTAAAAGTTTTGAGCTGTAACTTTATTTTTATTTTTGGACCGTATTTGCCTTTTACTGGTATGCTTTAAGACACCAGGAAATTTGATTTTTCTTTGTTCTTCATTCTTGCTTCTGGATATCTTTTATTTCCTTTGGATATATGAATAGTGTATTTATGTATTTTGTAGAGTGGTTTATATTTTTTTCACTCCACTTTGATGTTCTATGCTATCTTACTTCTTGTACTGCGAAAATCACAAAACCTCTGGGATAATTTGATAGATTGTTATGTTACCATTTTTGTCTTTGTTGCTTAAGAGGTAATGCTCCATTTCAATTTCTCTTTCAAACTGAATATTGTACGACTAACTCATCAAAGAAAGATGGACTCCAGTATTGAGCATTGATGGTGATAGTATATCTCCTGCATCATTGATTATTGCTACAATATACTGATAAACTATTCAACTGAAAATAAGGTTATTACTCGTATATGTGTGTGTTAGAGTAGCAGTCCATTGAATGATAAATATTGTCCTTTTGAGTGTTTCAACCAGTTAATATTGTAAAAATACAGAAACAGCTTAGACAAATCTACAAAGACAAATAATGGTTTTTAATATGTTTTTTTTGTGTGTGTTTACCTATAAGAGGCTTTAAATGACCTATGAAAGAAATTTATGAATAAGGATAATAAAATCCCCACACTGTAGTGAAATAAAATTCATATAAACTGGAATAAAATGAGGCATTATCAGTTTTCTTAATATGTGTAACAAATTAATTTTTGAAACAGTTCATTGTAAAAGTAAAAATTCTCAGAAACAGGAGGAAAAAGCCATGGATTTGTGAGGTAGTTGTGGGGCTCCAGTGACAGTGGAAGGAGAGGAGTGGTTGAAATTATAGAAATACAATACTCATATAGTAAATACATCAGAACCTAAAAATTTAAAGCTAAAAATGGACACCAAGATGGTGTATGTGTGAGGTGGATCTGAGAGGAATTGTCATGGTGGATATGATCAAAATACATAGGGCCAAATACATAAGAGCAAAATGCATGTAATCATGTATCAAACTCTCAAAAATCAATAAAATATTACATTAACAAACAACAAGCAAAAGCACACATTTTGCCTTTACATATGCAGCAATACTGTCAGTAAACTTGTCTTTGCTGAAATTCTCCCATCAAATACTTTGTGTAATGATATTACTGAAATATTAAAATAGTAAAGGTAGGAATAAAACCTTTATGTTTTTATTGCATGTTTTTAGATTTTTAATTTCAGTGTATTTTCTGGATTTAATTTCCTCCTTTGGTGTCAGGGCGTAACTGGGAGACTCACAAAATTGACTACCAAATAAACTAAAAGGTACTAATAATTTGACTTTGATCTTTAAAACCTAAAAAGGGCAATTTGACAATTATGTGGGTTGCAGCTGGGAAAGCCCATATGTCAACTAAACATTTTAGGAGGCTTTCTTCTCAATGACTTTTGGTGTCTGAGCAACTCAATGGTTAAGAAAAAATGAAAAGAATAAATATCCAGTGATTGCGTCAGATTCACCTGACTAATTTATTATTCAGCATTAATCCTTTATGTCTTTGAAAGGAAATTATTTGTTCCTTGTAGTTTGAAAACCTTGAGAGCAAAGGTCTAGCTTGCCAGGGCAGTTTCTGTATGAGTAGAGGATAGAAATTATATCAAATCATTAACTGTCCTTTAGAACATAGAAATGATTCTCATGTCATATTGTGAGTCTTATTGCAAGCCCTACAGAAAATAATGAAATAAAAAATCTGATAAATGTGACTGTGTGTACAAACATTTGGTAGTTTGTTCCCTCAGTCACTAAAATATGACAAAATGCATTGTATCTTTTCTGTTAAACTATCACAAGATTAATATTATTTCTGGTCCATTAGCTAAATATGAGAACATAATCAGTTCTTTAATTCACTGTTTTTCTAAATAAGCCCTGAGCTTTCCTTTCTTCTTCTGGTCAGTTTCCCTCCTTCCAACTTCTCTCCTTCCCCCTCCTTCTTCTCTTCCTCCTCCTCTTTCTTCTCTTCCTTCTCTCCAAATCCTCCTCCCTCCTTACCATCAGCAGTGTTGTTTCTGTGGCTATCAATATATTTGTACACGCTGTGTGACTTTTCCATTCATTCATACAGTAACTATGAAATATGGAAAGTGCGCGTGTTATGGAGATGAGGCAGTGTGGGGCTCAGAGGATAGAAAGTAACTAGAAAATCTGTAAGAGCTGGGAATGACCTATGATTCATTTTCAAGTTTGTCTAATTTCAAAGCTAATATTCTTCCTTTATGCAATCCTTCTTCCCAGTCACTGTGTAATCAAAACCTGTTTGTGTGAAAAGCACCTTTTTAAAAAGCAGCAGTGTGTATCTTCTAATAGTCTTCATTAGCAACTCCTGTGTGATTTCACTCAGTAGGAAAGTGCTTTCTTGAGCATACTCATAAGTCATACCACTATTTAAAACAACAAATAAAATGAATAAAACTTAGAAAACATTCTGGAGAAAAACTTTCACATTGGAAGAATAATAAGCTAATGAATTGGCTTTGTGCGAATGTCTGTCTTCTTCTAATTATTTTGGATAAGACTACTATGGTCATCAAAGCAGCCAAGATCTTGGATTTTCTCTTTACTGTAAATTTTTTTTAAATCCACTGATGGCTATATGTTCAACACTATGTTAAATTATGAAATAAAATAAGATGGCAAATTCATCATGAGTATGAGTGAAGTTTTAAAGCAAAATTTACTGTACTTCTACTATCACTGAACTCTTGAGTGTAGAGTTTTTATTAGTCATGTTTTATAGCAAGCAGTCTCTGAAGCAGCTAATTTAATAAATAGAGATTGGTACTTTAACTTATGATCATGGAGATGGAAATTCAAGACCAGGCAACCACATAGCTTTGGGCAATTGCTGAATGTATCAGAGTAAGTGATTACATCTTGAGTTTGGATTCTTAGAGTCGGAGAAGTCTTTCAGAATCTCAGAGCTGAGACCACAGGTGTGGTTCACTGTGCTGGCTTTTACCTGCTTATTGGGAATTGAAAGTTAGGTCAGCTTAGGTTGCTGACCCAGGCCCTATAATTTGAAATTCTAAGATCTTTCCTTAGCATTACTGAGGGTTTAGCTATATGTAAAATTTTATTCATTAATGTTAAAGGAACAATGCTTGCTTCCTTGTCAACACTGAATTCTGGATTAATGACTGATTGGTGTATCTTGTGTTCTTGTTCAGTCATTCTTGATAATTTTTTCTTGTTGAAATACAGCATTCAATGATTACTTTATTGCAAAAGGGAATTCCTAGGAGTAATGCTTTTCCTGTCAATAGTTAATGTATAGATTTTATAAATGTTTCTTGTCTTTTTTCAAGACAGGTTTTCCCTGTGTTGCTTTGGAGACTGTCCTGGCTCTCACTTTTTAGACTAGGCTGGCCTCTAATTCACAGAGATGCCTCTGCCCTCTGCCCTCTGCCCTCTGCCCTCTGGCCTCTGGCTTCTGACCTCTGGCATCTGCCTCTGCCTCTGGCCTCTGCCCTCTGGCCTCTGCCTCTGCACTCTGGTTTCTTGTCTCTGCCTCTGCCTCTGCCATGCTTGGATTAAAGGCATGCACCACTATTGCCTTATTCTAAAGTTTCTTAATGGTCTCTTTTGATGTTATTTCTTTAAACTGATTATATTTTGTATTAGGTTATCTGTTGATTTTAAGCATCAAAATAATGACAAGTTATACATATAAATAGTCAAAACATGGCCTCAAAGATTTCATATTTTATTTGTTTCCAACAACTGTTAGTTCAAACGATTAATTAAATGGAAAGGATACTTGAAAATATTGCTAGCCTGTGTCAACTTCAAACACTCTCCTAATTAAGCAAAATGATTAAGTAAATAGTAAGGACTACTTAGGAATGTATAAACACATTTGACTTACAATGTTTGGTTGTTAGTTATTAGAAAGTTTTGAAATTTTGTTACTTTTAATTAAACAGTCTACAAGCCAAGAAATAACAAGACTAGAGAGATGGCTCAGTCAATAGATCCTTGTCTTACAAGCTTGAGGATCTGAGTTTCGATCCCTGGGACCTTTGCTAAGTCAGACATGAGGTTTTCCTGTCAACCCAATCACAGTGTTACTGAAGCAGGCCTGGAAGTTAATAGGCTAGGTAGATTCTTCCATAGATTGTAGTACCACTTTTTCAGGATTCTCTCAAATGTAAAACATAGACCACAATATTGAAAAAAAATTGCGAAACTTTTCCAGTTGGAAGACAGGAGAGACACTTAGAAGTAGTACATAGTGGTTTTCTGGATATAATGGTTTTAGGTTGACATTGTACCAGATACCTTAGTTGTCTAGAAACTGTACATTCTGTATAGAAATAGAATCAGTACTTGAAATAAATATGTCTGTGCCTTAGGTGCAAAGAAAATGTATTTTAAAATCTAGGGAAGAGTCTTACAGGAAAACAGCAGTCATAAAAGTGGAATTTTATCAATTTTAGTACAAATTTTAAAGTATTAACTTGTTTCATATGAAGTAGTCAATTGAGGAAAAATACAGCCTTTAGAAATTTTAAACATGGTTTCTTCTGAACATGAACTAATGACAACAGTTGGAGGAAGACTCTTGAAGAGTATAATTCAGTTGTTGTTGTTTGTCTGCTGCAAACCCATTCTATAGTCACCTCATCTTCCTCCTGGATACCAACCACACCCTCATCTGCTCAGTCTCTAAAAAGCTGAGGTTTTAGTGAGGATAGTTACCTCTGTGTCTGTAACGTGGTATTCAATGAGAGTAGACCACAATTCCTTCCAACAAAGAAATATGTGACTCTGTTAGATGATCATATATTAATAAGCTCGATATAGGGGAATCATTTTATGACTTGTACATACATTCAAATGTAACAGTGTATATATCCTAAACATATACAGCTTCCTTCATTGATACACCGGCAAAATGAGGTCTAATAAAAATAGTGCCATACAGGATATATGTGAACATTTCTAAGTTTAGATTATCAGAAGAAGGGATTTTTACTAAAAATCTTGGATTTATCCTAGATTATGTAAATGAAATAACTTTACATGTGAGCAAGGACTTGTCCTATAGTTGGAAGTTTTGTTTTGCTTTTTTGTTTGTTTTTTGGTGTTCATCTTTACATCGCTTTACTTTTGTATGTTTACTTTCACATTTACAGTGTTGCTTCATTGTTTTTGATTAATATGCGACTATATTATTCTCCCATCTCTTTCTTCACTTCAGAGTCTCCCACATACCCCATCTGCTTATTCTCAAATTAATGACCTTTTTATAACTGTTATTGTCACATAATACACACAAAAGTAAGCATGTAAATACCATCTGCTAAGTCTGTTTAGTATTGCTTTGATGTGTATGAATTCAGGTCTGACCTCTTGGTATTGGATAAACAACTGATTTGCTTAACCCTCAGGAAGAATATTTCTCCAGCGTCTGCTTTTCAGTGTTGTTTGGTGATCTCTGTGTAGAAGTTTTTGTTCATTCGTGTTAGTGATTCTAATAGTCCTTGTTCAAGTTACATAGAAAGCCTTATTATTGAGGCTTTATGGGTGAAGCTCCATGCCTTTATGTGGCAATGTTTTCTGTTGTTTCTACCCTCAACCATGAGAATTTATATTATGCTTGATGTCACACTGCTTGCATTGTTTGTCTCTTTGTAATGTTCCCATTTACCTGACTAGAATCCTGTCTTGAAACTACTAACTCAGGGTAACGATAATAATACTGGCAACAACAACAAGCACATTTTTACCTAATATGTTTTTGTAAGAGGCTCACCAGCCCTGTGATGTAATAAAATAACAACTTCATTGATATGTTTTTTAAAACTCCAATTACAGGAGTTTTGGGTTGTTACTTTGTTTGTGTTTGTTTAGTTGGTTGATTTGGTTTTGGCAGATTATTAATTTCTTTTTGTCTTTCAGAATTCTACCTGACATTTATCAGTGTCAGCTTCCAAAGACATTAATATTAGCATAGAGATGGTTTTCACATAAAGTATCTAATAAAAACAATACTGCAAATAATATCAATATAAATAATCCTTCATACAGTTCAAGAGTAGGCTGCTTTTTTAATTTTTGAACTAAATTTTATTTGAACGTATTACTGCAATATTTTTTATTATCTTTTTGTGAATTTAAAAATATCTGCAATATAAGATTTAAAGAATACTGGAAATCATTTTTAACTTATATTCATAATAAAAAGTAAATAAAACCCCTCATCCTCTCCATTTCTGGATGTTAACTCCCCATTGTCTGGTTCAATATTATTTATCCATGCCTATAAGTCTTTTCCGAAACTTTATCAGGTTTCCCTTAAATGCTCTTTATACCTATTTTCTTTTCCTGTTCTAGGACCCAACTAAGGTGCCTTTTATAGTTAGTTGTCGTAGCTATTAGATAGTCTTACTCGGGAATATTTTCTTGTCCTTTCTTATGTCTTTCTTGGCCTTGACAATTTTACAAAATAATTGCCAGTTTCTTTTAAAAATTAAATAAAACATCTAAGATTTATATTAAAAATAAACAATGAAGCATCTAAGTTAGGTACATAAGAACATTAGATTATTTTATTTCACACTTAGGATGATGGTACCTATGATTTTGAAATTATTCTAAGTGTAGAAATTGTTCAAATATTTTGACTTAATAAGGAAATTAATTTCCCTTTAATTTACAGAAACTTAAGTACTAGCAGAAAACTAAGAGGAGAGATTTCTTTAAATGTTGTTTTCCAATTCTAGCTTGTCTTCAAAACATTTAAACATTCAGTACTATGATTATTGTATAATTTATACAAAGATTATGATGCATCTTAGATAAAGAGAACATTCTACAGATTTGGAAATGAGTTTCTTCCTTTGATAATCAGAGCACTTTGTACTCAAATAGTAAATTATTCTATGAGTAGATATTATAAAGTAATGCTATTTTACATAAGATATGATGCATATATTGTCATAGTATTTTTAGATTCTTTACTTCTTCACATGTACTGTCTCATTAACTACAAGCTCATCTTAGATGTGCATGACATATGATAAAAGGGTAATTAAAATAATAAGTGATGGCTATTTAAACTTCCTTCAGTATAAATAATCTGCATGTGTAATTTGTGACCATTGTATTCTTTTAACTATAAATATCATGTACTTTTTTTTTTAATTTTTATTTTCCAGTTTAAATTTAGATAAGAATCAAGGTTGCTTCACAAGTCAGTTCCAGGTCCCTCTCCCATTCCCTCCCTTCCTCCCGTGCCCTTCCCTCCCCCCCCCCGTTATCCTCTCATTTCTCCAGGGAGGGCGAGGCCCTCCATGGGGGTGTCCATAGTGTGTCATTTCATATAGGGCAGGGCCTAGACCCTTTCCCAAGAGTTCTGGGTGAGAGTGCACCTCACATTGTTCTATTGGAGTCCAAAGTCCGTGTGTATACTTGGGATGGGTACTGATCTGCTGCCCAAGGCTCAATAGATTCCCTAGGCCTCTTCACTGACACCCAGGTTCAGGGGGTCTTGATCAGTCCCATGCTGGCTTCCCAGAAATACCATGTACTTTAATGTGATATAGCCTGTGATTGTGTTTTCTTTGTAAAAGGGAAGTCGTGTTCCTTTTCTTGAGGAATGACAGCACACTATGCAGTTGTCCTTCATATTAAAGAGCATTCAAGTTTACCTTAATATTAAGATATGGTAGCCTGGTCAAGAGAGCAAGTGTCACATCTAGAGCGGAGTCCATTAGTATTTGTGAACTCTTTGTGTTAAGTGCTGGGATTAGTATGTTATTCTTTATTTCAGTTCATCTTTGATTCATAACATAAAATATATTTTCAGCTTGAGCCATTTAGTGATATCTCCAAGTTAATTTGGAACTAAATAAAATCCTCATTAAACCTGAGATGTGTTAGCTTCAAGTAGATACTTACTTTACTCTAAATCAGACTGCATCCTGCACTTGTATTTTCATATATGTGTCCAGGTTCTAGGACTCTTCTGGGGCATGTGCTGCATCAGGGAATGAAGCACTTAAAAAGATGATAGGAAAACCTATCCCTAAAGAAGGACTAAAGTCATCTTCCATATCTGAAATAAGTAAGCAAGGACATAATACGGAATAGTCAGTGTGGTTATCCCATACATGCCAATAGTATGAGTTTGCGAGTCCAACCATAGTTCACTAATGGATAAATTACTGAACCTGAGAAGTTTCTGAGTAAAGTGTACAGTAATGAGGCTACTGTGAGCTAGATTCTTTTTCAGAGGCAATTAAATTTAATTGTATATATATATATTTTCCTCAAGGATAAATCAGTCCAAATCAGTTTAATCCACTTACTGCGGATGTACTCACATTTGTATTTCTGTTATAATAGTAATATGGTTTTTTTCCCTTCAGAAATGTAAAGCTACTCCTTTGAATTGCATAATACTGACTTTAAGTGACATCAAACTGTGAGGTTGGTGTCGTTATTAGATAGAATAAAAGAAACACAGAGAATCGGTTCTTTGAGATGCAGTTACTTATGTAGTTAATTTCAAATATACAAAATAAATATGTTTCTATAATCAAGTGATGGGTTTAAGAAATTTACGTTTATTTGTGTGCATGTGCTTACATGTGCGTGCATGCATATGCCAAGGTGTTGCAGGAATGGATTTTCTTCCTCTACCTGATGAATGATGAGCATCAAATTCAGCTCATCAGGCTTGATTTACATCAAACAACTTATCCAGCTGAGCCATCTCATTGACCCGTAAATACTGTTTTTACTGAATTTTTCAGGATGGAAAGGGGTTTTAAGTATCACATTTTGCTTATTAAATTGATTTTATCACACCCATTAAATTTGTTTTACAATAATCTGAGAGAAATATATTTTTTGTATCCTGTTAAGTATAGCTTTTGAAAAGGGACTTGGTCTTTTCTCTTAATTAATCCTCCCCAGTGTTCACATGTTCAATGTCTTATGGATGACATTGCATTGCTTCAGCAACATTTAACTGCTACCTTTAAATTATGCCCTGTTCAAGCAAATATAAGTACTATGAGCAAAATGCATAAATAGATGTTTGTCTTTTAATTCTTAAAGCACACTGCAGATTCTCCTTTAATAAATTTGAAGTCCTTTGTAGCAAAATCTTCTCTGTAACCAGAAGTAACATAATGTCAGTATTGGTGTTCATGATGATTTAAATTTGCATAAATTTACTATTTCTTTATTTCTTTTGATTTCAGATGCAATAACAGAACCCAGTGTGCTGTGGTGGCAGGTCCTGATGTTTTTCCAGACCCATGTCCAGGAACTTATAAATACCTTGAAGTGCAGTATGAATGTGTCCCTTATAGTATGTATATTCCTATACTTTTCTTTTAAAAGATATTACTCTTTAATTTGCATGTACTGACAAATTCTCTGGGAGGGCATAAAATAATCGTGTAAACATAAAGAGGGCAACAGATCTTAGGCTGCTCCCACATCGCGTGTCCCTACAGCATCTAATTTGGGTGATGGATTTCTGTACAGGAATGCCTGTATTAACAATGTTTTTAATACAAGAAGACGCAGTGCATAGAAAAGCAAAGATGCAGTAGTATGACCACTCTGAGTCTCTCCAAGACTGAGCAAATAGAAACTGATAGTAAATTTTATACAATTATGTGCATAATAGCATCAAAACTGATTTTTTTCAGTGTGATTAAAGTAATTATGTCTAAGTTTTATGTACTGTTGACCATTTGAAAATCAGATGCATATCCATTCACAGTATGCAAACTGGAGAGTAACAGGAGGCCATGAATTAAGGAGCACTTCACAGTGTGTTTTATACACTGCCAAGAAGTATGTCTGCAGTCTTTAGATCAGCCATGGTATAGAGCAGCAATGTGTCTTTTTTTTTCTTCAGGATTAATGAAGAATGAAATAATCTAAAATGGAGCATTTTCTGACTTCTTATCCCAAAGGAAGATTCACCATCACAAAAGTTTTTTTTCTTACTAGTTAATTATTCATGGGATTTTGTAGTGAAAATCACACAGGAAATCCTGTAGTCTCATATTAGATATTCAGCTCATCCCAGAGATAGAGAACACCTGGGATCATAAACAAATCCCAGGTTCCAACTTCCTTTGATGTCTCAGAAGGAAAAAAATATCTGGGGATCAGCAGGTTTCCCGTGCCAAGAGGCAGCTCTGAGCTTGCTCATCCATGCTTATTTCAAGAAACAGCACATGACTCATGAGCTACAAGTACGCACACTTCAAAAATAGAGAGAATTTTGGCCAACGAGAGATGAAATATAATTTAAAAATAATAATGAAGCAATATAAAATTTTACTTTGAATAATTTTAGCATGACAGAGTGGAGAGAACTCAGTGAATTTCATGTACTTATTGCATTCTTTGTTCTGAAAAGTGCATTTAAGTATATAGATTTAATTGAACTCTCAGTGGTGTTTCATATATTGTTATCTCTACAGGGGCCTCTGTGAAAAGTAGAAAGCTCCCACTGACCATTTTTTGTTGACCAGTGATATTTTAAGAAATGAAATGCATAAGGTGCCTTTGAAATGAGACAGTTCTACGTTGCGTGCATAATGATTTCTTTGTGAAGTATGTGGAAAGCATTTCTAGAAAGGCATTTGATGAAAAAATATACAATAGCCAAGATTTAACTTCTAAAATCATTCTAGAAAACCTACATTAATATTCTAATTTTCATATTTTGAAACATGACAGCAGAGATTAATTGTCACATTGTAGATATTTTATATTTTTTTAAAAAATGAAACAGCTCACAGCTGTCTCTTCAGTCTCCTGCATTTCATCAGCTTTCTTTGACGATCACAACTCCAAAAGACTCTGCCAGATGCATTCTGAAATGTCCTCGGCAGAAACCACTTCAACAGAAAGAAGAAGTTGCTCAGACTCCTTTGCATAAAAGGATGTCCTTCACCACATATGTCTTTTCTTTCATAAATTTTCAGTGGTGGATAGCATGATTTTTTCCATATCTACATTTGGAGTTTCTGATAACCATCAAATTTTCTGGCTGTCTTAAAAGTATTTCTTAGTGTTATTCGTCTGGTTGTTTTCCTAATGAAGAATTACAAAGATAGGCATACCTCCTGGCTACTTTATACCATATGAATTCGTTGCATATATCTCAAGTGTGTTTCAATTATCTTCAACATGTTTGTTTTAAAGAGTTATGCAGAGATGAGATGCACTTAATAAAATTAATATGATATTAGAAGAAAATCACTCAAGGTAGAAACTGGGTCTGTGATACTGCTCAGTTGATAGGGTGCTTGCCAAGAGTGCACAAATCTGTGAGTTCAATCACTAGGACATCATAAAACATGCATGGTGGTCCATATACGTAATACAACACATAGCAGATGGAAACAGGGGAATTGGAAGTTCAAGGTAATCCTTAAGTATATTGCAAGTTCAGGACCAGTCTAAGATACATGAAACCCCCTCCCTAGGAGTTCTAATCATGAACCAGCCCATACATCAAATCTTGTTGAAAAGTTGCAATTGTTTAACAGGGCAGTGAAGTAGGACAACATAGACTTATAATACAATCTGATTCTTTAAAAAGTTGCTGATTTCTCAGGTATATAAGCATTTATGTGTTTTAGATTTCCCTCTATATTCATCACATGACATATTAATGTCCTAATCTAGATCAGTACCCAATTCTTTTCTTAAATATGAAATGCATGTTGTTCCCAATGCTGGAAAGAGTCACTTACTAAAATTTATTGATACCATCAAATGCCATTATTGCCCTGTGTTAACGGTTTACATACATTAGCATATTGACTCTCACAAGAACCTACTTAGGAATTACAAACATCACCATTTTACTACAAAGGGAATCTTATGTTCAGTATGTTAGATACATGCCCTGTGTGCAATGCAACTAGAGAAATTCAGAGCCAAGGCATTTTCTTCCTCCAATACCTACTCTCAAGGAGCTGTGATATTTAGTCTCATAGATTTTTTAAAAAACTTTTCACAGGTTATTTGATACTTATTTCTTTCTACTCAGTAATACCAGGTAGTGCAAACAGTTGTTTCCCAGGTCCAGTTGTGTCTTCTTAATCTCTTACCATTCCTTAGAGTCATGAAACTACTGCAAGCTTGTTTTTCCAAACATTTCATAAAACTCTAGAGTACAAACTAATTTGTGTCATTAAAAATCTTACCTCTTACTTTTAATGAGCTTCTTATCTATAATAAATTAAGGAGCTGTCTTTTATTTGTATCAGAGAAAACTTTGAAATTTACTGAGGTTTAGTGTTAGGGATACTTGAGATTTATGGCTCAATCTTTGTTTGAAATTTTTCATTCAGCAGTTAAGCAAGCAGTTCATATAATGTCATAGCCTGATTGCTAAACAAATGGATATTTCCAGGTCCATTCTAAATTTAAGCTCATAAACTGGGGACTGTGAGGTTAGCCCAGTCTGTAGAATACCTGACTTCTTAACCTGAGTTCAGTCTGCTTGCACCTGCAACCTAGTGCTGGCCAGGCTGATGGATATAGGCAGATCCCTGGGATTCTTGTGTCAGCTGCCTAGGTTTCTAAGTCATTCCAAGCTAAGGGGGCAATCAGTCAAAAAAGAAGGTGGCACCTGAGGAACAAGAACCAGAGTTATCCTCTGATATATACATACATGTACACATGTGTACTCATATCCCACACACACATACACTCATGTCCATAAGTGCCATTGCAATACATACACACACATACACACACACACACACACACACACACACACACACAAGCTGTGTATGCAATGTGGAATATACATCTGTGAGAATTGATAGAATTTCACAAATGTCAAAATTACAGATATGACTGTGGTCCTGTAATGCTAAAATGGAGCTGCAAAGTCCCACTTGCCCAGTTCATTTACTGTACCTTTGCTACGGTTAATACATATTGAAATACACAAATACCATTTTACTACAACTGAAAACCTTACTTAACACATGTTACAAGTATGTAGTCTAAGATACACAGTTTGTATCATATAGGGGCATCAAAGGTTTGACTATCAAAGTTTCTGCATGTTTACTCAGTGATATTTATATAACTGCATATCACAATATAATGCATTTTTAAGAATGCATTATCATTAAGAATACTGTAAACTTCGTAACTGCAAAAATTTATCTTAATCATTGGATACATTAATGACATGTTAATTAGTTTTCTATTACTATGATGAACACCATGACTAAAAGCAACTTAGAGAGAACAGGATTTATATCATTTTGTAGCTTAGAGTCCATAGTGAAAGGGAGTCAGGGCACAACTTCAGGACTGAAACGTAGAGGTAGGAACTATAGAAGAAGACATTGAGGAACACTACTAACTGGTTTATTCTCTTTGACTGGCTCAACCTGCTTTCTTAAATCACCCAAGACCAACTGTCCAGGCGTGGCATTGTCCAAAGTGTTCACGGACCCTCCCACATCAATCATTAATCAAGAAAGTGTCTTACGAAGATGTCTACACAAAATCTGATGGAGGCATTTGACCAACCAAGGTTCCTTTATCTCGTGTCAAATTAACAAACCTAACCAAAAAACCCTATATACAATTCACAAGCAATATTGAATTGTTTTACATTTATTTATTTGTGTGTGTATATGTATGTGCCCATGTGTGCACAGCCATGTACACAAAGGACTATTTGTGGGAGTCTATGTTCGTCCTCCACCTCATTGTCATCAGGCAGGGCATCAAGCAGTCTGACTCATTGAGCCATCTCGCTGGTCCTATAATAGTGATTTTTTCTCAAAAGCTTTATTTTTATTCATGCCTATATGTGTGTGTGTATGATATATGTATGGGTGTGAATGCCTGTGGAGGTCAGAAGAAAGTGTGAAATGCTTTGAGACTGGGATGACAGGCAGGTATGAGCCAACGCATATGAACATCTGCTCTTCTGGAAGAGCAACAGTTGAATCAACTCTTCATAGCACCCAATACAGATTTCTATAGGAAGACAATTTTCATGGTTACCAGAAATACATAGGAAACACAGCATATTCGATGCAATGAAGATTAAAATTCAGCTTTGTCTGTTGTCTTACTTAAGGAAGCTAACCAAAGAAGGCTTACAAAACTGATGATCAAGTCCAGTTCCCTGATCACGTTCAGTACTCTGCCATAGAAATCCATTCCCAGAACAACTTAAAATATTTCCAATACAATTCTAGGACTCAAGGAATAGATGTAGTTGAACAACAATCTTACATAAAAATATTAAACCAATTAGTCAAATATCACTTGTTTTTGAAGATACAATGGGGGTGGACAAAGAAAATTTAGTAGCTGCAGTGACCTAGTGAACTTGCTTATTCCAGTGCTTTGAACTTATTTCTTTTCACATTCACTAAAGTTATATTTAACCTTTACTAAGTCCTCTTAACTCATTCTGTCTTTCTTGTCTATGTTCACAGGTACCCTGTTTCTAATGAAATTTGGGGCAGGTGAATCAATACCTTTCTCTGTTCTTGTCACACCTTAGTTCCATTGTGGCTTTTGTAGTGTCTGCGTTTTCTTTTAAGGTCTTTTTTTCCTCCTTAGCAGGTATTTTCTGCCCAGGAAATGACCCAAATACTCAGAGGGTTAAACCTCACCATTTACCAACACCTCATTTTTGATCTTCTGTCTCCCTGCCTCGCCACCACTTCTGACCTGAATCAAAGTTGTAATTGTGGCATCCTCAAGTAGAGCTGCCTTCATTTAGCCAAGTTACAGAGACCACTTGTGTAAGGGAGAAAACAATAAAACAATGAACCTCCCACTCTTGTGTGTTCTGAGGAGAGAATCTTTCCTTTGTATCCTGCTGACAAATGGAGTCTCTTCTAAGGCATACAATTTCATGCATATCGCCCATCAGAGGTGCCTGTCTCCCCTCATGATCCTTTTTTTATCTCTTCAGCTCTTTGTTTCTTCCTTTCAGAAATATAAAGCATATTTACATATTCTCGCAATCTCTTGCAGAGTTGTTGTTAAGAAATTAAAGGAGGAAGTAAGTAATTTGGAGAACTCCCACACAAGAATGTTTGATTAAAGCAATCTGTAGATCTTAAGACTTTCCCACTGTTCACATTAGTCATCCTAATATGAATGTGGGTGAAGTCCTTATGAAAAGACATGAATAAAGATTATTATTGGAAAACTATTATTTATAAATAATTACATAGTTTTTAGTTTTTTCTCTTTAGCAGCAAGGAAATGAATTATACCTTTAACATTAAGGTACTAACTTTTTATGTTCAGGTAATTGAATGCATTTATGTAGTTAAATACTTTTTTCAAGTAATGTCCAAATTCTTGCATACTTTAATATATACATACTTTGATTTTTAGTATGTTGTTAAGTGATTTCATGTTTCTTAAATTGATGTACTGAAATTAGCCAATATTTTTAATTTTGAAAGATTAAGAAATATTAAGACCTATTCTAGTTTCCAATACCTCAATTCTTTTTCAGACATATAATAGACATTCAATAAATATATACTGAATAAAATAAAAAGGAAATTAGGTCAGCTGGTTACCCCAAAAGCATTATTGTTCATTACCAGAAGAATAAATGCAAGAAACCCTTGTTTATCAAAAGACCTTATTAATTTAAATGAAAGATTTTTAATAAAAATATGGGTCATGTAAATGTTAGTGTCTCAAAATAGAGTAGTGAATAACAAATTTTCTTTCTTTCCTAACATCATTTTCCTCACTAGCTGTAGCTTTTTTTCTAACAAAAATAACTTTTTTATCAGATTCTTATATAAAATGATAATCTATAAAAATTTTGAAGATGAATCAATGATTGCAATTAAAGTTTATATGTCAAAATTATAAAGTATGGAAATCTTGTCATTCTTTTTAAAACAAGAACCCCCAGTGGTTAATACTCTTTCCTACGTTCTCCTTTTAAATTGCCTCTCTCTTGCCTTTGTCTGGTCTCTTCATTGTCGTTGTACATGGAAGTTGTCCCGAAATAGATTCGTTATTCGCTTGGTAGATGTCCAATTTTTACCATCTTCACTTTCTTGAAAATTCACCACATATCAGATCCTCAGAAAACAAAATAAAGTGTGTGTTTTACAAAGGGATTTTCTAAGTGAAGATCCTGGCTTCTATCGTCAGTATCAAGAAGAAAAAGAAAGAAGAAAAAAATGAAGGATTTGTCCTGGAAGAGTTTAGTCAAATGGTGTCAAGGTTCCCTAACAATATTGTTAGTTCAGCAAAGAAATTAAGCATGAAAAACATCTTATTAAATTATTCCCTTAATTGTTGTATTTATGTATGTGCCTTCATGCATGCTGTTTCCCACAATTGGAGGCCACATTTTGAAAACAGTTTTCTCTTTCTACTTTATGAATTCCAAAAGTCATCAGGCTTTGTAGTAGATACCTTTACCTGCTTAGCTTTCCTGCCAATCCCCATATTAATTTTTAATATTCTGCTTCAAAGGGGAAGATGCCTTACTGAGCCAGCATAGGTATCTTCCAGCAAGCTTTACTAGAGAAGATAAGAAGAAGCAAGCCTACCAGAATGAATACATGTGGTAGATATAAAATACAGGACCAGTATAAAACATAAAAGTAGAAGAAGCCAGAGATGGACAAAGTGGAAATCATAGATATTTGCTATGGTTAGTGTGTGTGTCTGTGTGTGTGTGTGTGTGTGTGAGAGAGAGAGAGAGATTTTACCTTACCTTCCATGTAATGACTGGATATAATTCTACATGTTCTTGTAGATACAAGCCATTTTAATTCATTCTATTCTATTTAAGACTATATTAAAAGTAAAAGAGCCAAATAAAAAATACCCAAGTAAAATTAGTAGTTAGTGAAACTAATTTCTCTACATCACATACTTTGCATTTGCTCATGGCACCAAAATAACAAATAGGGAGAACAAGTTCGCTGTGAATATATGAGTAGATTAGTGAGTGGATAAATGTAATGAGTTCCCACTGAAATTGTTCTTTATCTTTAAGAAGATGAAATTTTCTTTCAGTAACTACTTAAGTATTTGAATTAAATACATAGTTGTGGACTTCTAATTCTGCTGTGTGTTTATGAATTTAACATAGTTTCTTTAGTGTTTAAGACTTTATTATTTTGAAACATTGTTCAAAGTCCAAATGCTGCCATTAATATGAATGAGACTGATTTCTGGCTTCCAGAAGAACTTATAATCTAGTCATCATTCTATAGTCCTCCAAATAATCATGTCAACTTAAAATCAAAGACTGGGAGGGAAACAATGTGATTTAGTACTTAGTAGAACACATTATAAATGTATTTGCCTCTCACTAAGCTGATTGCTTTGCTGCTTTGCTACTTCCGCTAGAAAAGAATGTAATGCAAAATAGAACAGTAAGTGATATTGAAGACTGCTTCTAAGTAATTATCTATGGCAAATGTATATTTATAATTTTAGATTCCTCCTACATTTTCCTGACTATGCCTTACTGGGCTTTTCCATTCACTGGAGTGGATAACTTAGTGGTTATGTGTAATCAATGAACGTGATTTTACATTCTGGCATCAAGTGGATACTAGATGTGTCTTAGTGAAGCTATCTTACTACTAGGTGTGTTGTTGACCAGAGGACTAAACAGGAAAAGAAGTGAGTAACTTACAGATGGTCTAGACTTCCATTCATGGTGAAAAAAAAAACTAGAGAAAGGGGTCTCTGGTGCCAGAACCAGAGCTCACTGTCTATTTAAAGGCTGGTGTAAATATAGGGCAGAAAGAAAGATGGTAGGGATGAGACTGAAAGGTTTCATTTGGTCATGGCTACAGGAAGCAGTGAGTAGGCAGTTAGGGAGTCAGCTGATAAACAGATCTACAGTAGCCTTTACTAGGGCTCCGTAGGGTTGAAAATGAGAATCAAGAGAATCGAGTTCCTTTACTTCTAGAGACCAAATTACTTCATTTTCGGGGAGAATTATGACAGATTAATGTAGAGGTGCTTTGTAAAATGTCACGCCCCTACCTAACTATAGAAAATAAGGATTATAATCACAGTAAGCCTGTCAGGTTAATATGCAAGTTGCAACTAGATTATTTTCACTGTCTTGAGAGAGTCAGTGTTGTCCAATACTGTGGCTTGGAATTCCATAACGTTGCCAAGTTATCCCCATGATTCACTCTTAAATCAGCCCTTTCTTAACAGAATTACCAACTTTAACCTCAGAGAATCAGCTAAGTAAGGCAAACTTTCTACATTTACCTTCAGCTCACTTGGCTTCTGCTTTTATTACCTGACTGCCCTGTCTACATTCTCTCTGGACTTGACTGCTGACACTGGTTGTTACTCAAAACAACTTTAGCTCTGTAGCATCGCCGGGTATTAAGTATCATTTCCCTCTTTCTCCACCATGCTTAGCTCTTGGTACAATTGCATTGACTGTCATCCCCAATTTCCCCATGTTTAGTAATTGTCCTTCTCTTTAAGGGTCATCAGTGTTCTCAAATGTGTCCAGCTGCCACCATCATTCATTTCCTTCAACAAATTCTGACTGACAACTCTTTAAATGGGCCTATAGATCTAGTCTTTATGTTCCAACAGTGGAGTGCGAGAGCTGAGCAATTCAGGTGGATCTTTGAGTGATTATCTTATAGGCGAACATTGTTTTAATATACAAAGTAGTGAAGTATTGATCTGTTGGTTAAAACCAAATGACAGTTGCCAGTTGAGGTCTTTTTTTTTCCTCCTTGCAACAGTGTTTAAATTTCCAAAATAATATCTCTGTAAGTAGATATGAAAGGGAGATTAAGGCTTTCATTCAAAAGTGGAAAAGATGAAAACATATTCTCTCTAATTGAAATTTGGCACTGTACATAGTGCTTTAATTTAATTCAGTTTCTCTCAGAGAAGTTCCAGAATACAAATGGTCTTAATGTGACTTCATGATATTTTAGTTCTCATTTGCCTTCAGTGTGGCCTATAATTAAGGCAATTAATGATGACATATGGCAATATCAAAAATTCAACTTTCTCAATATTATGAAAGTGCAATCCTTCTGTGCATATGGTTGGATCCTGAGCATCATGGCCTTTCCCATAAATTTAGTTCAAATTGCCTGAAAAAAGACAGCAAATGAACATTTTTAGGGACAGTGGGTGTTCAGTTTTCTTTGATGTTCCCAACATTGTAAATCACTTCAATCTAACCATTTGCTTCTTAGAAGCCTTAGGACATGCATCCAAATTCCTGTAGGAAAACATTTTTAGTTTTAGTATTTAGATCAGCTTGAAATGAGTACGGTGCTCAGTTAACCAAGAGAGTTCAGATATTCCAAAAAGTTGTCCTCCAACAAAGCAAACAAAAGCCTAATGGAATTATAGAGCAAAGGGAGGAATAAATCTTTCGATACACTCTGAACTCCACTGTTTTCCTTAACTCCCTTACTTCCCTGTTCTTGTCTTTTAGACAGCTCATTTACTGTTGTTTATTCAAGTTAACAGGAAAGTTTCAGAAGTGAGATCATATTCTTAGTTATTGGAGATGAAATGTGAAATATATTTGCTTTGATAATAAGGCTTTTTCTTCCTTCTGTCTTGTAAAAAAGCTAATGAAATCATAGATGGCTAATTACATTAGAATCTAAGAGGATTTTGGGATCTCATAACTTGATCTTTCTTGATTCTGTTATTAGCCAAGTACCCAAACTTAGCAACCTAAATTCAAGAAAAATTTACTGCCTAAAAAATAATATCATTACCCATATTCTCAAGACAATCCCCAAATTCCTCATTCTAATATATAAGGTACTACCTGATACCTACATTAAATGAATTAAAATACAAAGCTTGAAACATTAACTATGAATAACAACTCTCCAGTAGATGTCCTGTGGTACACTTTTAAGGACAAATAATATATATAGAACAAGAAACATGTTATTCTGTGTCTTTAGGGTAGTCCTTTAGTCACTGATCAGTATTGGCCCTCATTTGTTTTTACTAGCACTGAATCTGATACACATTTTAGGACTGATGATATATGTTACTCTTGTTAGATGCTGTTCCTTAAGATGTGATATTTTCTAAAGTGGTAGTGTTTTATCTTCATCCTCAGGCTGTAGATTTAGCACCAGTAAGTGTCAGTCATTTAAAATTTCATTGTAAAATGGTAGACCATAAAGAATAATTAACATCAATCTATGCCAAGTTTGGTAAGGTCCTTCCTCTCCCCCTTCCTTCTCTTTCTTCCTCCGTTCTTTCTCCACCTAGCAGGATCTCCCTCTATGTCTTTCATGAATGTTATGGATTAAGAATCATACTATTCACCAGAAATATTTCAATTAATATGATGGATCAGAAAAGTGGGTTATTTCTCAATACAAGCAATTACCTCAGTCCTTTATTGACTACTCAAATGAATTATTTGCGTAATAGAATTATAAGTTTCTAGAACACAATTACTGTTAATGAAGGTTTTATTTCATTATTTTCATTATGGACATCCACCTCATATTTAAAACCTGACTCATGAAGTTTCTAATACCAAGCTCTAAGAATATTATGGTGCTATTTCTGACTTAGATTCTTAAACTTTTCTATGTGAGTGTGTTTTTATGAATTAACATTTTGACACTGACTAGTATTTCTCTGTCTTCAAACCCTTTAATAAGACTGTAGGCTTCACAGAAAAAAATCAGACCTAATTTTATATTAGGGATGGTTGCTAAGTAACTATTTGATGCAAATTAATCATTAAACATTTACCAGCTCGTTCTCTGATTGGAGTGGCTGCTGGAGTGACTTCAAAGCTGACAGATCAGCAAACAAATGATCGAGGAAGAACATTCTGGGATGCTTAATAAAAATAGCTGATGAGTCCTCTACTTGATTTTCTTCCTCTGTCACAATCAAATAAGAAAACAAGAAATTGACAGGGACAGTTAACAGCCTTTCCCTAATAGTAGATGCTCTTTAAAGTTCAAGTGCAAAGACAAGATTGTATTAAAATACTTTATAGAGTATTTTCAGGGCAAGCTGCTCCATTAGTGGATTCTGTTTTATAATTCAGGAGCCTGAGAATATAAATTAAATAGCTCATTCAAATACGCTTGCCTAGTAGGAATTTGAACCCAAGTCCCTTTGAATCTTGTGTTGATCTCTTTTTATTTATGATAGAGCAAATATGAATATTTTTGTGTCAGAGAGCCACTGTAGCTTAACAGATTTCACAAAATGTATTTATTTATCAGCAAAATACCTAAAAGAAATGAAATTCTGTGCTGAAGTTAGCTTGGCTGCACAAGGATGCTCATCAGGACCTAGGGATGAGTTCCTTGTTATGATCTAGTGTCACTAGGAAGAAGACACACTGTAAAAGTGTATGACATATCACTGTCAGGTACCCAGAGCCTTAGACTGCATCTTATTTATGATGCCAGTTTTTGACATTTATGATACCAATATTTGTTAAAGTTTGTTAATATTAGTATCCTACTGCCATGGTGTCAAAAGTACCAGTAGTGTGGTGGCTGACACAGAGAACTCTATTTGTTTAGAGTTGTGAAATAAATATAATGTTGGGAACATCAAAGAAACTAAATTTTAAGTTAAACTGTTTCAGAACTCAGTATAGCTGTTGTCACTCCTCCTTTACAAAGCTCTTCCTACTGGTGTCTTTTAGTTAATGTCTAATTACTTGTCTCTGTCCTTTCAGACATTTCATTTGAAGATACAGATTTATATGAGAAACAATATTGTGCATGTATTTGGCAATCATTTGTCACTCTCTTGTCTATTCTTTTCCCTATCACTTTCTATTTCTCATAGCCTTCAAGGAGCTACACAATAAATGAATACAGGTTTGTCTTTCTTCTCACTGAGCATTAGCAGTGTTCTCCCCAACTCCTCACTCTGTCTCTCTTCTTTCCATTTTTCCTCTCTCTAGCTCTCTTCCCTCTTTTGTTCTTTCTCAACTTTCCTTCTCTATCCCTTTCCCTCTCTTCCACCAGATTCCTCATTTATAGTATAAGCAATTAGTTAGAAATTGAAAAACTACTCCCAAACTCAATCTCTTGCTATAACTTGTATTTTGTTTGTGGAATTTTTTACAATTTGGACATCAATGATCTTAATCTTTCAATGTATTATATATGACTCTAAAGTGTTCTGAACCAATCATGGACAAGTATGACTTCGGTTGGGTACTAGTTTACTCTGATCGGATCATTCTAGCAATTTCCTCATGCTCCCAAGCAACTAATTTCTTATGTTATCATGATTCCTTAAGTGGAAATAATTTACAGCTCAGATTAAAATGTCAAAGTTAAGTTAGAGAGATGTTATTTGTCTTTCTGGGACTAGGTTACCATAGTTAATTTGTTTACTAGTTCCAACCATTTGTGTAAATTGCATGATTTCGTTTTTCTTTACAGCTGAATAATATTCCACAATGTATGTGTGCCCCCCATTTGGTTAGCCAATGGCAAGTTGTCATTCCTGGAATTGTATATGTATAAGACATACAAGTAACATTATATGGATTGAGAAGTGTGTGTGTGTGTGTGTGTGTGTGTGTGTGTGTGTGTGTGTGTGTTTAAAGAAAGAGATGTCAGAGGTAATGTTTTAGAAACAGGAAGAGGCACATAAAAGGGGTTAGGGTGAGGGTAGGGAATGGGGAAATTACATTTTAAGTTCAAAAAAATTTTACAGGTAAGCCTAGAATACATAAAAAATCTGAAGTGTATTAAGAAAAGTCTTTAAACTTAAGGACTATTTTCATCCTTAGCTTTGTAAGACTTAGTGATCTCCAACTTGGTGACATGAACAACAAAACTTGAAATAAAAATAGAACCTTTATACTAGTCTCCAATAATATATTAGTTTGAAGTTACTACCACACTTTACCTTACTGCAAAATTTCTTTTGCCCCATAAGGTAAAATACCCACTGGCTTTAGGAATTTAGTGTGAGGGACTATTATTTTTTTTTTGTTTAAACCATTTAATTAACCAAAAATCTGTTTCCCAGACAGAATACATTCAATATAAAATGTATTTGAAATGCTTTAAGACATCTTAATTAACCTTTACTAGCATGCTTATTTTTCTAGAGGACCAGAGAAAATGCTAATTCTAAAATTGCTCAAATTTTATTTTACTTCTTTTTGTATACAATAAAGAAAACAGTGTGCAGTATGCCTTAAAGTTGTAACCTGCATGCTTGAGTGTTATGTTAGAACCCATAAAATCAATATTAGCAAATAAACAAGATGTTTCAAAGTGGTAGAATGAAGATTATGTGAAGTCTTAAGATGAAGCTGTTGCATCAGAATAATTTGATTTGCAGTCTGGCTCCGCCAACTCCATTAGTGATCGCATCCTTGACAGACACAGAGTTCATCCAATTTCACTTCTCATTGTGCAGAGGTATTGATGTTTTCATGTTACTCTGGTCAGTCAATAAGGTTAAAAGGATAAAGTTTATTTAGTTTTCAACATTGCCTTCTTGAAGTCAAATGTTTATTTAATTAAATTTTGCAATATTTGGCAGGACAAGAATGGTAGTGTCAGCTTTCCTTAGCTTAATATTAAATAGTGTATTATGAAATCTGGTAAATGCCATCTGCAGTAATAGGAACCAGACATACTGTGAAGCCACTGGCAGGAGTGGTGGGCAGGCCAAATGCTTTGCCAAGGGAGCCAATGATTTGTAAGAGTTTCCTGATGTGAAATGTGTAATATGTCTTCTGGTCTTGAGCATGACATTCCTTTTATCACTGGATTATGATGATCTGTAAAATGCTGTTGCTTGTTATATTGAACATGCATATACATGTGGATACACTAAGTGATTCTCCAAATTCTTCCAAGCCAAAATAAGTGGTAATGACTTCAAAACACCACATCTTCTAAATTTTGTTTTTAACTTGATCTGAGCATTTATAACATAGTGATGTTATTATTCTGCCTTCATATTTAGAATTTAAATTAGTTTTCAGAATATACATTGTTTGCATCAGAAAGAAAACATTATGTTTAGTTTATGGAAATTAGGTGAAACTTCAAGTTATGAAATTTTTCTCACTCTGTATATATCAAATATTTTGCTAGTAATATGGGTACTGTTGCATTAAATACTCACTGTAGCACAACTAACAGGATGACTAGAATTTGATAAGATCTTAGCTCTTAGTGTGTTTTCTTTCTAATGGAACAAATCGTCATTAAGTAGTCACTGAATGCATTTTTCAACAAAAAGTCTGATATGTGTGATGCTAGTAATAATCTTCCAACAATGTTATAGCATATTACATTTCTAGATGAATTGTACTTCTCAGAATAGGGTTCTACACATCTAAGAACAAAGCAGTTATATGCAAGTGATATTACATCTTCTTGGCAATTACATTTCTATGAAAATTGTATATTAACTGTGAATTTAATTACTTCTCCCTCTACCAATACTATCATGTAGTAAGTTATGATTTATTAATTTAATTACTTAGTGGAACTAGTATCCCCTAGTTTAGATTTACATTCTGTTGATTCCAGATGCTATCCTTTAAAAAATATAACTACCACAATTTTTCCTCATCCACATTGTAAATATTTACTTAATTTATGTAAATGGTAGATGATACAGTTCCTAGAGACATGTTTAATCAGGTGCTATATCTCTCTTATTTGTACTCGTAAGTCCTGTATGTCCACTTACCCAGTAGAGTATAAACCTGTTAGTGTTAAAAACCAACACAGTGATTACCTCAATATCTTGAAAAAAATCTTCTCAGTAAGTAAATGAGATAGCACAAATGAACAAGTACCTATTGTAATTCTGACTGTATAAAAAACAAGATTATCATCACAGGGAAGATTTTAATAAAGAAATAACATGTAAAATGAAGCTCAGGTTTAAATCAAATATGTATATTATTTTTGAGTAATAGTAAAAATAGGGAGACACAAGATGTTCATGTAAAGTATCAGAGGTGCACACAGCAAAGTTAGAGTAGCCAACAGAGTTATCAGCTCTACTCCTGTAGGCCCAGAGTTTTTCAGGATCTCAGCCTGGAGTTGTAACATACTTTCATTATACTTATTGGCCATTGTCTCTTTGAACTTTAGCCTGTACTCATCTTAGACAAAACTATAGGGGTTCACATTTAAATGGAGGTTGCTAATGTGGGTACCAGAACTTTTGTCAAAGGGTTTGTGTTACTAGTGTGGGTTCTCTATAATATGATGATACCCTTGTGTGTTTACTACATAGCCATTGTGTCTGTTAGCTTTCTATATAACAAGTACCTGAAGTTATCAACTTAAATGAGGAAATATTTATTTTAGAGATCCCATGCCAAAATTCGCTGTCCCTGTTGATTTAATTGCTCTGATGAAATAGAACATCATGATGGGACTACATAGTATAATGAAACTAATTATTGTCTGGAAAACTAAGAGGCAAAAATCAGGAGGAATGCATCAATTCAGCAGTTCTCAAACTTTAGACCGCTTTGGGAATCCAAAGACCTTTTCTCAGGGGTCATATATCAGATATAAATAAATACATTACAATTCATAATGCCAAAAATACAGTTACAAAGCAGAAATGAAATAATTGTATGGTTGGGAGCCACCACAACATGAGGAACTGTACTAAAGGATTGCAGCATTAGGAAGGTTGAGATCACTGTATCAGTTCCCTTCACTTGTGTATCCCCTGACTCAAAAATCTCCTTCTAGATTCCTCCACTAATTATCACCATTTCCGAAACAAGACTTTACTACAGACAATTACTACTTGAGCCAAACTGTAATATTGACTGTAATCCTGGTCCCTAAACTCTGAAACTCCTCTTGTAAAGAAGATGCAGTCAGTCTATTGTGAAGAGTCCCTGAAATCTTAACTCTGTCAGCACTGCTTATTCTGGGCTAGCATTTTAAAAGAAGGGAGAGACACAAGAGAAGGAGGAGGATAGAGGTGGGGAGAAAAGAAAGATTGTGAACAGGTGTTTATATAAGTTCCTAGTCCTAAATGGGGTAACCATGAATCGGTAAAAATGGAAAAAAATAAAGGAAAAGGAAAAAATGAGTCAAAGGAAGACTGAAATCCAGCTTGGAAATATTGAATTATATAGCTGGTGTCTATCATTGATGGCACACTCTGGTGGAATATGGGTTCCCACAGCATACAGCGAAACTCTGTTTTATTACTTTACTGTTGTTGCTTATATGACTAATCTCTGCACTTGCTTTACATGCTTCCTATAGCTTCTCTTGGCAGATGTCACATATCTGTGGCACCTTTTCCATTCTGAAGTCTCTACATAGCATTGACTTCTTTCTGACGTTTCACAAACTTTTTATCAAGATTATCTGAGGTAGACTAGCTGTGCAACGTGTAACATGATTTCTTTCCCACTAGCTGCCTGGGTCCTGCCGCTGTCTATGCCCACAAATAACACATGAGACACTATATTAATTATGAAGCTATTATCTGTTTGCTATGGTTTCTTAATGGCTAGCTCTGACTTAATTATTAACCCATAATTACTAATACATATTTTTATAAGAACTTATCTTTCTGAGGATGCCACCCTGATGGATCTTCTCCTCCTGGGATCACATGGTGAGTCCTTGCTTGACTATATTTCCCAGAATCCTCCTGGACTCCTAGCCCCACCTATCTTGCTTCTCTATTGGCCAAGAATGTTTTATTTATCAACCAATAAGACAACTTCTACACAGAAAGACTTCCCCCTTCAGCAATGCACTGCTTGGTCATTCAGGTTTGAAATCTTGAAGATTCCTTTGAAATCTTGAAGACAGCATCTATGAAACTTTAGTTCTTGAATTCTGCATTCTTGGAAAGCTAGAATCACATGACAATACAAAAGTCTACCAACAATGTGTATTTGACACAGATGAACCATGACTAGAGCAGTTTCTAACAATTTTATTATCTGAACATAGAGAAGGATCCATAAATTGCCCAGAGAATAGAGGAGCTCTCTACATCCCTCCTTAGAAATGTCTTTTGAAAAAGTATTTGCATATAATGTGTATTTCTGTATCTCCAAGTCTCTGACATTAATGGTCTCTATGATTCTTGAGGTGATTATTACATGTCATTCTCATGGTCTTGGTGTATATGACCAGACTTAAGTTTTTGTATATCAGTCCACCCTACCTTCTTTGGACGTATTTTCCTTGCCTTAGCACATGTACCTTTTCTTCCCAAACTTAAATTTTTTGATATAGTTCTGCTCTGTTTCTTTTAATTCTAAATTCTAATAGCAAACTCTATTAAAAGAAGCCAGCTAGATCGGAATTTATTCCGAGTATACAAATGGCCTTTGGGTGCCCATCCAACAATGAGAGATGCACTCTCACCCTGGACTCTCGGGTCAGGATCTAGGCCCTGCCCTGGATGAAATGACAGACTATGGACACCCCCATGGAGTGTCTCACCCTCCCTGAGGAAATGAGGGGATATTGAGGGGGTTGGTGGGAAGAAAGGGAGGAGGGGAAAGAAAGGGAGAGGGACCTGGAATTGACATGTGAAGCAATTTTGTTTCTAATTTAAATTTAAATTAAAAAATAAAAATTAAAAAAAAAGAAGCCAGCAATATCCACACCATGACTGTAGTGTTTTGCTGCCTTGAATTTATTATGTGCCACACTGTCATAATGGCCACTACTATCCTGGTATTATGTGGAATCCATTTTCCATTTGAAGCCTCATCATTCAACTTATTTCTACCCTCACTCCCACCGGCATTTTGAATATCTCAGCTTTTGGAAAAACACCCAACAAGTTCAACCGTTTTCTGGATATGCCCTAGCCCAATCCTCCAACTTGTCTTGATTGTTGCCATTAATAAATTTGCAAAGTGCACAGCCCTAAGCTTCATTCTTTCTTTTTTTTTAAGAAAACGAAGTCAAAGTATCTTTATTTATAGTAATACCGATAAGCCTCATTCTTAGCATCAATGTTTCTGTAATCTACTAACAACAAAAAAGTTATGAAAATCAGTTTCAAGAAGGAAAAGACTATTTCATAGTCCTCCATCCATGCTCGCATGGACTATTTTAGCTCAGTGAAGACCACACCAGTGGAGATGTGGGTAGGGAGTGGAGAGTATTTGACAGAGCAAAACTGTCTGTATGATCACTAAGATGTAAGAAGAACAGTGAGGAAGAAAGAACAAGGGTATCACTTTCTCCTTTGGGAGCACGCCAATAGTAACAGAGTCCTCCCACTAGGCCTCCACATTGGAAGTTTCTACATTCTCTCAGAGTGCTATTCTGAGAACAAAGCTTTTAGCAAGTGAATCTATTCAGAACATTTAATACCCTAACCATAGCAACCACAAGAAAGTGTCTGCCACATGAAAACCACAAATGGTCATTAGACTATATACCTGGCCACCCTTGTCAATCAGATAAAGAATACAATTTAGGATTAGGAAATATCGTTGAAAGTATTTGTGCCTTAAGGAAGCGTGACTCACAGAAGAGAATACAACTAATTAGTAATTTTCTAACTGGGCTTCAAAATCTTTATTTGTGGCAGTAATTGCAGAAGTAACTTGACTAAGCGAAATTGCCCACATTTAATGATTGAGGATTTACTGAACCTCTGGGGCTTTCTGCTAGGCTTTGTATTAAAAACTGAGATGATACTACAAATGGAGAAAGAGGTATAACTCATCTGAGTTCTTCTGATATTCCAAAATAGTTATATTCCTTAGTCTGTGATAATATTTGGGGTGGGGGAAAAAGTTATTTACAGAAATTTGGTACTTGTGAGTTCATTTACAAAATACTTTTTATTTTCAAAATTATAACTACATAATTTCACTCTCCTTCCCTTTCCTCTTAGGTCTTCCTCTGACACCCTTCTTGCCTTCTCTCAAATACATAACCTCTTTTTCTTTAAATGTTGTTAGATATATTCCTAAGTGCATAAATATAACCTGTTCAGTTGATATAATGTTAACATCTATCTATCTATCTATCTCACATGTATATATATGTGTGTGTGTGTGTGTGTGTGTGTGTGTGTGTGTGTGTGAATGATATCAGGACTGCTCCCTTGGTTAATTTAGGTCTTATTCCTGAAGAAGACCTTATCTCCTGCTCTGAGCATTCTCCAATAGCCTGTGTTTCTTTGCTTTGATTTGTGTTGAGGCCTAGCAAGCTTTCCAACTTC
Organism: Mesocricetus auratus; assembly: GCF_017639785.1. Lineage (NCBI taxonomy): Eukaryota > Metazoa > Chordata > Mammalia > Rodentia > Cricetidae > Mesocricetus > Mesocricetus auratus. The sequence goes on from NW_024429190.1 coordinate 59,178,845, forward strand.
AACCTTAGTATGTCTATTAGTATCTTCCTTGTTTGAGTCTTGTTTAGACAGCATGTTGATGAGACATCATGGATATGGGTCTCTCTAGCACTTCCAGGTTATATAGTCACACAGCAAATTTCCTCTTCATCTGGTTCTTATGATCTTTCAGAAGCTTTTCCATGAAATCTCTGAGCTGTAATTGCAAGAAATGTATTGTAGATTTGTCAGTGAAGGTTGGGTTCCCCATTATCTTGTTTTATTCATTTTGTCTGGTTTTGGTTTTCTCTAATGATCTTTGTTGCAAAGAGAAGTTTCTTTGATAAGGGCTAAGGACTACACATATCTGTGGATGAAAGAAAACTATTTAGATTGTATTTAGGCATTGTCCTGCTTTAGTAAATTGGCAGTTTTAGGTTTATCTCTAAGATCCGTGGCTTCTCTGATTCTGAGTTGTTGGCTAGGTTTTTAGCACAGGGATGGTTTATTTCATGTTGAGAAGGTTTGGTCTAGTTAGTGAGCTTTGCGTTACCACCACGATGTGTGAACCATTGTACACTATTAGGATTATGTTCCATGATGGTCATTATTGTGGTACACAGGCATCAGAGCTTCCTTCCCTTGAAGGCTTGCATGGCGTCTTCTGGTACCATAAAAGCTAATCCTTAGGGAGGAAGCTTTCAGGGTATATCTAGCTCAGGTCCTCTGGGTCATGTGTCCAAAGTGCATGGTGTCTTCATCATTTGGGTTTTACCTTTTATCTTTAGGAGTCAACCAAGGGAAACATCAATAGCCTATAATATGTTGGCAGTATCTTGGACAACCCTGACCATCAACTCAAAAACAAACTTCTCTCTAGGGTTGAGGTTCTCTCCCTCCTATCTTCCAAGTTGAAGCCCCTCCTCCTTTTGTTTATTTCCTCCTGTAAAAACCCTTACCCTGTTTTATTTTTAAGAAATATATGTGGCATGTATTACAGAGATGTTGTAACCTTTGGTTACAGACCCTGTTGTGATCTGAGATGGTTATATATAGTGCATAGACTTCCAGGAACTTCACTTTAAAATTATATCTTATGTAAATGAAATACTATTCTTACACGATGGGTGGCATTATTCAATTCAGTTAAAATGACTTTCTTTTTAACTTTCCAGCTTTGACTTAAATTAGTTTATCCTCAGGCTTTAGCATCTCACTTAAACCATTAGTGTGCTTCCTCCTCTAGGGACTTTCCTTTCGACTTTCCATTGAGAATGTAATCCTATCAGAACCGGGAAGAATGCTTTGTGCTCCAAAGTAGCTATCATCCAAAGACTTTGTGAGCACTTTGAAGCATGAAGTTGGTAGTATCCGTGATATCTGTAGTCTTGAGTAAGGCAAATGCAAAGGATTTCTCAAGTTTAGAGATGGAAGAATGAAATGAAGGACAACAGCAGTAGTTCTCTCAGTGTAATTCTGGAGATGGGCACAGGTGCAATGGGGAGGGTGCTTACAAATGACCAGAAACCTGAGCAAGTCAGTAAGCTGAACATCCATATGTTCTAAAATAACATAAAAACCAAATGAATTTGTATCTCTTATCAGTCTGAATATCTGATCCTCCTCAATAATTTCCTTTCATCAGTTTTCAGTTGCTACAGCTCTCCACTGTGCTGGGCACCAAATTTAATGTTTAAAAATAATAGATAGTTAGAAGGACAGAAATGGCATCAGATCCAACATGGCCTTGTGAACCAGGCAAAGAATTATAGGCCTTGTCTAAACTTATTAAGAGCACTAAAGTAAGTTTTGACTTTTTTTTTCTTTTGTTTTTTGAGACAGAGTTTCTCTGTGTAGCTTTGTAGACCAGGCTGGCCTGGAACTTACAGAGATCTGCCTGATTCTGCCTCCCAAGTACTGGGATTAAAGGTGGATGCCACCACCCCCCAGCTCAGTTTTGAATTTTAAAAGAAAATGTCCTTGTTTGAATGTAGAATGTAAAGTTTATGGTGGTACCCAGACTCATGAAGGTTTGTATTTCTAACAATATGTAGCTAGTCATGGCTTTATTTCACTGACTCCTAACCTAAACACATGATTGTGACTTCTAGTACCTATCCAGTTATGCATACATAGTCTTGATGTATCAAATTTTCTATAAAATGGGATGTTTTGTGCATTCTGAACTGTTGAAAAACTGCCTAATTTACAAGAAAGTACTATTCTGTAAAAATTAAAATTTTTAGTGTGATAGAATAAAATCAGATTTGTGAATTTGTGATCATATATATATATGTATATATATGTAGAGAGAGACTGATGACAGAATAGATGATGGATATATATATATATATATATACACACACACACACACACACACACATGGAAGGATGGGACAGATAATGTAACCATTCAGAAAAGGTACACATCACTTGAGATAAGAGTGAACAAGAAGAAAATAGTTGTGTGCAAATCAGACCATGAAAATATGTTAAAATAGATTCAACTTATAGTGTGTTATTCTGTAAGTACTACAAAGTGGTGAAGAAAATATAGGTAAAAAATATTAGAGTTCTTAAAATACATATACTTTCAATTTAAGCTCTATTGCTAAGTCTATTCCTAAAGCCACGACAAAATGGAAGTGTGCACAAAGATATTTCTTCCAGATGGGTCATCTAAATAGGCTTTACCTCATAAGATAACAGAAAATAAAATAGCTTTTATTTAGACGAGAATGTAGGTTTAACTTAATGTTAGTTTAAAAGAAAATGATCATATCACTAAAACAGCTTTAAAGAATCATGTAGCATTTACATCAGGGCAACTTAAATGTGGAGACAGATGGGGCTAATAAGTTTTAGTGGATAAAAGCCACAGTTAGGTGCCATGCAACTCCAAAAGAACTGAGGAGTCAGTAATGACCCTAAAACAGAGGGCGTTTAGGGTAAGGTAGAGAAGAAACTTTGATGTTAACTAGAAAATTATTCAGTGCTCTACAATTTAAAAGAAAAAAATTTGACCGCAGTAATTGTATATGCTTGACACAATTATGTCTCATAGAAAAATAAAAACAAGCCGGGCGGTGGTGGCACACGCCTTTAATCCCAGCACTTGGGAGGCAGAGGCAGGTAGATCTCTGTGAGTTCGAGGTCAGCTTGGTCTACACTGGGAGTTCCTGGACAGCCTCCAAACAATACAGAGAAACCCTGTCTCGAAAAACCAAAAAAAAAAAAAAAAGAAAGAAAGAAAAAAAGACAAATAAACACAAATGTTCTCTGAGCTATTTGTGAAATATGCAGTGGTATGTGAGTCAGAATAGAACTTGGCTGATTAATAATAGTAATACATGCTTGAAGAATTAAACTCGAAAACCCATAATTTTCAAGATATGCTAATAATACACTGCTGGCATTAAAGATCCTTAACTGGAAAGTAGGGGGTGGGTCATCTCTCTCAGTTATTACAGAGAGCCACTCCAGGATGTTAACATTTAAGGAAGAACTCAACATGTCAGTATCACGTGTCTGCAAGTGCAATTTCAGGTTTGATTGAAGCAGGAATGCCTATAAATAATACAAAAAGAAGAAAAAGTAGAGACCAAAAGTATGGAAAACTTACAGGTTGCTATAGAAGAAACAGCACAGATATACACTGAAAAAGTTTGTCAGAGTCGAAAACCTGCTAATGAAGAATGCAGCAAAGAACATAATGGCATCAAAACCAAGAGAAGTTTGAAACAATGAACAACTCTCCTAGCCTTATAGAACTCTGAAAACTGGCATATATAAAAATATGTTCTATTGAGTGTTGGCCATTTTATGGAGGGGGCAGTTATATAGAGTTGTGGTCAACAAGAGCTTTTAAGACACACACTAGGTAGTTTCATTGCTCACTTTCACCTCATGTTCTAAATGGCATCTGTGATATGGGGTGGGGGAAGAAGCTGAAGGAGGGTAAGGACTCCATAGAAGTGAAGTCAGCATCTTCTTCCTTTTCTCACCATGAAAATATGGTGCGGCCATGATTTGAAAAAAAGAAATTTATTTCTGAATGTGGAGATGTTTTTAAAGGCAGTACCTTGATTTACTAAGAGCAAAAAAAAAAAAAAAAGAAAAAGAAAAAAAAAGAAAGAGAGAAAGAAATGGGATGCTGCTAAGAGCGCAGTTAGTTGGAATGTATTTATAAATTTAGAGCTTAAAAATCTAAGAAGAATTAATAATCAGGAATTGAAGAAATTTTCAATGAAAAGAGAAAACTAAAGAGTTTGTAATTAGGCATTAAATCTGACATGGAAGCTGATAAAATACAGGCCAGAATAAATATTTATTGAAGTCATTTGAGATATAAAAATTGTAATCATAACATAGCAACATAAGGCATACTCCTGCTAAGTACTGTGCTTTTCATTTCTCCTGGTCACTATATAACTTCTTTCTTGCTTGAAATGTCTAGAGTAGTCACCATGATGGCTTTGGTTCAAAATATAAAGTCAAAACTAAAAACACGGCTGCCCTCATTGTTCCAGGACTCTGCATGATTTCATTCCCTTGCTTAAATAGAATGTTTGTTCCTACCTTATTGCTATCAAGTTTATTAAATGTTCATGAATTTTAAGAATATCCCAGTAACTATACAACCTATTTCACAAGGTAAAAACATCTTTGCAAGTGTTCCTTACATTTTATAGTCTTATTTTTGCTACCCTTTAATCACTGCTTGGCATTTAAAGAGTCTTAATTCAATATCCATATTATTGGAGGTATGCTAATCCCAAGTTTTGCTCTTAATTTTTCCTTTGATTTCACTTTGTAATTATTATATAGGTGACTCGACTTGCTGAAGTATCTGTAAGTCATTGTTGGACATGAGGTAATAACCTAGGAACCTCTGTGTGTTCCCTCATCATTAGTTACAAAATCAAGTCTCTGAAATTATATAATCTAGTTATATTTATTTACACATATATATATTTCATCTTAGCTTTTAGAGTCTAGTTATTTTTTCTCCTGTATTTTCTAGACTTTTTTTTACCTAGGAAGAAAATTGTATTTGTCTGCAATAATTTGTTCCTGATTCTATTTTCAGTTTTTAGCAAGCAGGAATCAACTATTTCTTCATTTATTGCAGAATATTGCCTGTGCCTTAACTCAGTAACACTGTTTTTCTTCCAGTTCTGAGGAATGTCTTATACATGCTACAAATGACATTTACCTATATACTGCTTTTTCTTCAAGAACTTTTCTCTACATTGAATGATTTTTATTTGTCAAGTCAGAAGAGGCTCCAAAGTAAATCTTGGTTATAATTATTATTATTATTGTTGGTGTGTTAGTCTGTGCCAAGATGCATGAACCCCTCCGAACTCTCCTATGCAAGAGCTTTTGAGAACTGTACATTTTGAATAAAGACAGGAGCTGTTTGCTGTTACTCAGCTTGAGTGCTGAAGAGTTATTCTGGGAATCAATTTTCAATGATTTCTTTGTAAATATCTTGTGGGAAATGTCAATCTGATAAACAAGTATTTGCATATACACCCACATCTGAAAATACATTTCTGAAATTCCAATTAAAACATCAATGTCCAATGACACCATATAATTTTAAGAAAAGTAAATCCATTTATAAAACACTGGTATCAGAACTGTTATTTCTATTGTTAGGGCTAACAAATTAGGACAGTCTTGCTGGGCAGTGATTCAGAGAAACAATGAAAGCAAAGAAGTGGGTGCTTAAAAAAAAAAGAAAAAAAAGACCGATCTCTTTCATCACAGAATTTAGGTTCCCTTCCTTCACTAGGATATATAAGCCTCCTTTATGATATTTTTCTTCCATTGCTTGTGTTGATGTTTATTTTAAACATTTGCCACTTTAAAATAAAAAGTTTTATAGGATGGTGTCTTCAGCCAGGCCATTGTGGCACAGACCTTTAATCCCAGCATCTGAGAGGCAGATGCAGGTGGATCTCTGTGAGTTCAAGGCCAGCCTGTTCTACAACTCCAGTTCCAGGACAGTCAGGACTGCTACATAGAGAAACATCAACTCCAAAAACAAAAATCATAAACCCCAAATAGAATGGTATCTTCACCTGAGTACCAGTCAGTTGCCATCACAAACATGGAATCCTTTGTCTAAATAGTAGGCAGGGTACACTTTAGCGTTTTGAAGACCTAACATAAACCATCTGGATTTAGCCATCATCAGAAGAAAGCACCAGCTCTTGCTGAAGGATTTTAATAGGAACATACAAACTGCAACGACTGAAGAAGGTCACACAGTCTCTGTGTTTCTTATTTGATATAAGAGCATCTAGAATCGACAGGAAACTGTTGGATGTTCAAAGTACCACTCAGAACACAGGTGCTTTCAGAGTGCTTCTCAAGCATAATTGTGTTCCCAAAGAAAGAAAAAAAAATCCAGCAAGGTCACTCAACAAGTGTTGGCTTCAATTAGGGAATGCTGTCATTTCTACTTGATTTTCATAAGCCTGAACCTGTGTAGGTTTATTAAATCAAATGATTATTTTTATATTTATGATAAAAAATTTTCAAATTTTTTTACTACTTAGCAGTATACTCAGATTTTTTCATTAATCAAAATAAGTTTCATTACCACTAATAATAATACAAGAATATGAGATGTCAACATGTCCTGTGTGTATGTATCTCTCCTGGACTCTAGTATGTCCTTTGTGGCATGCAGGCTCCTCCCTCCTCCTAGAACACTGTGACACACCACCATGTGCTTTTGTAAGACTCTCAAGTATTAAAGATCTCAGTCACAGACCTTATTGGTGCTACCTCACGATTTATTGTTTGTATTGAGATAATTCAAATTTACTGCTGGTCAGCCTCCCTTGCATGCATTTATTTCCCAGCCCTCTTCGTGAAATGCATAATTTACATCGATTGTTTTCAGACTACAGCATTAGCTTAATCCAAATTTCATGTCTCCCTTAGAAATTCCTGTGTCACAGGTCATCTGAGTTTTACACATTTGCCAGCTCGCTATAGCATAACACTGTTATGTGGACTTATTCTGGCCCTGAGAGAAGTCAGTCACTATGACAACAATAAGTGTTATTTAGGATACAGAGGGATTCAAAGCTATTAATAATTGACTTATTTCAAGTATCGTGTTGTGTCAGAGTCCTAAATCTGACATTTCAAACCCCCTTTTACCTTATTTCTGAATTTCTCTATATTACTTACAAGAAATTTGATTTTTCTTTGTTTTATTATTTTAATTTTAAATAGCTTGTTTTGCATGTCAATCCCAGTTCCCTCTCCCTCCCCTCTTCCCGCGCCCCTCATACCCCCACAGCCTCCCACCCTATTGCCATTTCCTTCCACATAGGGGATATCTAGAGTCTGTCATTTCACTAAGGGCAGGGTCCAGGCACTCCCCTCAGAGTCCAGGCTGAGAGAGCATCCCTCTTTGTGCTATGGGCACACGATGTCTGTTTGTATTCCAGGAATAAACACTGATCCACTGCTCAGGGCCCCATAGGTTGCCCAGGTCTCCTCACTGACACTCACATTCGGGGGGTCTGGATCAGTCCCATGCTGGCCTCCCAGCTGTCGGTCTGGGGTCCAAGAGCTCTCCCCTGTTCAGATCAGCTGTCTCTGCTGGTTTTGCCAGCCCATTCTTTGCCAATTTGCTCATCGCTCCTCTCTCTGTCTCTGGGTTCCTTGGATTCAGTTCAGTGCTTAGCTGTGGGTGTTTGCCTCTGCTTCTGTCAGTCACTGGATGAAGGCTCCCGGATGGTTATAGAAATCAAGAAATTTGATTTAAAATAATATTTAAGATATCATTAAGGATACTGTTTCACCTATTACTTAAAATTTCAAGGCCTTCAATCATTTTATTTAAAAAAATTAAATTGAAGGTTTTTTTGTTTTGTTTTGTTTTGTTTTTACGAGACAGAGTTTCTCTGTATTGCCAACCAAACATGACATACCAAGCTTCAATAATACTAAGCACATCCTCTCATATTAAGGTTGGACAAAGCAACCCAACAGGAGGAAAGGGATCCCAAAAGCAGGCAAAAGAGCCAGAGACAGCAATAGTCTCATTGTTAGGAGTCTCAAAAAAACACCACCCTACAGAAACATAACATATGTGCAGAGGATTTAGGCCACACCCATGTAAATTCCCAGACCATTTGTTCAGTCTCTGTGAGCTCCTGTGAGCCTGGATTAGTTGCTTCTGTGGGATGTTTTCTTCTGGTGTCCTTGACCTCTCTGGTTCCTACAGTCCTTCTTCCTTCTCTTCTGTGGGACTCCCTAAACTCTACCTAATATTTGACTGTAGGTCTCCGCATATGCTCCCCTCAGTTGCAGGATGAAGCCTCTCTGATGATAATTATGTAAAGGCTATTTCTCAAATTGCTGTTCTTTACTGTGTCTTTTCAAATTTTATTTTATTTCTGAAGTTTCTTAAATTTCTATAATATATCTGAGATACATTTTTGCATTTTTGGATGATACATCAAAGATGTACTACAGCTCTAGCTATGGGAATGATCTGCTTTAATAAACATTTACTGTTTTCCTGTGCTGTTTATAGCAAAAGCAAGGAAAACATTATTGTCATATAAAACTTGGAGAGCAAGTTGTATTGCCTGTGACTACCTCTTCTAACCTCTCATGTTTGGTCAATCTTTAAGAATAGCTCTACATGAATAGTTATACAAATATTGTCCATAATCAACACTTGTATGAGGGAAGACTAGAAAGAGAAGATATAGAAGAAGGTTCTCCTTCAGGGTAAAAAAAATTGCCTTTGCAATAGGACTGACAAGAAGATTTCTGGATATTCTATGAATGATTTTACCCCTTAGTTATAAGTTAAAAACATAAAACAATGAACTATGGAGATAGCTCATTGGTGGAGTGCTTGCCTGAGGGTGAATGGCACCTTCACTTTAGTCCCAGGTCCATTTTAAGTAGATTAATTAATTAATTAATTTCTAAATTCCTTTTGGGCCTTTACTTTTTGTTTTTATTTGTATAAATGGAAGCAAACTAGGTTTACTAAACATTGCCTTTCTGATAGTAAATGTAAGCTGTCAAACTAGAATCATAAAGTTCAGCCAGTTAATCATGATTACCCAGTCTTTTTTCTACAATAAAGGAATTGTGTTATAATCAAAGGAATTGATTGTAACTGCCACTGACCCTTTCCTAAATATTCCCAAGTACATATCAGAGATATAGATCTGGTTCTATTTAACTGCCATTTATTAACATAAACAAGGAAGCATTGCTGCCCGGGGAAGAAACAAGTCATTTAACCTCTCTTTTCTTCCTTCTCAATGTCTGAAAGATAAATATGTACTGATTTTAAGTGAAAGTGAACATCAGAAAACTGGACAGATTTATTGAGTTTGCTAGTAGCAAAATGAGTTTGTTCTGTTTTCACATACTTTTTCTGGTAGTAAATGCTTTAATCTATTGATGTCACGAAGAAATGCTACATTAGCTCTAAACTAGAAAGAGGGCTCTGTTCGGTGACAGGACCAGTAATAATGTGCAGGGCAATAAACACTTTGCAAGACGTTAATGGCCCTGAATTTAAATAGGTAATATATAGTTCACTAAATTGAGGGAGAAGATTCATAGATGACTAGTGAATCCTAAAAATGCATAAACTAACTTGTACATAAGATTAAGACATCAGTTTTATGGTATTATAAGGAATCTATGTTTGGCTTAAAAGTGACAACTTCACTTTCAAAACATTAAAACACACCCATGTTTATTCTGGTCTGCTTTATAGTATGTGTTTGTGGGATTTAATAAATATAATAAGCCTAAAAACCATTCTCTGATTCAAAGTGTGTATATCATGTACTTAGAAGAAGAAGCCAGATTTTCTTAGTATGTAAGTAAAAATCTAGGCCAAATTTAAAATGAAGATATCATTCCTAATATCCTATTCTTAATGCACTTTAACCCACTGACACTTAAAAGAAGGAATTCAATACTTGCTACTTTATTTTCCAGATGAGAAAAGTTTCTTGGTATAATCTGACTCAAAACTTCTGATACTGTAGAACATCAATTAGTTGAAAGCCTGGGAGCCAGATTGCACCTTATCAACCCATAGTTCTATCTCCTTCTGGAACTGGGAACATAATTAAATATTTTACGGTTTCTCCCCTACTTTTCTTCATCTATAAAACTGAATCATCAAACTTAGCTTTTAAGATAAGGGTGAAAATTATGCCTTTCAGGCCTTGTTTAGAAATTAGACAGGTTCATAGTAAGGGTTCCTGTATAATGGTTATCCGTAGCTGCTAGCTATTGCAGTACATGCACCTCATTGCAGGTATGCATCTGTCAAACCATCCTTGGAAAGCTCCATTGCAAACTTTTGCCTTTAGTTAGGATTATGTTTAAAAACATCGCTGGATGGAGCCAAGCATATAGTGGCCGCTTCCTGAATTTTTAAAAAGTGGTTTGTATATTAACAAAAATTTAAATAGTGCTGCTATTTAAACATTAGAGAATACATGCTTCAACATAGCAGTTATATAACCCACATGCATTATTTAACTCTGCTTCCTTTAATAATTCCCTCATCAGTATAAATTTTCAGGAACATGAAAGTTGGAGAAGTCTCTGATCCTAAGAAACCTAAAATGACTTAGAAGAGGTATGCTGAAGCCCAGCACTGGCTGATGGAGACTGATGTACCGACATAATACTATCTAGTAGACTTGAACAGCATGTTCTGACACAGGGGTTCCTGAGGACATAAACTTTCCATTTGAAGTGTATTTGTTATTTAGTTACATTTTCTAAGAAGATCATGCTAGGTAGTAGATAAGCAAATTTTGTGCAATAATTACATTTATATTAAGTTGAAAAAGTGTTTCCATGAACATGAAATTAGAAATTCAATATGAAACACTTTCTTTTAACTGTAAGAAGTTTCTTTCTTTTCATAATGAAGTGAGGAAATTATACCTAGTAACATTACACTGTTGGAAGTTCTCACACTAGTAAATCTGCTTAATGACCCTTCCTCAGATGGCTTTTAAAGAAAAAAAGTTTGAGGTTAGATTTTATAAATTAACTGTAATATATGTTGCCTCTAGTCTAGTAGAGCAATGAATAATGGCATTTGTTTTGGTCTCTCTCTAAAGCTTGATTTTCCTCTGATTTGACACATTTCACTAAAACAAATAAAAAGTGCTCTTTGTGAGTTTCCCAACAGATGTTGCCTGAGTATTAAGAAAACAAAATACAACAACAAAACAAAACAAAAACATATGAGGTAAAGCAAACTCTATGCTATTTCTGTTTGTTAAATTCTGTTTCTCCGATCTGGTTTCACACTATATTCTATACATTTCTATAGATTTTCTCATATTATATTTTCTAGGTTAAGCCCAACTTATTGCAAACAACATTTTAGGGCTACTTGTTCCTTCTGTCATTATCTTCCTGGACATACAGTCCTTGGTAAATCAGGAAGAACACCTGTCATTGTTGGAAACATTCACTTCTTATATCTGTTATAAGCAGTTTGGTCTACAGGTGGAAGATAAGTAAAATAGTTCAGTGTCCAGTGAGCTGTAATTAGGTGCTGTGCTGGCTAGTTTTTATGTTAATTTGGCAAAGCTAGGAACATTTAAAAGGATAGATCTTCAGTTGAGAACATGCTCCCATAACAGTAAGCTGGAGGCAAGCCTGTGGCCCATTTCCTTAAGTAGAGATTGATGTAGAACTGCCCAGCCCACTGTGTGTGTGGCAACTCCTGGGCTGGAGACCCTGGGTTCTACTAGAAAGTAGGCTGAACAAGCCACGAGGAGTAAGTAACATTCCTTCATGGCTTCTGCATCATCTCCTGCCTCCCAGTTCCTGCTCTGTGTGAGTTGCTCTCCTGACTTCCTTTGATGATGAACAGTGCTGTGGAAGTGTAATAAGTCAAATAAACCCTTTCTTCTGCAAGTTGCTTTTGGTTATGGTGTTTCATTACAGCAATAGTAACCCTGACTAGGGCAGTTGGGCAGATGGAATCATGCTACTGACTTGTCAGGGATACCCTATACCAGTTACTGAAGTCAGAAGAAGTATAAGGAGTGCCACCCGAAGAGCTGCTACTTCATATGAGGACACAGTTAAGCAAGTATGTTTTCTTCACAATAGGAAAAAAATTAGATAAATACTTGTAAGGAAAAGTATTGGCTTGGAACCCTGAAGACCAAGTTCTCAGACCAAGTTGTGAACACAAAGATTTATTTATCTCGGAGGGAAAGTGGGCAGGGATAAAGAAAAAAGACGAGAGATAGAGGAAGAGGGAAAAGGGGAAGAGAACCAGAGAAAGGGGGAAGGAGTATTTGTCCTGGAGGATGAAGGACTGCTTCTGAGTAAAGGCAAGACAGACTTAGCACATAGGAAAATGGCAGTTTATGAAGGTACAAGGAAAAACCCCTTGTTAGTTTAGCATGTTTCATTTTAATTAGGCATGTTAATTAGGTCAGCCAAGGTGACATTTGATTGCTGCATTCCAATACTTTGACAGCTGGACCTTGGTATTCAGTTTAAAGAGGAGGAATTGACCAAATAGGGGACAGGACCTTGGGGGCCAACTTCAGGAATGTAATCTAATGGGTTTTAGTAAGGCAGAAGGAGTGGGGGAGAAGGCCAGGCCTGCCACAGCCACATGCTCGAGTGGACTAGTGTCCCTTCAGTACTTTTTGAAGTTGACTTTTCTCTTCAGTATTTTTTCTTTTGCCCTGTTAGACATTACTGATTGAAGTCAAGTGCTGGCTACTTGCTTTAGATGGTATGTATAAGCTGTGACACTACTCTAAGTGGTCCTACTGCTTCAACAGAGAATTTACATGGGTGACTCCACACAAATATTCCACTAACACAGCTTCATTCTCTTTTATAGATAAGTTTCTGTTAGTTATTAGAACTGAAGTCATGTTTTATTAAATCTCAGTCTAATAATGTATCCAATGTAGTAAGTGGATTCAATGCATAGCACTCGGAGTGAGATAAGATATTTAATAGTGTAATGAGTTAAAAGCACTCAGTACATGGGCTACTTTAGGGCTGGAAAGAATGCTTATTGGGAAGAGTACACACTGCTCATGCAGAGGGCCTAAATTCATTTCCCAGAACAAAAAAATCCATAGCTCATAACCACCTGTAACTCCAATGCCTCTCACCTCTATAAACACCTACACACACGCACGTGCGCGTGCACGCACGCACACACACACACACACATACATGCACAATTAAAAACAAAATTCTAAAAAAAAGGTAATATGCTCTCATTATTTTCCCAAGCAACTTTATTTTTAATTTTGGCTAGGTAAGTAAAAGAAACATTTAGAATGATGATTACAAAGTGCAAATGTCATATCTACTAGCTGCTATTTACATGATTGCTGTACTCTGTTTTTTTTGCTTTAGTATAATGATGATAATAATCTTAAACAATGGTGATGTGAGTATTAAGCAAGATAATAGAGATAAAACATCTAGCAAATAGAATGCTGTAATGTAACTGTCAACTGAATAATATTAATTAAAGTGTGCTCAGAAATTCACTACTTTTCTTAGCAGTTGATTGTCAAATACTTTTGCAATATATAATTGTGTGTGTAGAAAGTGAGAAATTTAATTGACTCCATTCTAAAGAACCTACAGAGGATTTCATGTGTCTCTTCAGCATTGCTTGTCCATCTGTAAGGTTGTCCTTTCCTTTTTTGTTCATGTAACTGAACAAACTAAAAGGTCACATTCACACCCATTGTTTGAAAGCATAGCAGTGCCAAGATTGGTTACAGTTGGAAGGGGACACTGGGTTAGAAAGTGGGCCTGGTTAGGCACATGATGCTGGGTTCTCTGCCTCTGGGAACCTTCAAATATTTTCAGAGGGATAGAGAGACAGTAACAAATGCCAAGTGCTGATAAAAATAATAAATGTGACTACATACATGAAATGAATCAAAATAGCAGTCAAGATGCTATGGCAATAAAAATTATCCAGTGAGTTCTTTTGCTTAGATCCAGAACAAGGAATATCTTTTATATTTTAAACATTGCTAAAACAAACAAACAAAAAGGAAGTGAATGCTGAGGTAATTATGCTTATGTGTAGCCCCCAAAGCCTGAAGTATATGCCATCTGCCTTGTTTCAGAAACATTCTTCAATTCCTGTAGTCAATTATTGAATACTCTTCTCCCTTGAAATTGCATTTAAATAAAATGAAATTTGTTTGAGTTGTTAAAAGTCACAAAGTATTTCTGAAAAAATAGAAAATTGTTTAAACTAAAAGTCTAAATACTTGGAATTCGTTCTGAGTTGACTTTTATATTTTACCAAATATAAATACATAAATAACAAAATAGAGAAATGAGTGTCTGGAGAGAGGACTCAATAGTTAAAGACCATTTGCATCTCTTGTAGGACTCAAGTTTAATTCTAAGTACTCACATGACTGCTAAAAACTGTCTGAAACTCCAGTTCTAAGGTATCTGATACCTTCTTCTAGCCTTATGGTCACCAGGCATGCATTAGGTACATAGAAACAAATGCAGTGTCTGTTCCTGCATTTATACGCTTAAAACAAAACAAACATATATATTAAAATGAATGAGTGACTTTATATTCACATTAATTTTACCCTTTCTACTGAAAATATGAAATCCATGTTAATGTTTGTTTCAGCTCTAGAAATCATAAATGTCATTTTGGAGATCAGGCTGTACTTGAACTCACAGAGATTCTCCTGCCCCTGAAATCATATATGTCATAATACTTTTGATTAATAATCTTATAGTTATCACATAAAAATCATGTTTTGGTTTTGTGTAATTAATCCAGTTCCAAGTTTGATGAGGCATTTGCATGAGTTCCTTAAAAGGCTAGAATGTTTACTTCCTTCATATTCTTAGGTTACTCTGCAAGTGGTGATTTTGGTTGTTATTATTACTTGTTTTTTTCTTCACTAAAGCTTTTTGTAGTTCCCCTTTGTCATTCACTTTTGTGTGGATATGTTTCAAATGCCTTTAACCAAGTTCCTTGGAACACATTCATGAATAACTTACCATGGATGAATGAAAATCCGGACGCTCACTAATTGTTAGACTATAAATTTGCGACAGGTAGAGATCGCTTTGCCTTAACATTAATAGAAGTTGAAGGTTTTGTGAGCATGTGACCCCACAATAGCTGTCATGGAGGGCATGGTCAGCAATTGTGAGGGACCTGAATCCTGTGTCTTCCACTTATATCTTATATTTATCTAAATGTTTTCATAGGAACACGAGATTTAATTCTGCAGAAAAAATTATGAATAGTAGTAGTTACTCACATTACCCAAGAGCTAACAAGAACTCTAAAAGTCAAAAGACTTGGCATGGTCAACATTATTGTTAGCTATCATATCAGGGAGAAGCACACGATGTATAATGCACACGAAGTCTCTCACACTGAAGTCACTTCATTTCTTATTTAGAGACTGTAAACCCCACATGGTTATTATACAATACTGACAAATCATCACAACAAGGGTGCATTCTTGCTTTCCTAAATGTACTATTGATTTTAAGTACTGCCAATAATAACTTTGAAAATTGTTATTTACACTGGAGCTATTACAAATATATTCTCAAAAGAGTCTGCTAATAGTCATTTTCTTTTAAAAGATTAAATTAACAGTTTGAAAGGTTTTACTGCTCCATCAATGAAATAGAATGTTAGTACAAAATAAAGGGCCATCTCTGTGTCTACAGCATCTGTAGATACTATATTTAAGTGTTTAAATTAGAATGAGGCTGGTGAAAGCCATTTATGAATTATTGACATTTTCAGTCTCCACACTCCACGATGAAATTCATTAGGAGGTGTTAATTTTGGAAACACATTATATAAAGCATTTGTAATACAAGGTGTTTGAATGGCACTTTTATTCACTGATGCATGGGTATTATTTGAAAAAATATCATTTAGAAGCTTAGCTGTCGAGATTACTCCTGTATCTCATTAAATAAAGGATTAGCACTTTGTTTACTGAAAGAGACAGATGTCTGTCAGAATTTCTGATGTGCAATACACCAAAAATTTTAATGAAACTCACAGATTTTCTTTCCATTTACTAAAGAGATTTATGTTTCCTTGAAAATAGAAAAGGCAGTTATCTGTCTCAAATAAAAATAAGTGACTGTAGATCGGGAGTCTGGAATAAAGGTTTCTTTCTAATAAAAAGACCAACCCTGCTTTCTTTGGTCAAGAAATTCCAAACCACACCCCTTATTCCTTTGAGAGATGTTATATATCTCTAATCTTGTGGTATAATAGCCACAAACAGTTGTCCTTGAATACCTTTCTCTGAAAGTATCATTGAAGGACAGAAAATGCTATTTGAAGTCTTTCTATGTGCTAGTCACAGAGCTTCACTAATGCCTTTTTTATTTAGTATTAGTAATGAACAAGATCAAAATTTAGATTTGAATTCCAACTCCAACATAACCATAGAACCATATTCTTTGTGCCTCAGTTTCCCCATGAGAAAATGTAAAATGAGGATGAATTTCTGCAGTGTTGATATTAAACAAGTGAGAGATGTGTGTTAGGTTTTTTCAAGTCCTTTAATCTTTCAAATTCTCAGTAACTCTTGTCTGGAGGAAATATTCCATACCACATCCCAATATTGTTTGATGATCTAAATCAGGTGGTTTGTGAAAAGACATTTCATTACATTATAATGTGCTTTTCAAGTAGGAACTGTTATTTTAGAGTTAAACTTATGCTCATACAGATGAATTTGTGTGTGATGCACCAGCAAGGTTTTCTTCTAGTATGTTTTGTTATTATTACTGAGAATATGATGAGATTGCCTAAATGTAGCTCAGCATTCTAAGATGCATGTAATAAAGAAAATTGTTCTGTTTAAAACAGTACTGCACTTCAGTGGAAATCTGTCATATTTTATAACTATATATATGATATAACTCTAACTATTGTATTCCCTGTATCTTCTTATTTGCATATTACAGAAATAGACATCATAAGACTACAACATTGGGATCTTTACATTATAGATGAAAAGGTACTCCCTAACTCTCGATGTAAGAAAAGAAAATTTAACATTAGAATCAGATATCAATTGCATACATATCAATTATGGAACTAACAGATTTTGGCAGAAAACCAGTATGTTTCTCTTTAATTTGCAATGCAATATGATAAAGCTTGTCAATGCCTATGCACACTCTCTGATGCATACCTTTTCTTGTCAAAGAATTTTACATGATACAGACATTATTTGAATGGATGATATCTTATTTTTCTAAACAAATGCTTATTTTATGTATCTGCTTTATGAACCCTTGAAGGTTGAAAGAAAAATGTACCAGTTGGCTCTTTCCCAGTGTCTTCCTTGTGAACAGAATAAAGTTATCCTTTATTTGAATCTGTCATTTACTCAAACCACAAGATACAGTTTATGGCATTATGCTTGATGAAGGACAGCAATAAAATCACTTTAAAGAAATGCATAAACATATTTACTGAGTCTGAATGGACAATAAAAATACTTACAGAATTAAAAGTGAAGAGAGAAAAAGCAGAGAATTATTTCCAAAGAGATTTGGAAATGAGAAATGACAGCTATAATGTCAGAATTCAGGATATTGGACCAACTAAAAGGCAGGAGATTCTGAAGAAGGCTATGCTACAGTTGTCATCATACAATTCATTTATTTATGATGTCATTACACAGAAGAGGGCAGGGAGCCCTTTGGGCCTATATTTTTAAGATTGTTGCAGTCTGTTCTACATAGGTAAAACTGTTTTCCTATCAGGGCAATGTACAGGATCTTCTACTCTTTGTGTTTTTTCTCTCCAGTTTTACATTAAGTTGAAGACACCACTTGCCCGTATATTTTTGTTTCCCTCTACATCCATTAAAATGTTGAAAGATCTTACACCGATGATGAGATAGATTTTACAGCTTTACCTGGTTCACCACTCATTTTTCAGCATGCTCTAAATACCAAGGCACAAAAATACTCACTGTCATTTTTATTATGTGCTTAATTCATGAGCTATGAATTAGATATTTGTTATGTGCCTTGAACTGTGTGTTCACAGGACACAGTCATATGCTTGTTTCTCGTCTCCATTTTATTTGATTTTCTGGGTTAGGTTATCTTCTAGCTTCAGACTCAGAATTTGCTAAGACTGTCCAATGCTAAATGTTACCAAGCTTTTTACTAACAAATTATGCCATCTTGCCAGTTTTTGTACGGAAATATGATTTGTGTGAGCTTGTTTCAACCTAAATTATAGAACTGCTTTACTTCATCCTTGAAAATAGCAAATAAATGAAGAATGAGTTACAGCCAGTCACGACATGGCAAAACCATGGTAATTATTCTCCAAAGCAGAAATGCCTGATCAATCTTAGTTCTGAGTACCAGCAAATAGCAAGGCAAGAATGGGTTATTCTACAGGCATGTGAAATTTCTAGAAATTAGACCAACACTAGAAGGTTAAAAATCAAAATTTTACCAAATGAGAGTTGGGATAAAGAAGGTCAAATATCCTTGGAAAATTAAAATTGATGTGTAAGAGAATACACGTACACAAAAACACTACACACACACACACACACACACATACATATATATATATATATATATATGATGCATACTTTTTACTAACTTTAAAAACACACCCCAGTATCCTAATTTAAAAATAAATATATGTTTGTAAGTGAGTGGAAACTTACCATGGGGCTGGGGAGACTCCTCACTGTTAACAACGTTTAATCCTCTTTATAGCACCCTGTTTGATTACCAGCACCCACAGCAAGCAGCTCACCACCATCTGTAACTCCAGCTCCAGGGATTCCAATGGCTTTTGCAAACACCAACATACACATACAAACAGACAGGCAGATGGACAGTTGGGATGCACAGAAACACACACAAATAAATGAAAATAATTATTTGAAGCATTTATTACTAATAAACATATTGGGTAACTTGTTCTAGGGAATACTTTTTCATGTGAGTGAAGCATATAGTTCTAGTATTTTACAAAACAAGCTATTTTCAAAGTGGTATGAGAAGAAAAACCATCACAGAACCATTTGGGTGGAAACCCTTCTTAGACTTGGAATTGAAAGATGTCAACTCCCTGTTCCCAAGCTTAATCTTTATTGTAATAAGCATCAAGTTTAAACCTTGAAGTTCTCAATTAAATCAGTTTTAAGTTGCCAGTTGTGCTTCCTCTCATTGTCAGACTGAATACACTCATGTTTTTAGTCTTAATTTGAAGTGCATCTTTTAAGTAAAGCTATTTGTTTTTAAACCAGAATTAAAGGGTATGTAATTTCAGTGCTTTGAAATGAACTATAATAAAGGCCTGTTGATCTGCAGCAGGCATAGGATGGCCAGGCTGAGTTAGCAAACATATTTGCCCAGTAACAAAAACTGCAAAACATACTTGACTTGAGGCCCCAATAGGTTGGCAGCAGGAATCTGGGCAACCAGGCCACTGGCTTTTTGTTCTCTGTCTTCCCCTGCAGCTCAGACTTCAGCAAATTTGAATTATCCCAAAACGGACACTGTGGGCTGAACTGCATTCTTCTTGGGAATCTTGTTTTTTCTTGCCCTATTATCCCATGTTACAGCTGGAGGAGAAGATTCTTCCAGGACAGGCTCTATTACTATGACAACAGAATGAGCTCATCCTGAAAGTTGGCAGGCTCTAACACTACCTCCTTTCACCTTCAACTGGACCTGTCCTAGGCTTTCCATGGGACCGTACTGACCCACAGTCTAGTAGTCACTTAATAAATAATAAGTGAGGATGGCGACAATACACTAATAGTGGCTCTGAAAGAATTATAGAAATATTGTTGAAAATTAGATTTGTAAATTAGTAAGATGCAACTTTCCTATAAACATATATATATGATGTATATGTGTATGTCTATGTGTGTATGCATATATACAGACCATTTTTCTTCTACTATGTGATACTATACTTTCAAAGGTGTTTACAAGTTTTAATTTGCCACTAAAAAAAACAATGAGAATTTATGTCAAAGCATAGAAATTGCACCCAAGTATAATTACCCAAACCCAGTATTTATTGTTTGTTTTTGAAACATCAGTAAAGGTTTCAGTTTATTTGCATGTGGTAAACATCAATGTAACCCTTTCTATTAAAGTTGCCTTAGGTTTACAACAGTTGGACTCTGAAATTTCATGTTCCTGTTCTTCCCTCAGATCTTTGCCTTTTTCAGGTTGGCCCCTTTTGCCTATTAAGATGTAGGCAAATTGCATCCAATTATACATACTTATAAGGTAATGAAGGTGCCAGTAAATGCTTCATGGATAGGTTACATTTTTCCAGTTTTCATAAATTTTTGAAATCATAGTTTCAGAATCTCCTGCTCTGAAAATATGGTGACTCGGTTAAGTCTCAGACCCCCTGAAAGTCGGTGCCAGTTAGGAGGCCTGGGCAATCTATGGGTCCTCTGGTAGTGGATCAGTATTTATCCCTAGTATATGAATGGACTTTGGGAGCCCATTCCACATAGAGGGATACTCTCTCAACCAAGACACACAGGGGAGGGCCTAGGTCCTTCTCTAAAGGATATGACAGATTTTTGAAGATCCCCCATAGAAGGCCTCACCCTCTCTGGGAGCAGAAAGGAATTGGATATGGGGGGTGGGCGTCAGGGGAAGAGGGCAGGGAGAGGGAACTGGGATTGACATGTAAAATAAGCTTGTTTCTAATTTAAATTTTAAAAAAAGGAAAAGAAAACAAAAAAATTTCAGAAAAAGCCAGAGACAGTAGCTCATTATTTACATTAATAATTTGAATGAAGTTTTCTATGGAATTTTTTTTCTAACTTAGTGTCATATGTTGAGATGTGGAAGAGAAATTTGTTCAGTAAGGATTCTAAGTGCATTCCTTTACTCAGGATAGCATCCTCCTCCGTTTGCTTGTAGCTTCACAAGTTGTATTTCTCACCAAAAGTCTGGCCAGCTATCCCGAGTCCATGGTTCTAGGAAATGAGTTGCAGAAGAGTGTATTCTGAACAGGTCACCTCTGTGAGCGGCAAAACAAACAAAGCTATTCTGCTAAATAGTGGAATATGTTATAGTATTTGTAAGTGAGACTAACCAAATTGTTTGAAAGTTCCAGTACATTAACTTGCTGACTTCCCTTCCAAATGTAGCTACTGCTTCTCTTGCTATGGTTATTGCATTCTCCATATTCTTTTTACAGTAATGTTTGATGTTTATGCTGTATTTTAAAGCTCATGATTATTTTAAAAAGTATTTATTTTGGTGAAATGTTTCTAAAACAACATAGTGTTCAATTAAGCAAGCATGTCTGCAATGTATTATTTACTTTCAGTTTGGAAAAGGTGAATAAAAAGTTCTTGGCCAATACCGTACCATTAATCTATTCTCTTTTCTCCTTTCTCTCTTTACTTCTCTCTCTCCAATAGAAGTGGAACAAAAAGGTAATTAAATACCTTTCATAAATTATATACTATTTATAGGCTAAGTTATTTAACAGTTTAACATTTAAATAATTTTGTTATTAATTCTTATTTTATGCAAATTTATTGACTACTTCTGCTGCTCAACTTCACTTTAATCTGTTTTACTGACCAGAGCTGGTTTGATCCTTTTACCTAACACAGATTATTAATATTAAAATCATCAACACTCTATTTTATTCCTCTTTATTTGAAACTAGCAGTGAGAAGTCCAATGGGCATGGTAAATAATGATTGCTTTAGATGTGTTCCTTGTTTTCTCCTAATTTCCCTTAGCTCTACCGTGTTTCTCCTTCCACATTAACTCTTAACTACTGGAGAAAGGAGAGAGGATACTCTTCTTAATTAGTCTGAATGCCATTAGTGTCTGTGGCCAAGCCACTGTGAATTCACACAGTCTCATCTAACATTTGTAACCATGGACCCATCATTAATTATAGCATAAGGTTATTTACAGTTTTGAGTTGGAGAGTAACTCATGTTTAGAGTACACGTTTACGTATTAAAACTCCTAAGTTTTATAACCATCAAATTGTTTTTTACCACAAATTTATAGTGGTCCCTATCTTGGCAGAATTTGAAGGTCAACTTTCCATTTCTTTAAAATTAATACTTTGATGTCTTAGGAATGGCCTTTCATTTCTACCATCTTTAATACATAGCTGAGGTTCCTCCTAGACCGTTTTCCAGGGAGTCTGTGTTTCTAGTTAATGCTAAGGAGCTAATCACTAACACCAAAGGACAATCCTTTATTCATAAAAAAGCAGGTCAGCATCCAATTCCTTGTGGCTTCCTCCCTTTTTTGTTTTTTGTTTTTTTTTTCACCCAGGAAAACGCTAGTCATCGCAAACCTAACAGTGGACTGCATGGTTGGTTTTCAGTGTGTTTGCTTGCAAATATATGCAAGCAACGCTTCCCAGAGCAGGCTCAGCAGAGCACAGCCATCCAAAGTGGCTTCATGGGAAGGCTCCCGGGATCAAATTGTGCAACTTGTTCACTCACTCTACTTCCGATTTAGAGATTCATCAATGGAGTTAAGTTATGATAATCCTTGCCATAGTTTTATTCACTAGCTGGTGTCATAATTGAATGTGGCCACAGGTCCCCTTTTTCCTTATGTGCTGCATCCAGCTGTGCCACAGCCGATTCAAGAACCAGCCTTTGGGAAACGTTGCTTTGTAGCCCCTTCATTTCAGATGAGCCTGCCAAGTTTCTTACCACCATACTTACATTGTTCTCCAGTGAGTCATACTAAACAACAAAAAGAATCAGACGATTCCTGCCCACTTTCCTTCTGAAGTATGAGCAGCATAATAGAGCAAGTAATCTTGTTTTCTTCAGTGCTTTTCTCATGTAACAGTAAAAGGTACATGTTTTTAAGTTCCAGTAATACTGTACTTAACAGGATGTTTTTAACTGATTAAAATCTAGATACTGGGTTCTTTACTGTAACCTTTCACCTTTTCTTCTTTTCTTCTTCTTCCTTTCCTTTCTTTCTCTCCCTGTCTCTTTTTCTTTCCAGTATCCATCCATCACTCATCTTTAATTGAATGGGTTGCATGCTCTGTGTGTGTTGCAGCAGCTTTGAGAGCCTTTTTTTGCTAGATGATTCAGTGGCCTGTGTTGCAGATCTTTTCCTTTATTTAGATAATAATAATGTGGGCTATCAATTTCTTAATGATAAATAATTATTGAACAGTCAATTTCATCAGAGTGGAAACAATGGGTTATCATTTTCAAATGAGATACAGTTCTTCAATGAACTAATAAAAGCATCATATGTGAACTTGGTACTTAGTTATATGTCTATAGAACTCATAGACATATGCTACACTTCAGACATGCATCAAAATATGTGTTTGCAAAGGTAAAACTCAGAAAAAGCACAGCTGCTTCTAAAAAGGCTAACATTTTTCCAACAAGTGACATCACATTGTTTGGCAGCAAAAATCCAAAACTAATGTGGAAGAATGCTTTTTATAACAAACAGCAATGCCACAAAATAAATGGTGGTGGGTATTGCTTGTTGGAGTTGCATTCTGTTTGCTGAGAATAAGAACAGATGAAAAGAGTCAGTTAATATATTTACTATTATAACTTTCCCTCCTGACAGTTTTTCTTTGTCCTGGACTGCTAAAAGGAGTGTACCAGAGTGAACACTTGTTTGAATCTGACCACCAGTCTGGGGCATGGTGCAAAGACCCTCTACAGGCTTCTGACAAGATTTATTATATGCCATGGACCCCCTACAGAACTGATACACTGACAGAGTATTCATCCAAAGATGACTTCATTGCTGGAAGGCCAACAACTACCTACAAGCTCCCTCACCGAGTGGATGGCACTGGATTTGTTGTTTATGATGGTGCCCTGTTCTTCAACAAGGAGCGTACCAGGAACATAGTAAAGTTTGATTTACGGACTAGGATAAAGAGTGGAGAGGCAATCATAGCAAATGCCAATTACCATGATACATCCCCATACCGATGGGGTGGCAAATCTGACATAGACTTGGCAGTGGATGAAAATGGATTATGGGTAATCTATGCAACAGAACAGAACAATGGCAAAATTGTCATTAGCCAGTTGAACCCTTATACCCTCCGGATTGAGGGGACATGGGACACGGCCTATGATAAAAGGTCAGCTTCCAATGCATTTATGATTTGTGGGATTCTGTATGTGGTCAAATCTGTATATGAGGATGATGACAATGAGGCCACCGGTAATAAGATTGACTACATTTACAACACTGACCAAAGCAAGGATAGCCTGGTGGATGTACCCTTTCCCAATTCCTACCAGTACATAGCAGCTGTGGATTACAACCCCAGAGACAATCTGCTTTATGTGTGGAATAACTACCATGTTGTGAAATACTCTTTGGACTTCGGACCTCTGGATAGTAGATCAGGTAAGTTTGATTTTCGGGAGCTTTCTGAGGAAAGCTACCATTTGTTCTCAATAAGAAGACTCTTGAGGTTTTATTCAATTCTCTATGCAATCTTCTGGCCTAGGTATCTAAAACCTAATATATTCACTGTCCTTTCATTTTGGAAAGACTGTTTTTTTCTCTCTCTCTATTAATGTGGATCTATGAGAAAGGAACTCTGTCATTTAGTTTGTCTCCTACATCATCCTACATATTTGAATTATATTTGCCTTTATCACATAGTTACATCTTTGTATAATGAAATATATAAAATTTCTGCTAGGGTTACATACTGTTCTTTCACATTAATTGTGGGATGTTCTTGAGAATGCTTTTCCCCATTTGGAATATATCAAAAGGTTAACTTGGCATAATGTTGCTGGAGTTGTGTACTAACAGCTTTACCCTACAAAGTACATTATGTGAGACCAACCTTTAGGGAAGTATGGATTATTTGAAAGTATGTGTGTCTCAGAAAACCTACTTAGTATCTCATAAGTACACTGACTCACATTTTTGAGTAAATGATAGTTATTTAAAACACTGTCATGCTCAAGCCTGAGAATATCTTTAATTTCAATTATTTAAATGGTTCTCCCTTCTGAAACACAATTTGACTTTTAATATTATGTAAGGATGATTGTAAAATTCTTAATAATTTTCATTTTTATTATTAATATATTTTTGCTTGACAAGCTGGCTCCTGCCTGAAATCTCAGCACTGGGGAGGGTGAGATAGGAGGACTGCTAAGAGTTCAAGGCCAGTCTGAGTAATGTTGAATTTCACCCAATTCCTAGGCCTCATTATGTGACATTATCTCAAAAGAAAAAAATAATTACATCAGTAAAAGTTTAATTTTGTAACATGACATGCATGATACTGCTGTACAAATTGAAGTATACTGGAAAACACAGATGTGTCTGAATTTTGGTAGTTATACAGTAATTAAAAATGAATTATTTATCTCAATTAGAATGTAGTTGTTGCTGGGTGGTGGTGGCACTTGCCTTTAATCCCAGCACTCAGGAGGCAGAGGAAGCACTGAGTTTAAGGCCAGTCAGGTCTCCAGGATAGCCAGGGCTACACAGAGAAAATAAATAAATAAATAAATAAATAAATAAATAAATGAGTTTAGTTGCTACTATTTCTTTTTTCTGAATTATGTGCCATACTCTTATGAGCACGCACTATACTCTCTAATTTTCCCCATTAGACACAGCACTCATACAAAACGAGATTCATTATATCCAGTGAGCTGTTTCACTCACCTTTGTACGATGTACATGTCTGATCATTATTTCTTTTCAGACATTATTATAACATATTGTGTATGCAGAAATAAGACTCAATAGACTCTCATTGAATGCACAAATGAATAATGACTTTCCACCTCTTCCTCAAAGAAACTGACATACTGGGTTGCATCTTCTCTAATCACTAAGAAGCTCCAATCAGTGCCGTCATGTCTTTCCATAAATAGCAATACTGATATTATGTTGAGTTATCTGCTCTACAAAAGGAAGCCTTAGTCTGAAGCATCTCCAGTAACAAGTTCTAGCATCTCTTAAAAAAATAAGCAGTAAATCTCCTAAACTACATTACCAGCTGTACCACATGCTGAGAAGACTCTTAGACTCAGTGCCCTTCTCAGTTGAGAACCCAAAACAATCAATAATTTGGAGAATTGTGTGCAGTCCATATCTCACAGCTATGAATTTCTTAACTGAAAATTTGTGTTTTTCTGAGATAACACTGTTTATGAATAATATGTAGCCTCTTTGTTTTGCTCCACTAACACATGAAGAAAATTCTAGTGAAAACAAAACAGTAGTTTTCCATGCTATGTAATTCAAGAATACAGGGGGCAAGAACATACCTCAAGTTTTATTGAACTAAAGATTGTATTTTATTTTTTGTGTAGAATAATAATCTAAAATTCACTAGTATTCATAGTAATTTAAAGTAATGACACCTTAAATTCAATAAACTAACACAATACTTCATCCAGACTACATAAATTAAACTTGAGGAAGAATATTGTACCTTTGTTCCATGTGTTTAGACACTTGCCAAAAATATATCTGATATGCACCAAAGATTATATTTAATAATCTCTCTTCATATGTGAATATTCATAGATATATTCATATTTATATAGAGACAAGAATCATGTGAATTGTTTGCATAGGGAAAATCCTACTGCCCCTTTAATTAATTAACTTTGTTTGTTTATGCGAGTTAAAGCGTGGAACATTTTGATGGCATATATTAGTTCCACATTCATTAAAATTCTGTTATTGAAGTAAAATAATGTTAAGAAATTATGAATTTCACTTTAATTGGATTTTTTTTAAAAGATATTCAGTTTTCATTGTTTTTGAATGGTCACACTTAAAATTTTATTCATGTTACCAACAGTGGGATTTCACCTGTATTGAATTTGTCAACATAATCACCAAAAAAGTACCAATTTGCATGCATGGATGCTCAAATTAAAAAGCTAATACTCTGGCATTGGACCTACTGCAATTTAGAGGTGAAAGAATAGCTGTAGAAGTAAAAGTAAATTTTATGCATGGTATGTGTGGATATGAGGATTTCAATTAGCATCCATAGAAGCTGTTCATCTTACTTCACAAAAACAGCTTTACCTGGGTGTTTCCACTGGTGTTTTTCAGAGTAGCTTCTTAGTGAATTCTTACTGCCATTTTCCTATGGATCTTCTTATGTCTGTATACAGAAATCTCAACTTAAAAGAAATATTTTAGGGCCAAAAATGGAGTAACGAAGAAAGAGAGGAAGGGAGGGGGAAAGAAGAGAAAAAAGGAAGGAAGGAGAAAAGGGAAAAGAATGAAGACAAAATATAGTTGCTGTCTGCTGGTATGCAACTGAAACTTTTTTCTCTAAGCTATGTTTTGTTAAAAATAAATAGAACTCTCAAGTTTTCATGTAAGGGTTACTTCTGTTTTTATTCTTGCTATATGAAACTATTCTGTACCTCACAAGACTTTTACTCTGGGAAGATAAAGGGCAAATATAACTCTCTTGGATGTATAAAAAGAGCCTCAGATATGCTGACCCATACACAGCATCTGCTTTGGAATGTGAACATGAGAGTCTAAGGACCTGGGATTGAATTCTATGTAGCTTCTTGTCTGAATATCCATAATTTCTGTCTTTGCTTTGACAACTGTGGGATAAGAAAAAATCATGCCTATCGTACAATGTTGTTAAACTTAATTTTTCAGGGCAATTATTATCCGCTTTTTATAATTGAGAGTAGCTGATCTCTGATCTCTGTAGCCAATACTCTGTTTCAAAGATATTTCTTGAGAGCTGGCTCACTACTACTACCAATAGTATTATCTTTAAGATATGTGCTTTTTTGTATTAAGCATTCTCTACATTAAACATCATTTATAGTTTTACTGAGGTAATTAAAATAGCACATATATGAACTCTAAAACTTGAATCAATTCTTCCATCATGAAATTGCTTTTTGTTGTGTTTATCTTATGAAATGCTTTTAGGAGTAGTAGAAAGGCCATCATTGCTCCTCAGAACTATTCTAAGTGGTATTGAAGTTATTTTTAATTTCTAATCCCTGATTCATCTCGTGGCAGTTAATTCCCAAGCACACAGTGTGAAGAGTCTCAGTTTGGTTTGCTTACACGACATCTAGGTTTGCTTTCTTTTCAAAAGGAAAACCTCTGTGAAACAGACTGTTTTCGGTAATACATATGTAAAGAAATTAATTTTCATGAAATCATATAAAATTTTAATTCAAATGTTCATTTTAGACTGAAAGTGAAAGTTCTCCTTGGCAGATACTTAGAACTTATTTGTAGAAAAGTTTAGAAGTTGAGTATTTGTTTCTTGTTCTTCTCAGAAAACATTAGTTTCAGAATGTTAACCTCTTCTTGTTTATTAGGCATTTATCAAATACAAAATTGCCAGCCTTCGTGTGGTTTTCCAGCATGAAATTAGTGTGAAAACAACTAGAAACAGGCACTGGTGCTGCTATTTAGTATTCATATTTTGCATTCAATTATATCAGACAACCATTTCTTTTGGAAATATTAATAATGTGATATGCTTCACATTATGGAATTCAGTGTGAATAATCCCCAAATTTAAAAAAAATCATTTTGGAGGGTTGCTAATAATACTTGGATTCACAATGAGGTATGCCTGTTGATACTGTTTAGTCATTATTGTCTGAGCATTTGTTGACTGTTTGATAAACAGTAGATGCTCCATAATGATTTGCTGAAAGATATAAGAAATGTATGAATGAATGAAATTTTCTAGACTTGCTTTTACAGGCTACTGTAAGAATGAAAATGTTATATCATGCCCTCCCTGGGTAGTGTTTGCCCAGAGCATCCATTGCCTGGCAGTTTTATGAAGTCCTGCCATCCTCCTCAGTCACACCTCTTCTTCATCGTCCTATGTTGTCAGTTTTCTTCTTTTTATTTATTTAAATTTTATTCAATATATTCATTTGTAATTTTATTTCTTTTATTTAAATTAAAAACAATCTTATTTTACATACCAATCCCAATTCCTTCTCCCTCAAGTCTCCCATCCCACCCCCATCCATTCCTCAGAGAGGGTGAGGTCTCCCATGGGGGATCATCAAAGTCAGTTACATCATTTGGAGCAGGACTGAAGTCCTCTCCCCTGTGTATAGGCTAAGATTTCCTCCAAGGGAATGGGCTCCAAAAGCCTATTCATGCACTAGGGATAAATACTGGTTCTACTACAAAAGGCCCCATAGACTGCCCAAGTTCCACAAATGACAGCCATGTATAGGGGGCCTGGTTCGGTCTTATGCAGGCTCCCCATTGTCAGTCTGGAGTCTGTGAGTTCCTGCTTATTCAGGTCAGCTGTTTCTGTGGGTTTCCCAGGCCTGGTCTTAACCCATTTGCTTGTCACTCCTCCCTCTCTGCAACTGGATCCCAGGAGTTCAGCTCAGTGCTTAGCTGTGAATCTCACCTTCTGCTTCAGATACTGGGTTAAGGCTTTATGATGACATTTAAGGTAGTCATTATTCTCCTTATAGGGAAAGGGCCTTTAAGGTAGCCTCTCTATAATTGCTTAGATTCTTAGCTGGGGTCATTCTTGTGGATTCCTGGGAACTTCCTAGTGCCATGTTTCTTGTTAAACCCATAAAGGATCCCTCTATCAAGGTATCTCTTTCCTTGCTTTCCTTCTCTGCTCTTTCCCCCAACTCAACTTTCCTAATCCCTCATGTTCTATTCCCCTCTCTCCTTCTCTTTCTCCAACATTCTCCCCACATGCTCCCAATTTACTCTGGAGATCTTGTCCCTTTCCCCTTCTGGGAGTGTGGGGGGGTCAGTTTTCTTAGTACAAAAGAAAGGTAGGGTCTGGAGAGATGTTCTGCAGTTAAGAGTACTGGCTGCGCTTCCTGAGGCCCTAGGTTTGCTTCCCAGTATGTACATAGCCACTATCAACTATCTGTAACTCTACTTCCAAAGCATCTGACTCCTTTTCTAGTCTCAGTGTGTGCCAGACATGCCAGTATACAAAACACCCATCACATTAAACAAACAAACAAATAAAGAAGTTTAGCATGTGTCAAGGAGAAGTACTAAAGCACATTATGACCTAATATACATTCTTACATAAGTAATTGAAAGAAACTAAAGTCAGTGGTCTTATAATATGGAAGATAGTGTATAGTTGATCAAAGATTTCTATTTCCAGTTGACAAATTGCAGAGATTCCTTCAACTTAAAGGAAATGGAAACTGTCTTACATTTAGCGTGGGATGCAGGTTGGTCCTCCACTGAAAACGCATTCTGTGGGAAAACAAGAGACTCATTCTTGGCTAACCTGTGAAAGAAAAAAATTTAAGCAGCCTCTGTAGAGTTTAAAGGAAGTGTGAATGGCTTGTTTGTCTGAATAAGGCAGGATTCCAGATATATAACTATCGAATCTAGAATTTTCTTCAAAATGTATTTTTTACTTAAGTCTGTATCTATCATATCAAACCCATGTGTGGCATACATCCATCATTACCTCAGTCACCTATTTATACCTTGTCCATTAACCATCTCCTAGGAACACTTGGTTATTTCATAGATGATTTGAGTGATACTCACATGGGAATCACATTTCTATACCTATATGTAATGCCCTGACAGATCTGTCATTGGGAAACTGGTCGTCCTACTGGCCTTTGTGCATTGCTCTATCTCTTAGCTACTTTCTCTCCCAAACGACTTTGTGCTAAAATTAATATTTATTACTGAAATGGAATGAGGTATGTAAGATATACTTCCTTTGACTCTCACAGTTTACTTCTAAGCTATTCATATTAAAAATCTAGGCATCCCTTGTCAAGTTTACAAATATTTCCCAACATTTCCTACAGAAGGAAACAAATAGGCAGAGAAGCCTAGCTTCAAAATTTCTCAAACTTAACACGTCTAAGATACAAAAGTCTACTCATTGAGAATGAGTGACAAACGCATGACACAATAAAATACTAAAGAAAGAATGCTGGATACAAGTGCTACAAGCTTGGTGTTTTCTTTCCAAACACAATCGACATTTTCTCTGATAGTCATTGAAATTATGGAAATAAGCAACCCCTCCACATTTTGAAGAGAGTAGGATCTGAAGCAACAGTGCAGAGTCTGAACATGACCACCGAACAATGCGGACTAGATGGACCGTCTGTCCTTATAATATGCTAATTAGTGCGCTTGTGTCTCCCACAAGAGCTCTGGCTATGTAGTGATGAATAAGAACTCTAAACACACATGACACCTCGTTAAAATGTAATTTTCACATCATAAATCGGAGCCCTTTACTTTGACATATGAGTAATGTGAGTGCTGGACAGAGAATCCTGAACGTTTTGAAACTGCCCCATGTTTTGTCAATGGCTGAATCTGTTTGTTGAATGCCTTGCTTATATGGAATGCAACGGAGGCAGGAAGTAACAGCGTGAAAGTACTGAGCTCTTAAGCCAGATGCATCCTCTGACTGCAGGTTATGGTCACTTCTCAGTTCCACTTGCGATGCTGTGCTGTCTCCAAAGTCTGATTTGCCTCTATCTTTGTAACCCAGTGCTATTTGCAAAGGTAAAAACACTCAACCACGTGTTGCTATTCACAGCCTCAGCGGGAGTTTTTGTTCATCAGCTGTTGCCCTGTGTGGGAGAACTCCCTCCCTTTCCTCCCAAGCTTCTTCCTTGCCCGTGGTGATAGCTGTTTTTGCATTTCCAGGAAGTACAGAGAAAACTTAAGAAAATGTTTGACTCTGTGTCAAGCAAATGCTCTCCCTCAATTTTTACCTTTCCTATATTTTCCCCTTGTCACTGGGGGTTAATCTTTTTGGCATAACACCATCTGCTGTTCAGCCACTATAGTTCTATACACTGCAAAACTGGGCCTCACTTTCTACAGCTGTGCCCAGTCAGTGTTTCTTTGGAATCTGACATCTAAACGACCTTCCTAATAGAGGTGCTGGTAACAAAATGAGTCAGATATAGATACAGGATTTTCCCCCTATAAAGTGATGTCTCCAATAAATGAATACCCATTAGAAGATGATTAAAATTATTTCTACACATACCATTCAGGCACATACAAAGATGACTTCTTTCTGGATGTGAATTCTCACGCACTCCAGCTGTCTCTTGTGGAGCTGTTGCATAGCTCATTAGCATGTCCACCAGAGGGCAGGCAGGTGGAATGGAAATGATTTTGCAGCTTTGTATGAGCCCTCCTGTAATGTTTGGCAACAGTAGCAAGTATGTGATTACTGAATGTGGGGGTGAGAAGGGTGTGCCCTTAATCTTAGCCATCTAGCCATCCTAGCACCGATAGGGGAGACACTACATCATTAAATGTTAGCTGCTAAAACAGCTGTCTGATGATATAGGCTTAATGTCTGATTTGAAACATTTGAAGTCACGGCCACGAGCCTTAAACAAGAGCTTGAAAGCATGAGTTCTTAAGTATAGATCTACTTCTTTCTTAGTAAGTCCAATAATTTAGATAAATGATATAACTCAAGATACAGATATGATAGATAAAATTTATAATATTATCTGCTTGTATAGAGAGAGACCTGTTATTAGACCTCTCTGAAAACAAATGGAGAATATTTCTTTATATTTACTTGGGAAGAGTCCTGTTTCTCTTCATGCTCTTTAGCCAACAGGACAAATTTACAAATGCTGCATGTCTGTGAACATTACCAAAGACAGTAATCTAGATTCTCTTGTACTTTTTCTATAAAGTGCTTCAGGAGTTAAATATTTTAGCTATAAAACTCAAGCTTTTAAAAATAATCTTACCCAGAAAAACCCTTGCAACATGTAAATGTAAGAAAATATCTGTTTATGCAGCCCTTGTCAGTCTGGCCAAACCAATGCTCAGCTTCATCATGTTGCCTCTATCCATGCTTTAGGAGAATGGGAGATCATAGCTAATGCAAGGGCAAAGGAAGGCAGACATAGAATACATATGAGGAGTTAAGTCAAAGCAGATTAGGTGAAGAAGCCAGTGAAGAATATACCAAAGCTGAAGCAGAATGAAGACAAGCAAATGTATCTAGCATTTTTAGAATACCCACCATACCTGGCAAGCTACTAGATTTCACATACCTTTGCCCTTAGAAACATGGCAAAGTCATTAGTCCCAAGCAACTCAGTTTGTAAATGTAGATGTGAAATCAAAGAAGCCTCAATGGTAGTCATAAATATGTGATGTTTTTATATTTACATCTCAAAAATTACACATGGCACACAGTCTAAAAGAACACCATAGTGTGGCTTGTGAAGTGGAGTAGAGTGGTGCGGTAGCTTCTTGGAAATACTTGAAGAAGCAGATTTAATTATGGAAGGATTAGAAGGATTAGTTGGAAACTTTGCAGAGATTCTGAGCAATTTGAAGGACTTTAGAGATTTGAGGTCTAGATCTTTATTAGATTTAAAGCTACTTAGCAAGCTACATCCATTTTCTGAATTCGCATGTATTCCTAGCTATACTCTCATGTTCATTGTCTTTGAAAAAAGTTGGCAAGATGATAAAAATTAGAATGAAGAAATGAAAAAACCCTGAGAGACATAAATACAAAGGACATAAACATGTTTTCCTTTGATAAACAATTGGACAGTAAATAAATGAAGTATATTTCTTTAAAAGGAAGTATTGAGCTACCATGTATTTTTCATTGTTAAAAATTACTTCCATCCCCCCCCAAAAAACAAAAAAATTACTTCCCAAGGCTGATTTAACTAAACTCCAGAGGTTAATAATATGATTAAGGGCAATATGAGGAATGCTCATATATTTTATAATTGAATGTTAAGTATGTAAACCATTTCTGAAAGTGGCTTAACTATAGTTACAAAGCAGAATGAAAATTATTTTCTCGCTTGCACAATTATCTGCTGAGACTTCATAACCAAAGAATATATTAATGAGATAAAAGACTAGAAATATTTGTTCTTAGTTTATTTTTTATGAAAAAAAGGAGCCTCAAAAAGGAACATAATACCTAACGTCAAAGAAGCCTCTTTGAACTTGGGTGTTTTAATATCACATTTGATGAAAATGCAAGGCTATAAGAAAGATTATAGGTCAAAGTGTCTTAGGAATCATAAGATCCCTCTTGGGATTTGAATGAAAAAGTGAAAATTGCTAAAACATTATTGAGGAAAGAAAGGGCCTTGTCCTATTTCTTGATATGTTCTTGTTTGAGCTAAGGCTAAGGATAAAATAACTGTATAGCACTCACCTCATCCATGATAACTACATTCAAACAACCCATGTAGAAGCAAAATTCACCAACTATCACCAAATTCTGTCTTCTCTATGCCTTCATACCTGTGATGATATTTAATTTATGAATTATGCACAATAGGAAACTGATAACAAATAATAAAAAAGTATGCTCTAATACCGTCTGGGTTTTGAAAATCTTGATGTCTCCTGGACACAGTACAGTGATGCTACAGCAGCTGATCTGGTAAACTAGGCAAGCAGAGAGGTGTGGAGGAGTGCCGTGTGGATCTGCAGGAGAATTGGGGATGTTTCCTGTCCCATGGAACCTCAAGAATGGCTTGGAATACAACTCATGAATTATTTCTGGAATGTTTCATTTGCTGTTTTTGGAGAACAATTGACCATCAAAACCTGAAGCCAAAAAAATTAAACTAAGATTAGGAGATACTATTGTAGTTTTTAAAGTCCCCTGCATGCTACAGTCTGTTTCCATCTCCTGATTAGAGAGTCCTGAAGCAGCACATGCTCTTGAGTCTACTCCCACAGAAAGAGTATATTGAGGTAATTTATCTATTCTGCCTGGGAATTCAGAAATACTTCTGTTGCTCCATTGTAGTACTTAGTATAATGATAATCTCAAACCACAGTGGCTTTCATTTTATTTCATCAGTTGCTTATGAGGACAGAAACAGAAAAGAGGAAAAGAAAAAAGAAAATCATGAGCATAAATATACTTTTGTTGAATTTGAATTGAAGGAAGGCCAATCATTCTGATCAATGTGACATTAAACTTCACACTTTTAGTTTAATAGTAAAACAATTAAAAGCACTAGTCCATACATGGTGGACAGAATTTTTTAATGTAAACAGTGGGACTCTGTCCTTACTGCAGGCAAATCCTCAGGTCTCCATCTTTTCAGGGACTTCTTACATGGTCTTACTCTTCCTCACTAGGAAGAAGTATGTTCATTGAAGGCAATTCAATGAGTGCTTTTGATGAAGGAGCCAGTGCTGACAGTGATAGTCATGGTATATTTGTGTCAAAAAACATTTCCAGACAACTACTAGAGCTTTGGATTGCAATTTTGCTTAATCATTTGGAAAGAAAACACTATTATTTTAGCAACCATTTTAAATGTGTTGGCAAAAATAGAAATAACTTTTTCATATATTTTATATAACAAAAGCATATGTGTGCATACAGTATACATATCAGCCCTGTGGTCAAGTGAATTTCAAATTATAATGCACTGGAAATGTGGTACAAATTTAGATGGTCATGTTGCACCCTAGATTGAATCAGAAGTAATGAGATTAGATCACTGCAACTATTTTCAACAAAATCTGTAAATTCTTAATATTTGTATATAGGGCATTATCCCTAGTAGGTTAATAAATGAGTAGGGTGTGATAATGTCTTTACATTTTGCCATTTTCTTTTCTCTATACCTATTTTCGATTATTGTCTTTGTGTAGGTGTTTGACATCCTCCAATCTAAAGACTCACTAAAAGAAGGATGTATATGTTTGTATGTATGCATATATACATAAATACATAATATATACAAGCTACATGTCACTGTGGGAGCATGTTAAAATGCTGATTTTCTGCCTGTTCCCTGCTTCCCTGCACTGGATCTTATCAGAGTTCTAAGACATGAATTCATTGCTCCAAGACAGCCCCAAGAACAGTATTTTTCAAGAAGATTCTATGTTAGGTAAAGAAGCCCGCTGTAGGTGTCTAACACTTGAGTAGCGCTTGTGTCTTAGCATGAGTGCAAGAGTAGTTTGTGGAGCCCTGTGTATCTCGCCGCCTCTGTGCGTTCAGGCAGCTCTGACAAGGAAGTCCATCACTTTGTTTCATTAAATGGCCTTGCTTTGTGTCCTCACGGGATTACAGCCTGGGTGGTTGTCAGAGAAGAACAGCAGCCTGATCTAGGATAGACATGTCCCTTTGTGAGCTTGTCCTGGCAAAGCAGGGTGCCATTTATCCTCACCTTGAATAGATGGGGAAAATTGGCACGGCGAGAAGAGCTCTGAGCCTAGGCAGTCACGCAGAGCTCTGCAACTGATCGTGCTCTCTTTGCATGTTGGAGGGCTGTTGTAAAGGGTGGGAAGAAAGACAAATTAGAGCTGTTACTGTAGTGGAAGGGATTTTGTAATGTAAGCAGTGAGGCTCCATCTTTGCCACAGGTAAATCTGCACATCTCCATATTTTCAGACAAAGCTATATTTCATTCTGAAAATGGAAGGAAGTACAATCTGAATTTTTCATATGGGCTGCTAATCTTTGCAGGTGTACTAGTACATGATATGTCACAGCACACACGACGGATGCTTTCTTCCAGTCATTCCACTGATTTCCCTAAGCATAGGGGGGTAAAGAGTCGTTCTGAAGTGTTGTGTTGCTGTTTTGAGACCCACTACTCCTTCTGGCTGTGTTAATTTATTGGGCCTCCTCAGAAGCAGCATGAGTGGCACTTTCTTTGGCAGGGGAGGTTTCAACGGATACACAGATCCTGAGAGACTGCCATCCCAATCAGGCTGATATGTAAACTCTGGTCCAGACTTAGTGTTCTCATTTTTCTCCTTGAATACAGGCACATCTGGTGAGCCTGACCCAAGTGGATTAAACATTATGTTATATTTATAGGACCCTTAATAATATATATGTGCATATATATAAACATTTTTAATCTGTGTGGATATGTGTGAATGTGGACACATGTCCATATACATGCAGGTACACTTGGAGGCCAAAGGAGGGTGCCAGATTCACTGCAGTTATTGGCAGCTGTGATCCACCGCTGCAGGTGCTGGAAAGCAAACTCAGGTCCTCTGAAAGAGCAGGAAATAACTGCGGAGCCGTGTCTACACCCTTCATGTGTGTGTGTGTGTGTGTGTGTGTGTGTGTGTGTATGCGTGTGTGTGTGTGTGTGTGTAACTTTGTAAAGTTGACAATGAGAGTATCATTGCATGTAATGAAATATCATTTAATTCATTTATTAATTAGGCAGTTTTACTATTGTAGCCCAGACTAGGTTGCCCTAGAACTCAAAATTCTCCTGCCTTAGCCTCTGAGAATTGTAAGTGTACCCCAACCCCAGTAAAAAGGTTATATTTAAGGGAAACAGCTCTTTATTTTAACCTCGTCTTTTTGTTGTTGTTGTTATCATTTGGTGATACATCTATTGTTATTGTGGGAAGATATGCAGTGTGGACTGCATGTTAAATACATGAGCTCCCTCTTACACTGTCAGTAGCTCTGTTAGGCATTCTCTTCTTTTTCATTAGTGAGTAGGAATAATATTCACTCATTATAACTGTAGCATTGGCCATTATATGTGGAGCTCTATAAGCAAAGAGCAGCTGTATCATGTTTATATTATACAATTCTGTTTATTCATTTTAAAACTTTGTGACAGTACTGTGGTTTCATGGCACACTTATGGTAATGAAGAAGTTAATTAGCAATGTTGAGCAAGACTTGAAGACATGAGTCTTAATAAGCAGTGTTAAAAATATTAATGGTAGTCATCTGTAGATAAACATAATAAGCCTCAAGCAAAGGGGGAAATGGTCAGAATATTAAAAAATGTAATTTGAGAATCCTTGGGTATTCTTTCAAAAGACTAATGCAGACAAATACATAGTCTTTAGTATACCAGAAATGATAACCATTATTTATCTAGTAATTTTTCTTCTCTTGCCTAAAAATACCCTGGTATAGAAAATGAACATTTCCTCTATCAACAACAAAACAATCATTTTTAATAATAAATTTAGCATGATAGAAAAAGACAACTCTGCCAGTAAAGAAGGCAGGCAGCTTACCAAGGATACTGGAATTCTAGGAACTAACTCAGACATATTGATAGGAACAGGCTGGGTGTTCAAAGAAGTCTTAATTCAAGCACTTGGAGATCCATAATTGGAAAGAATCCCATAGTGACTGCTGATTTCTACTCTAATTATAAGGGAGTTTGTTGTGTCATAAACCCACTTAAGCACTCTGTTTTCTGATAGAGAAAGTGTCCCCAGGCTCTGCTACTAGACTGGGTGTTACCAGAAATTTACTTCAGTGGTCCAAGCATTAGACTGTCATGTAGTAATCAATACAGTGATGTGCAAATGCTGTCGGGTATTTAAATGTGACATTCACTCTGCCCAAGGGCCCCAAAGAGGTTAAACGTGCACTTCACACAGGTGGCTTAGAATATTCTCTCACTCATTGGGGTTTTATTATAATTGTAGAAGGTGATGCTACTATATTACTTTCTGATGTCATCATTAGCTGTGGCTCTGTGTGGCAGCCAAGCTTATAAAATGAGTAAGTACATGCAGGGTTCCCCGTAGACCTAAAGGTGTGGGTTTTTTTTTGAGACAGGGTTTCTCTGTGGCTTTGGAGCCTGTCCTGGAACTTGCTTGTTAGACTAGACTAGGTCTCGAACTCACAGAGATCCACCTGCCTCTGCCTCCCAAGTGCTGGGATTAAAGGCGTGCGCCACCACCACCCGGCTAAAGGTGTGTTTTTGATGAGAAAAAAAGGTAGTTTTATTTGTTTATAAGTGTCAGAAATATGTATCTCATCTGAGTAGAATTTGCCAAAAGTTACCAAAGCCACTAAAAATAAGACAGGGAATAGACATTTTACAGAGTGGCAGTTCTAGATTGTATTTTAAGCCTCTTTATAAATGTTCTGCCTAGATGAGTTATTTGATTTCATTTTTTTAACACTAGGTTAGCGTGTATTATGTGTGTATAAAACACTTAACTAAGGGCTTTGGTAGATAAAGTATGAGCCTAGGCTCCATAGATTAAAAAGATACTACTTAGTTATATAGGTACAACAGTTGAAAATAAGTCATGCCAAGGAAACATAAATGTTTTATTTGACATAGATTTACTATCAGTTAAATAAGATATTTAGAGAAATCGTATTTGATACTCAGGAGCTGAGGAAGTGCTGACTAGGTAAAATTGTATTAAGCTCTGTGAGGTTTTTGAGTGTTTGATAGTTTAAATGAAAGAATAGCATGCCAATTTCATGTAACTTTGTTCAGTGAAGTACAGCATCTTTATAAGTTGTTTGAATCGCCTCACAATAATAAATCAGCATATTCATTTATGAAAGATAAACTAGAAAGTGGTCCCTTGTCCTTGGTTTACTCCCCAGTGTTGTTAATCACTGATGTTAGTGAATCTGCATTGCTAGATGACAGATTGCTAAGCAGAAATATCTTAGTATACTTGGTGATAAAATCACAAATCAAATGGATTTGGACATCCACATACCAATTATTTTAAATAGAAAGTCATAATCTGCTGCAAATGAGTGCAGTGTTAAATTCTCTGTTTTGGAGTGTATATGTGTATGGGTATACATGTATATATATTTATGCTTCACATGCTGAACCGTGTAATCATATATGAAGCCTTTTACTTGGGAATGATCATCACAGTTACCGTAATTGTCAGCAGCACAGTTTTATGTTTTCTCCATTTCTTCAGGCTGTTGCCTGTGTTGGATTCAGAACCTCTGGGCAGCACTTTTCAGAAGCCAAGTCTAGAGGATGCTTCAGGGGTGTGTATTGTAGGAACTCTGAGCCATTGGGTGAAAGATCAGGAGGTTTGGCCAACAGTATGGTACTCATCTGGATTCATAAAGAGCCTCACTAACTACTGTGTGATATGATAATCTACTAAGGGTCTGTAAGTTTCTTAATTATCACCTGTGAAACTGTAACAGTGTAAATATTTCAGTCTTGTTGTGGAAAGTAAGTTAGTATCTGTGAAATGATTCAAACACCTGGTGTATAACCTCCAAGTAAATATTAGGCATAAGCAAAGACAAGGATAAGTAGCTATTTCTAGACAGGAAGAGAAATTGTAGGGAAATTGAGGAAGACAATTGATGTCTTCCCCTATGCCATGAGAACTCTCTGGAATAGAAGGCATTCAGCCTTCATTCATTCAGTTGAGTCTGAACATGTGGGAATAAAAAACATATAAAGACAAATTTTATCCATCGGTAGATTATAGTCTAAATTTTTTCTTCAGTGTTGTTTACCTCTGCTGTGCTTCCCTACGGCCCAAACCTTGGTCATTTCAAAATGCATAAAATTTGCAATTAACTTCCACAACGCTGCTACTTGGCAGTTTTCATCTAAAATAGATGTCTTCAAGTTGTGAAAAAAAGGAAAATGGAAGTATTGTTATGTCCTAAAATGGAATGAAAATTATTCTGAAAATGGTTGGAACCTAAGTATAGAAGACATCTTCTAAAGCAGATATTCAGTTGTGCCTGAAGGTCCTCTCACCTCTGTTCTATGACATCATCCACCAAAAAACGATCGTGATAAATTCATGAAGTTTTCTCCTCCAATCTTCTCTTCCTCTAACCAAATAAAAGATCACAATGCAGTGGCATTTATAGCATTAGCATATTCTTTGTAACATCAACTCATGCTGAAATGACTTCTTGATACACGTGGCTCTTGATTAAACTTAATGGTTTTGGTGAAAACTTTCTTGGAAACAGTAAATGAATGCAGTATTTTCAAAGAAAAGAAAAATAAAATTTGGAAGAAGCAGTGCTGCTTTTAAAATTGTTTCCTTACAAGGCAATTGCTTTTTCCTGGTATGCTAAACCTACAATATTTTTAGACTACCCAAAAATATTCCAGAAAAACAAGAAGGTTAACACATCTTCTGACAATGGTTCGGTGATATTAGCAATGTAGTATTATATAATTGAACAACAGTTATAAGAAGGTGTCCTTCTTATAACTTAGAAGATATAAACCTGAAAGAGTTTGGTACTTCCTGGATAAGAAATGCAACTTAATGGCGGAATGTTAGTTTTGTGACAGTACTAATATAATCTGTCTTTAGCCAAACTAGTAAGAAACTGTTCAGTGTCAGTATGACTGTTTTCACAATGCCAACGTCTTTTATTTAAAATGTCTAAGGTTTAACTATGATTGTTAATAATTTAATGATTATTTCTTTTACTTTTACATTCACCCCTTCGTTCACTCATTGTGTCAACAGAAGCCTTTTGTCTGACATTGTATGTGGATATAACAGGTAACTCTGTTTTACTCAATAAAAACAAAATAAAAGTAAAACAAGAAGGAAAAAGGATGGATAGTACAAAACCATGTGATGTGACATCAGGCTACAATAGTTCTCAAATTCTCATGAAGGCAAACTTATCATAGCTGCTCTACCTATTATCCAGTATGCTACATTTCCTGTGATCTTTGCTGTTTCTATTTTCTAACAAATCTTCCATATAAATGAGATATCATGTTATGATGCATAGGTCTATTAAGTTCATATTTTATGTTATTTCTCCAATGATGAGTTTATAAATTAGTATCATGTTATGATAAACGAATATTTGATACTTAGAAAAAAAATCTGATACTTGTCCATTATCCTCCCCCACTATCTCAGTTAGGATTACTTTTGCTGTGATGAAACACCATGACTGAGAGAAACTTAGGGAAGAAGAGGACTATTTAAGTTACATTTCCATAACTGTTGTTACATTTCCATGTCTATTGCTGAAGGAAGTCAGGACAGGTACTAAAACCAGGCAAGACTCTAGAGTTGCATGCATAGGCCATTGAAGGGACTGCTTACTGACTTGCTCTTCATGGTTTGCTCAGTCTGCTTTCTAGTAGAACCGAGGACCACCAGCCCAGAGGTGGTACCACTCACAATGGGTTGGGTTCTCCTACATAAATGACTGAGTAATACCCCACAGGCTTCCCTAAAACTGGATCTTATGCACACAATTTCTCCATTGAGGGTCCCTCCTCTAAGATGACTATAGCTTGTGTCAAGTTGGCATAAAACTAGACAGCACATCCATGTTTGTTAAGATATAATTTATAAGTTAAGAGCTAGATCTGGCTCTTGAGCCTCTTAGTTTTCTAGAAAACAGAATGGAATTCATCCAAAAATAACCAAAGTGTCCTTCTAATATGATTGTAGACAAATGAAACCAACCATATGAAAACTAATCATTGATTTCCTGAAAAATTAAAATAAAATATAAAATAACATTCAAGATATCTCCCTTTGTAATCAGAAAACATCAGTGTTACATCTATTGCTTAAGATTCTTCAGTATTAAAAAAAACAGAAAATAAGACATTTGCATTCATTGGTGCATAAAAAGAATCTGGAACACAATGTATTAATTAAATATAGTTGTTTCATATTTCTTAATTTCTTCTACTAAGCTGGTCTGGGGAGGTTGTTTGAAGCAAGGAGAGCAATTATCTAGATTTCAACATAAAAACCATTTTAGAAATTCATCATATGTCTCTCACACACATGAGTTAAAGCTGTCCTCTTGGAAGCACCTTTATACTTATTCAGCATTTCCTTGTTATGACAAATGGACTGTAAGTTTTAAATCAATATACTAATAGGATGAAAATTATTTATACATTGATTTATGTTTTTGAACTCTTCCAAAAAATGATACAACTGAACTTGTATATTTGTAAGTTGGTCTCTGTGAACATATGAAACCCAAAGAAGTATCCCATGAGGACTTGGCTGTTGTAAGCACTTCAGAAAAACCAGTTAATCATTAGCTATACAGAGAGATTAACAGCCTAAAGGCAGGCTCAGATTTTACTGTTAACTTTTGTATCTTTTATAAAGTATATCATAATTACATACAAGAACTACATTCACTTGATCCCTTCTTCCTACAAAATTTCAATGAATTAACTTTTGTCTGAATTGTTCCCGAGTATACATGAGGGATACACACTAATGGCACACTAAACTTTCTCTTAATTAGCATACTTAAACTTTAAGTATTTAATTGGCACTTCATAAGAAAAATGTCTAATGGTCAACTTTCAAAGAATTCTCAAAGGATTGAAGTGTCTTTATTTCTAGTAAAATATAATTAATTTTTTATTATATTTTGCTTTCCCCAAAATATGTTCATATGGTAGAACAAACATTATGTAATTCTAGTTCTGAAGGTTCCAGAAGTCACTGGTAAAGTGTTACATAATAAAACCAGAATGTAAGACACAAAGTATGAATGCATAAATGATCCATGCCCTTTTTTCAGCACCTGTTATTAAAAATAGAATGAAGCTCTTCCTATTTGAATTCCTTAGACATGAGTCATACTGAAGGCTTGAGCTTTCTACCTAAGTGAGCTTTTTTTTTTTTTTTGATTTTTACGAGACAGGGTTTCTCTGTATTGTTTTGGAGGCTGTTGGTCCAGCCTGGCCTCAAACTCACAGAGATCCACCTGCCTCTGCCTCCCGAGTGCTGGGATTAAAGGCATGCGCCACCACTGCCTAGCCCTAAGTGAGCATTTTAAATCATTAAAACATTTAAGATATTTTATTCTTTTCATAGGTCCCTATAACTTTTATATCCTAGTTTTTAAATAACCAAGTTAACTTTGACTTCTCTGGGTCAGTCCAGATTGTTATTGTGAGTTTTGATCTGTTATGCATAGTTCATATTTAAATTCTTGGTTACAAAACCTTGGTTTCTTTTACCAGGATGTTACTAGAACCTAATTTTCTGTGACTTAAAAGATAGTGTCATTAAAAATAAAATCCTGGACTTAACTTTGGGGATATTACACAGTTCCTATCATTGTCTGTATATTTATTCATGTTTTTATAGATTCCCTTACTTCTACTGGATTAAAACACTTGTGTTCTCACTTAAAATAAGTTAAAACCCAAAAAGAAAAGAACAGTCTTGATAGAGTATTACATAATACACCACTGGAATTCATTCTTCAGTTATCAGATATGTGAGGGGGAGAAACAAGAATGTAGATAATATCACATGGAAACTTGTGTCTCCAATTCACTTTCCTTCTTGAGTTTAATCCACCAATTCAGATCGGGGTGAGACAGAGAGAACATACTATAGAATCTGAAACCCTCTCATCTCCCAGAGCTCAGCCTGATGAGAACCTGTGCTGTACTATTCACCGCGTGGAGCTTTCCTTTGTGTATTTGAAAGCTAGAAGCCGGGGATATTATTGATACAGCTATCCACACTATCTGCCCACAGCCCCTTGTAGGCACTGATTGACTCTAGGCTCAGCACATTTCTCTC
Organism: Mesocricetus auratus; assembly: GCF_017639785.1. Lineage (NCBI taxonomy): Eukaryota > Metazoa > Chordata > Mammalia > Rodentia > Cricetidae > Mesocricetus > Mesocricetus auratus. Next base: position 59,223,190 of record NW_024429190.1, read on the forward strand.
CTATCTTCATTCCCATTTTCTATGGAACTGCCACATGGAAACTGAGTATTTCCAAAACAATCATTTAAGTCTTGTACTTGATTTTCTTAACTCCTTATTGCTTTTATAATAAGATTTGAAAAAATTATCAAAAGAAATGGAATCCTATCTTACAGTCTGACCCCAAAATGACATGTAGTCATAATCTTACCTAATTCTTTACAGTGAATGAAGTCTATATGCATATCAAAACAGAAGATGATTAACTTTAAGTAAAAACTAAATTTTAAATCTCCAAAAGGTCTGTAGAAGGAAGAATAATGACTTAATATAAAATGACCAGCCCAATTGGTCATGGAAAAATCTCTTTTATAAAAAGGATTCTGTGTACCATCTCCATGTGTCAGGGCCAAATATGCACAGACAAGACCATGACTGATAAATATGTATTACCCTTGAGAAAGCCACTTAGTTCATGTTTATTTATTACTGAGGGAGTCTTAAACATCACATATAGCTTAGTTGACAATACACAGATGTATTTTCCTATTTCCTCTATTTACAAGTTTACCAGTGAGGGGGGAAAAACAATAACTGTTACTCAGATGTTAGCCAGGAGGTCACATTGACCTCACAAGGTATGGCACAGTACATGAGTTATTACAGCTCCTTGTCCTTCGTACTTTCTCCTCTTTAGGAGTTTACCTTTGTGATGTCCTTTACTAACGTATTCAGAAGGCAGAGGGAGTTTTTGCTTGTAATACTTTCTGAAAAGACCAAATTGGTTGGTTTTTAAGCCAATTAATCTAAGAAGAGAACACCTGTCTCTTCTTAAATAATGAGCATGATGTTTTCTCATGAATACATTTTTGAAAATAATGCTGATCAGAGGAGCCATAATTCATTTCTAGTCGTCTATTTCTTCCAATTTGAAACAAATAAAAGCTTCCTGTTCGTGAGGCTCCTGGGAAGAAAAGACAAGTTGATTGTTCACTTGCCTGTGGAGATATTCTCCGTGAAGAGGAACTCAAATGTACTTGGCAATGATTGACTTGCTTAAAGAATAGGGTAGCAGTGTTAGAAGAGGCACTTATTCATTTTTAAGTCGTGAAGCCTAAATGCTGTAGACTGTTAGGAGGCTCCTTCCATTTTCTGTCCTATTTGCTTGTGAACTAATGACCATTTTGAGCATAGACAGTAACTGCAAGTTATTCTAAAGAAACTCACTCACTGCTGTTGCTTTCAGATGACTAACTCCTTATCTCTCGACTTCTTTTCACGCTAAAGCAGCTCAGAAAATTTCTATGCAATGTATTCATTTATATGAATAGTTTTATCTCAGCCTACAGACGAGGAAATGAAGAACTATTCATTGGATCTTTCTGTACATCAAATAGCAAATAATAGCTATTTTCTAAAAAATGAAATAAAATAAGTTTGGTGCCTAAAAGGTTTATAAAGAACACATTAACAGTGGTTAAAAACAAAATGATGATTAGAATTCCTGTGTTTTGTTCATTTAGGTTAAGACATGACCTTAAGCAAATCATTTGAAATCATCTCCATTTAACTGAATAAGTTATGCAAATTTGAAAATGAAATATATATATACATGAACTAAGACACTTTTCTACCTTATGAATTGTTAATCTGCAAACGAATTATTTTCAGCTATTCACCAAGGACTCCCTTGTTTGTTAGAAGCAAGCCTGACTCCTGGAGAAAACCAACAGAGCTACTACCCTTTAATAAAGAATCTTTTACTGTTATTATTATATTACTATTATTATTAATTTTACTCTTCCAGTTTACTCTGCAATGAGTAAAGGAAAAAGATAATCTGGTATTGTTTATAAATAATTCATATTAATATACTTATGTTACTACCTCTTATTGAATATCCTATTTCTTAAATATTGTAGTTTGTCATCCAACAAAAGCCACAGGATGGTGAACCGTTTTCATTCTCTGTTCTTTCTCATTGGATGCAAGCTTTCTTCTGCGTCTACGGGCCTCTTAGAGCAGATTCTGCATCATAGTTCATATACACTTTCACAAAGACTTAGCCTTCTTCTCATTCCAATATGCCTGCTGGGCTCTTCTTCCTCGTGGCACCTGTCCTGCAGAAAAAAATAGATGGTATCTGATAGCATCTAGATTTAAACACATCACATATCTGACATTAAGTGAAAGGGGTACTGTTGGGATAAGGGAGACTTAATGTGAGGGAGAGGAAGAGAAAAAGTTATGGAGGGAGAGAGTGAGGAAAGTACATGATAGGCACTGGGAAAATGCCATAAACTCATTCCATTATATGTTAATGAAATAACAGTAGAAATAAAAGAAGAGTGGAGGGAAAGATGTACAGTGTGTTCATGTTTGTCTTCTACCACAGGAGAGCAGAGATGGTGCTTATTAGTGTGACTTGGTGGTAGTTTTAAGTGCCCTGTAGCTTTTCTGAATTTCAGTGCTTACAGTCTTCTCTTTGCTCAGGCTGGCTCTGCCCTGACTTTTTAACAACAGAAACCTGCTATGCTTCTACAAATAATTTAAAAGATTCCTGAAAAGCGCTTGGTCTTATAAGACCAATTCAAGTCAAGTTAAATGAGCCTTTCCATCTTTCAGGTTTTTTGGGAAGTTTGCACCTGCTGAGAATTTAAACAAGGCAAGTTTATAATAGAGGAGAATTAGAATTTGGAACAATGGTACCTGCCTGCAGTCACCTGCAAAGATACCTGAGAAGCTTAATCAGGAGGATCCCCTTAGTCCAAGAGTTCAAGGATAGCCAGAGCAACAACATGAAACTCTAAATAAAAAAATGTTTGCAGAATCTTTTAGACTAAAACCACTAAAATTTTGGTTACAGCTTTGGTGTCTAAGATGGGTGGATACTTAAGACCTTTGTACACGGTGAGTTATACTTCCAAACATCATCTGTTCCACTTTGGACAAGTATGGAATATAATTATGCTATCAAAGGGTATTCTAAGTTAAAACTCTTTTTATTAACTCCAGAAAAATATTTTCTCTGAAATTATCACAGTGCTGAGGCAAAGTGTAGGGGAAAACCAAACAAGATTGGTTCTTCAATTTCATTTCCTATTGGAAAATTAGGAACAACATTAGAAACTATTTGATTTATTTTATTCCTTAGTTTGTCTGAGGATGAAAAGGTGAGTTTTAAAAAATCTTTATCAGAGAACTTAGCAGACAGTTAAATATATAACAAGTACCAACACTATGATCATCCTCATTTTCATATTATCACACAGTGCATTTTTACAGAAAAAAATTGGCTGATGAAGAAAAGCCTGCATTATCCATCCAAAGTTGTCTATACTGGGATGAAAACCCAAACAACATGTATTTCTTTTTATATTAAATTTTATCATGTAAATAAATTCTAAGTTAATGACTAGGTTAATTTTTTTCTTTTGTGTACAGTTCTATATCAGGAACCACATTATTATTAATGTTAATTATTCGGGTATCATTCTTATTGTCTGTTTTGTTCAAATTCCCCTCCTGGACTTGCTTAACTTCAGGGAATCATTAGCTCCATTAATGCTAATGGAATCAACCCCATTTGCTAATACAGAAACACAGACTTGTAAATGTATTTTGCAAGCAAGCTAGATGGACAAGTATGATTAAAAATTAAGTTTTCACCCATGATCAATTATTTTGACCTTCCATTCCACCCTTTTACCCAATGAACAAAACATGTAACATGCTTTTTCTGAAACAGTCTTTAGTAACCCAAATCCCAGGGTATTGTTTTGCACTGTCGGCAGGCACAGTAGCAGGAGCCAGGCAGCACTTCTCATTACATCCTTAAGCTCTGCTCTCCTCTGGAATCAGAGAGAAGGTGAATGATGACCCTTCTATCCCTTTCTCCTTTTTATTCAGGATGGGATTCTTGCCCATAGGATAGGGATGCTTACACTTAGTATGAATTTTGTCTCTTCAATTAACTTAATATATAACCCCCCTCATATATGTGTTGAGGTTTATCTCATAGGTGACTACTACCATAGAGTAACATCTAAAGATGAAGAAAAATTGGCAAAAACTGCTTGATAATTATTTTCATGGTTTTGTTTGCAGAAGACCATATTTATATCTACCAATGTTTTGCCCAGTTTCTTGATAAAATCACAGTGTCTTTTAGATAAGGGCACTGCCAGAATAGTTCCCAACCATAATAGAGGGAAAAAAGAATCAAGTATTGGCTGGAAAAATTAATGTATGGTGAAAAGATTATTCCACACATTAAAGATATGAGGTTGAAGTATAAAATCTTTGGGTTGTCTTGGAAAAAGATCTGTGAAGTTATGGATCATGTAGAACCATTACAAGTAGAGCTGTGGGGGAAGACATAGGTTTCTTGGAAGAAGACATGGTGCTCTAATTTTCCTGTAATACTTCTTGTACCTCTTGCTTTCTGTCTGTGGACACAGTGTTCTCTCGTCTCCACATCTTTCCACCATGATAAGCTGTGCCTTCAATAACTGTAAGACAAAGTAAACTCTCCCTTTAGAAACAAGCATACTAAAATAAATTCTCCTGCAGTTTTTCCAGAAGACAAATACTTTATTAAACTTTTAAAACTCATTTTCTTAATTTTAAAGCTTTTTAAAAATGATTTACATTATTAGAAAGATTCATGATAAATGCCTGTAGAACCTTCACTGCTTTAGAAGCAGTGGTAAGCTATGAGCTATAATGCTATGGACCTCTGTACAATGTTTGGACATTTGTAATGTGACCAAAGATTCAACTAGTACATCCATGACAAACCGCTTTACAAATCCCAGCACAAATATAGTTTGGCAAGCAATAATAGGTCCCAATCAGCTGCCTCACCGTAGGGTTATACACCATGATTGATGATAAGATACCTCATGAGCCTGAATCATGATGATCTGTTTTTAGTTTATCTTTTGCCTTCTAAATACATTAGCATGCTCAAACTTCACAGTTTGGGAAGAAGGATGATGCAGTAGGTGAAATCCCGGTGGAGGGTCTGATAACTTCGGCTCTTCTGGGAAGTAATACCAGGCTCATGACTATCACGATCTACTAATTTAACTGTTATGACTATGGCATTAATAATTTTCTGCTGTTGCTGTGACTCGTGGTAGAGAAAAGCTGTTGGGGTGTGTTAATTTTTGCTTTTCAGTTTTCCATAAATGCCCAGGTGTTCCATTGCTTTAGGTCTGAGCTGGAAGAGTATGTAGATTAGGCTGTTTACTTCATGTCAGGCAGGAAGAGGTAGAAAGAAGGGGCCAAGGCAAAGTTTTTGACTGCAAGGACATATCTCCAGTGACTTGCTTCCCCCAGCTGAATGTCCTACAGTGTACAGACCCTCATGCAGAAGAACCATATTCTGGGAAAAGAGTATTAACCACATGAGTTCATGCAACACATTCTATACTCAAACCATAGAAATTACAGAAGTTAATTTTTCCTTTAAAATCAGATTTTATGGAAGAAAAGTTCAACTTTTTTTTTGTTTCTTTGGCCAAGACAGATTTTTAATTTTGTGGCAAGACATATTACCTCCTCCAGTTTCAGTACTAATATCCCTCATGCCTGTGTTACATAGAAAAGTGTGCTGTCTTACACAATTAACTGTGAAAGTGGATCAGATTGAAAAAATAATTGAATAGGTCTTCGTTTTCATCTCCAAAAATGTATAGTGACAGATAATTCAATAGACCAGTATTCAATATTGCCTTTCTACTTTATACCTATGGGTAAAACCTCTACCTGTGAATATAGTTTTAGATAGTCAAGATAGTCATTGAACTCTATAAAACTATCTTATTGAAACCACCACTACAAGAAGACTGTGGTTAATGGCTTTTAATAGGTTTATTTTTCATAACATATATTTCTATGAGTCTACAGCATTTAGTACACTAAGGCTCTTTAAGTATATCAACATGTAGCATAAAGCAATAATGAGAAAACTGTTTATATGCATTATAACATTGAATACCTTTAATTAAAGATCTAACTGTCTTCATGCTCAAACTTTTAAAAATAGAATTTCCATTCATCTTTTTTTTTTCATTTTTATTTTAATTTTAAATAGCTTGTTTTACATGTCAACCCCAGTTCCCTCTCCCTCCCCTCCTCCCGCACTCCCCTTCCCCCCCTCCCTCCCACACTATTGCCAAATCCTTCCACATAGGGGATATCTAGAGTCTGTCATTTTACTCTTGGTAGGGTCAAGGCACTCCCCTAAGAGTCCAGGCTGAGAGAGCATCTCTCTTTGTGCTATAGGCACATGAAGACAGTTTGTATACCAGGGATAGACACTGATCCACAGCTCAGGGCCCCATAGGTTGCCCAGGCCTTCTCACTGACACTCACATTTGGGGGGGTCCAGATCAGTCCCATGCTGGCCTCCCCACTGTCGGTCTGGGGTCCAAGAGCACTCCGCTGTTCAGATCAGCTGTCTCTGCAGGTTTTGCCAGCCCATTCTTTGCCAATTTGCTCATCACTCCTCTCTCTCTCTGTCACTGGGTTCCTTGGGTTCAGTTCAGTGCTTAGTTGTGTGTTTGCCTCTGCTTCCATCAGTCACAGGATGAAGGCTCCCGGATGGTTAAAGACATCAAGTTCATTATCAGGAATGGGCATTCGAGGTGGTCCCTCCACTATTGCTTAGCTTGCCAATTGGTGTTATACCTTTAGATCACTCGAGGTCACTCTGGTGCCTGATCTGTCTTCGATCCTATGATTCCCTCTTCCCCCTATTCTACCCCCACCCCCTCAACTTCCTGTTCCCCCATGACCAACTCCCTTCCTCTTTACCCCCTCTATTCTTCCCAGGTCCCACTCCCCCCACCCTCGCCGTGTTCCCCATCAGAGGATCTTGTCTCCATCCTCTTCTCTTGGGTACTATGCATATATGCATATCTTTTAGGTTCTTTCGTGTTTCCCAGACTCTCTATCTGTGGAAGTGCAGACTGGCACTATCCTGATCCATATCTAGAATCCATATATGAGTGAGTACATACCGTGTTTGTCTTTTTGCGACTGGGTTACCTCACTCAGGATGGTTTCTTCCAGTGCTATCCATTTCCCTGCGAATTTCAAGATTCCGTTGTTTTTTTCTGCTGAGTAATACTCCATTGTGTAAATGTACCACATTTTCTCTATCCACTCTTCAGTTGAGGGGCATCTAGGTTGCTTCCAGGTTCTGGCTATTACAAACAATGCTGCTATGAACATAGTGGAGCAGATGCCCTTGTTGTATGAACCTGCCTCATTTGGATAAATGCCTAAGAGTGGAATTGCTGGGTCTAGTGGTAGATTAATTCCCATTTTCCTGAGGAATCTCCATACTGATTTCCAAAGAGGCTGTATGAGTCGGCATTCCCACCAGCAGTGGAGGAGTGTTCCTCTCTCTCCACATCCTCTCCAGCATAAATTGTCTTCGGTGTTTTTGATTCTAGCCATTCTGACAGGAGTAAGATGGTATCTCATAGTTGTTTTGATTTGCATTTCACTGATGGCTAAGGATGTTGAGCACTTTCTTAAGTGTCTCTTGGCCATTTTAGCCTCCTCTACTGAGAATTCTCTATTTAGCTCTGTACCCCACCTTTCAAGTGGATCCTTTGGTGTTTTGGAGACTTGTTTCTTGAGTTCTTTGTAAATTTTGGAGATTAGCCCTCTGTCAGATGTAGGGTTAGTGAATATCTTTTCCCATTCTGTGGCCTGCCTTTTTGTCTTTTTGACTGTGTCCTTTGCCTTACAGAAGCTTTTTAGTTTCAGAAGGTCCCATTTGTTAATTGTCGATCTCAGTGCCTGTGCCACTGGTGTTATGTTTAGGAAGTGGTCTCCTGTACCAACTCGTTGAAGAGTATCTCCCACTTTCTCTTCTAAAAGTTTCAGTGTGGCTGGATGTATGTTGAGATCTTTGATCCATTTGGACTTAAGTTTTGTACAAGGCGATAAACATGGATCTATCTGCAGTCTTCTGCATACCAGTACCCAGTTATGCCAGCACCATTTGTTGAAGATGCTTTCTTTTTCCACTGTACAGTTTTAGCTTCTTTGTCAAAAATCAGGTGTTCATAGGTGTGTGGGTTAAAATTAGGGCTTTCGATTCGGTTCCATTGGTCTACCTGCCTATTTTTGTGCCAATACCAAGCTGTTTTCAGGACTATAGCTCTATAATAGAGCTTGAAGTCAGGTATGGTGATGCCTCCTGAAGTTCCTTTATTGTATAGGGATGTTTTGGCTATCCTGGGCCTTTTGTTTTTCCATATAAAGTTGATTAATGTTCTTTCCAGGTCCTTGAAGAATTGTGATGGAATTTTGATAGGGATTGCATTGAATCTATAGACTGCTTTTGGCAAGATTGCCATTTTTATTATGTTGATCCTACCAATCCAAGAGCATGGGAGATCTTTCCATTTTCTGGTATCTTCTTTGATTTCTTTCTTCAAAGACACAAAGTTCTTGATATACAGGTCTTTCACTTCCTTGGTTAACATTATCCCCAGATATTTGATGCTGTTTTTGGCTATTGTAAAAGGTGATGTTTCTCTGATTTCTTTCTCAGTCACTTCATCATCTGTATATACTAGGGCCACTGATTTTTTTGAGTTTACCTTGTATCCTGCCACATTGCTGAAGGTGTTTATCAGCTCTAGGAGTGACCTTGCGGAGTTTTTTGGATCACTTATGTAAACTATCATATCATCTGCAAATAATGAAAGTTTGACTTCTTCTTTACATATTTGTATCCCCTTTATCTCCTTTTGTTGTCTTATTGCTGTAGCTAGAACTTCAAGTACAATATTGCAGAGATATGGAGAGAGTGGACAGCCTTGTCTTGTTCCTGATTTTAGAGGAATTGCTTTGAGTTTCTCTCCATTTAGTTTGATGTTAGCTGTTGGTTTACTGTATATTGCTTTTATTATATTCAGGTACATTCCTGTTATCCCTGAACTAAAAACCAAAATATTGTATATTTTAAAATGTAGTAATAAAAGATTTTTCATTGAGACTATACTTCCTTATTACATATAGAACTTGAGCATAATTTTCCAGGTCCAAATAAGTTAAATACAAAAACAAAAACAAAAAACAAAAACTAGGAAGTAATAATGCTGGATTTCTTAAAGACATTGTCACTCCATCTAGACAGGATGCAATAATAGGCCAATGTTAGTACTGTCTATATGCTGCTTGTGGTGTGGTGGGATTTGTTAAGGGTCTTCACTGATGTCTAATGTACCTGAGAAGCATTTTCAAGATATAACACTATTCCTTATGTTTTGATGTACAAATCTTCTGGAAACAGATGTACTCAATGGTTTAGTAACTTCATGATCTCCATGTTTCATAGGAATGGAGTCCATCATGGTGTAGAGTACATAACAGCAGTTAAAAAAATCATGATGACATGAGCAGAAAACAGACGGGTCATATTTTGTCCGGAGACAGGAAGCAGAAGGAGAGGATGGGAATTGGTGGTAACAGACCGTAAACCAAAGGCCATCCGCAGTGATATGTACTTCTTCCAGCAAGCCTCCATCTCATAATGGTTCCATAAGCTTCCCACACAGTGTCGCCAGCTAGGGATAAAGTGATCAAATACATGAATCTGTGGGGGATATTTTTTCATTTAAACCACCACAAACAGTAATTAACAACTTTAAAAGATTTGTGCAATAGAAACACCCCCAAATGTTTTCATTCAAAAGAAGTATAGTAAATTACATTAGGTGATATATATATTCATATATATATGAATAATTATATTTATATTGTGCCAGTAAACTTTTCAGTGGTCAAAGAGAAGATCTGAAACAGAATCCTTACTTTCAACCTGCATACTTAATAAGGGGAGAACAATCCTTTGGCTTCCCAGACACACATGCACATGTTTGCACACAATGAGTCACATTGCTTTTGTTTTACTGTGAGCAAATCCAACTCAAATTAGCTAAAACTGAATTGAGGAAATTAATCTCTAAGATACTTTGGATTCCAAAGGCTAGAGCTGGCTCCTCAATTAAAATATATAAATAGTGAGCTATTAAAACTGTTTCAGTCTAGCTGGGCGGTGGTGGCGCACGCCTTTAATCCCAGCACTCGGGAGGCAGAGGCAGGTGGATCTCTGAGTTCGAGGCCGGCCTGGACCAATAGCCTCTGAAACAATACAGAGAAACCCTGTCTTGTAAAAAAAAAAAAAAAAAAAAAAAAAAACAACTGTTTCAGTCTAGACCGAAATTCTGCTCTTTCTCACTGGCTGCTTTTTAAAGACAGAATTCTGTATATCCTGTCCAAATTTTTGTTGTGAATATACTTCAACATGGAAATGTTCCTGCTCCCATGAGCCACAGAAGAATCCAAGAACAATTTTCCACACCTCTAATCTGTGATGTAAGCCTGTGAGTGACTGAATTTAGGGGATGGACTTACCAGTCAGATGTTAGGATGTACTGAAGAGTGATACTGGGAATGAAACACAGGCCATCCTGCATACAAGGTTCTTATATGAGATATACATCTGCAACCCCTTTAAACTGTTAAGGATTAGTTAGTGATGTTAGGGTTTGAATTTCAAGCCTCATGCAGTCCACACAAGCTTGTACCACTAAGCTGAATTCTCAGCCTTCTCCTAGTTATTAAATTTGGAGCAAGATTAACAAAGTTTACAGCACTCTAAATTTTACAAATATCTCCTTGGAGATATTTTCATTTCTCCTTTGCTTATTTCCTCACATATGATTCTTAAAACCTTTTTCTGAATAGGACCTGCCATTTTAACCACCCCCCCAGAAGTAATGGATTGTTTACTGTTTGAAATGCAAAAGAATGTAATATAATGAATTTCCTCCTTGTATTCCCATTTCTATTCATTAGAAGAGAGAGTTCCAGGACATCCAGGGCAATAATGAGAAATCCTGTCTTGAAAAACAAAACCAAAAAATATTTTTTAAGTGTAGAACAAGTTACTTGAAATTCATTATTGTTGTAATTTAAAAGAGCAACTTGATGGAGAAAGACACCATGCAACAGACTTCAAGTGGAGGGGTTTTCTATTAAGGGAAAAGTATCCTAAAAAGGGGAAAGGAGAAAGGGAAACTGACCTCCAAGGACAGGAGCAGTGGAAAAGAGGAAAGAGAGGAGTGGTGGGGGGCAGACAGACAGAGAAAGAGAGAGGAGAGAAAGAGAGAGAGATGGGAGATAGTCAGGACCCTTTAGAAAGGGAATGTATTGAATAGGCACAGGTGGTACTCTTAGTGACAGCAGCCGAGGGCCTATCTCCTCAGAACTTCAAAGGTAGGCCAGTAAAATGCCTAATTACTAACAATTAAATTTTATTATTCAATAATTTTTTTCTGTGTGTTTTTTAAACTGTGAAAATGTAATTTTAGAGACACCAAAAACATTCTTTTTGGTTAATATTGGGATTTCAAACTCCTGGTTCACATTATCTTTAGATGTTTACCAAACCCCATTCCAGATATTGCATATTTTACTGAACACCACCTGTTGTGTGTTACTTAGTTAATATTAATTTTATGAGGTGATTCTCCATGGTTAAAGTTTTGCTTTTATTTATGGGTGTGTGTGTTTGTGTGTGTATGTGTGTGTGTGTGTGCATACACATGTGTGGTTTTATGTTGTCTACAGGAGTACAGAAGAGATTTTCTGGTGCTGTCGAGTCACAGGCAGTTATTAGTGCTTCCTGATGTGGGCGATGTGGGTGTTGGAAATCGAACCCAGGTCTTCTTAACTTCTGCAAGCACTCTTAACTACTGAGCTATCTATTGAACCCTATTTTTTAAATATTAAATTTTGCTTTTATTACATAAAACAGGGTCTACTCATTTATTCTTTTGTTATGGTATATCACACTTATTTATGAACTCTCTTTCAGTACTTTGAAATGTAGTGTTATTCTTCATATAGAAAAGAGAACCAAGGGCAGAGGGTATACCTTAGTTGCAGAGTGTTTGCCTAGACTGCAGAAGATTTGGAGTTTTATACAGCACAGGGATGAAGGGCAAAGAAACCATTACAGATGAAATTAAATCCACATGATACATTTAATCATGTTTTCAGTAACAATAATAAAACTGGATAATGTTTTTCGAAACTGATGTATACATTTATGAACAAAGGTAACATGTAAGGTCACATATTTCCATAAAACGATGAAACTGAAGTTTTTACTGTTGGAGATAAGTAATATCAAGATCTTGTATATCCATATTGTGCCAGGAATACTTACTGTTCTTTGAGTGTATAGCTAGGTTCTAAGTTTTCCTAATTCCTTTGATTGAGACTGCCCCAATTGAAGTAGAATAAATCTGTCAGAAATGAAGTTAGTACATCATTCACATTTTTCAACTTATAGCTTTTTTTCTCATGCAGTAGGGAGTTGTCAAAATTTCACTGCAGGCCATCTCATTCTGTGCAATATTTTAAAACATCTTGAAAAGAATAAGATAGTAAAATTTATTGTTATTATCCTAGGAAAATACCTATATTCTTTTATTTCTCTCTGTACTGATGTGGTGTTATGCTTGAGCAGTTCAGGTCATGTTTCTGTAAGTTCCCAAATACAGTGAGTTGGCATTGAGTTTCTGAATTGAAGTCTCTGCTGACATGTATTGATCTCAGTTAAGTAACGTGCTGTCAGGTTCCGGAGGCTGTCACCCTGACTGATCCTTGCAGAGCCAATGGATTGGTAAAAAGGGAAGCGGGCTTTTGACTTGGCTATAGGACAAGCAAGCATGTCCTTGTGTCTCTTCTTTAAATCCAATATATGTACATGTATATTTACTCATGTCAAAATAAGCCACAAAATGAATCTCCGGTTCTTCCTTTCCTTGACTTTAAGTGTTTTGAACACTGTACTCATAGCAGAATATATTCTTCCCTGAACTGAGTTGTTTTGCATTTAGTTAATGTGACCCTGACATCCAAAGTTGTTGGTCCATTTCTAGAGATGTGACTTCTCCAAGATCTGCAAGCTCAGTAGTTGGAGTGGATTGTGGCTTGACGGTCTCTACAAGAGGGTAATCTGTGATGAGTAACTTCCGACTTGAGATCTGTGTGTAATTCTTCAGTGATCACATCTGTTCAGTTAAATTTAGCCAGCTACTTGTCATTTTATTTTGGTCGGGAGGGGGTACTTCTCTGGGTTTGTGAGTAGCAGGAGGAGAAAGGATAGCGTTTTGTCATTGTCTATTTACAAACCTTGCTTCCAGTGCCTTTCATGTGATTGCTTATTCACACTCTGAGCTGATATTTAGAGATATTTTCTGATCAGCAGGACAGAGACTACAAATTAACATCCTGTGTTTTTTGCTTGACACCAGGACAGTCTTTAGAACAGAGCAGGAGGCCAGTTCCCTGGCCATGGGGTCCAAGGAGAAAGCTCTGTGCTGAGCCTGTGAGCTGTGCTTTTCTCCATGCTTATTACCTTCTGTGACTCAGAAAATGAGTAATTTTCTTTGAAGTGATGCTAATATCACTTTCAAGTACTACAACCCTTTGCCCTAAACACATAGTTCCATTATTTTGTGTGTATGTGCCATTAATTATTTTCAGTTCTATTAAAAATAGAGATGAATCACAAAAGTACAGTGACAGCTTATGCCAGTTTTTCTCACAATGACAGAATTTCAACCTCCTTAATACTTCTAGCCTTTTAGGAAAATCTGTGTTTATCAAATCGCTCTGTATTTCAGTTGGTAAATAAAATTTTTAAGGCCCCATGAACAGCCTCTTGTGGATAATTCACATACTCACTTATACATATATACATTGAGATTTTTCAGTGTCTAAGATATTCTAGTAAGTTACAGGATGGAAGAGAATAAATGAATTCTAACATATGCTTTTAGGCTTTTTTTTTAAGGGAATGTCATATCTAATGTGAAGACTATGTATATTCTTCACTGATATAACATTTTAACTCTTCCTGTGAAGGGGACAGTCAAAGAAATCAATTAATAGCTTAATTTTATGACTTTTTAAATTGCAGCAATGTTACAATAATGGGCATTTTTCATATAGGCTTAGGGATATAGCACTTCCCTAGCAACTTCAACATCCTGGTTTCATCTCTCAGTTCTGGGGAGGGGGGGAGAAATTGTAAAGTAATTTGTAACAATCTGTTGCTAAGAGACATATGTATGTTTATATGTAAATAGAAGTAAATACACTCATTAATTTTCTATTAACATATTTCATTTGATAAAGTCTTTTTTAAAAACACATCAACAGCATTGTCAATCTTTTATAAATTTTCATAACTGAATGTAAATAGACAACCTATTTTGCTTTTTATGTCCTATTGAAATTTGACAGCTAAGCTACATATTGATGTATTGATAAGAATTAAGTTTTGACAGGTGAACCAAATTATAAACAAAAATTTGGGCTCAAGAAATCTAAAAACTACATTCTTTATGTTATATTTGTCATAAATAAAATACCATCAAGATCCTTCTCTTTTTTAGTCTTTCTCATACATGAACCTATGGGATATGAATGGGCATCAGCATTGGTGTACCTACCTAGGAGGCAAGTCCTGGATTTTATCCTTACCAGGAAAAATTAATTAATTAAGTGAATGAACTAAGCAAAGGGTCAATAAGATGGCTCAGCAAATGAAAGCGCTTGCTGCCCAGGCAGATGACCCGAATATGAGCCCTCAGATCCCACATGGTGAAAAGAGAGAACTGCCACTCCTAAGTCACACTCTGACTTCCACATGTTGACCATGGTAGAGATGCAGTAACGTACACATACAAAATGTACTACACACTGTAATGAGTTGAATTTCCAAGTAGTGTAAGGAAATTGGAAGTGCATGACAAGCAGATTTGACCTGAGACCCAGGCACAGCATAGGACTCGTGGTTCCTCTACCAGACTTTGCTCAGTCACCTACCTGGGGTGATCTCATCATTTGCCACCATGAGATTCACTGCTTTGTGCACAAAAGAACAATGAACATTTATAGAATCCTTACTGTGATTCATATGTGTACACTGCTTTGTGTTATTCTAGAAAATGAATTTATCAGCTGATATCCGTAATCTTATATACTCTGGATTGTGAGATTCAAGAATTAGGATTTCTGTAGTGACATCCTGTACTTCTGTCAAGCAGATAGTATCATGCATTAAACATCCAAATGAATAAGAGGATAATGGAAAAATAATGATGCCTCATTTGTGATCCCATTTTTTTTCTTTTTCACCCATATTTTCTGAAATTCCAGAATGAAATCGGTATAAAAATCACGTTACGTAATTTACTCAGATAACTTACAATGTGAGAACGACTCATTCCTGAACAAAAATCAAGAATATAAAATACACTTAATTATCACAGTCATAAGCAAAATGACTGCTATCTTTAAAATGAAATATCTGGTAATTAACTAGAAAAGAAATAGCAAAATCTGAATTAGCAGCCAATTTTGCCTGCATCTAATAGGGTAGAATCTCAAGAGTTCGTCTGGTACACAAAGTTTTCTAGTCTCAATTTTGTCCTTATAATAATTAGGTATTCAAAATAACAAAGTATTTTCATTGCTTAATATTCCTTTATTTGGTTTATTGCTGTTATAGTTAGTAATGAGCAAAACTTGAAAAATGAATTGACACAACATGAATTAAACCTATAAGAAAGCATATGTTAAAAGTTTATTAAAGTGAAGACAGAATTATTGACTAGACACTAATCATCTTCATATTTTCTATTAATTTCTTTCTCACAGTAATATGTGCCTGGGTTATATTTTAAAGAGGACAATTGGCTTTAAGCTTTAATCTTATACCAAATTTTGTTTACCTATATTATTGCCATATCCCAGACCAAACTGGTTAAACAGTGAGCTTTCTATCCTATATGTAAGTATTTTCTGTCCTAAAAACAAAAACAATTTAGGAAAACAGAAAGAAAAACAAAATAGTTCTCTAGGTTTAGAATATACATTCCCCTCAGTATCTGTCATCACCAAAATTCATTAAAAACTACAAAGAACTTTTTTACCATGGTTTCAATGTTAGGGCAATGGAGTATTGTTTATACAAGAAGGCTTATGTATGTGTCTTACTAATTTATAGATTTCATTTTGCTGATAATTCCATATTAAGTTCATTTTAATGTGTCTTTGTAAAATGTAGGTATCAGCCTGATATTGTAGAAAATTAAAAAGAACCCCTATGCAGTATAGATACAGATGTAAATAATAACATAGATAAAATCATATGGTACCTAGCATTTGTTTCAAAATATTCTGTGATAGGGAAGGTTATGCCTAGAAAGGAGATGTCTTAGGATTGCTGTGAAGAGACACCATGACCACCACAACTCTTATAAATGAAAAAATTTCATTGGGGTTAAGTCCATTATCGTGGCGAGAGAGTGGCAGGACACAGGCAGACATGGTGCTGGAGGAAAAGCCGAGAGTCCTACATGTGGATCTGAATCTGTGGGTATCAAGAGATGAGAGGGACAGTGAACCTGGCTTGGCCTTTTACAACCACAAAGTCCACCTCCAGAAACATACCTTTTCAATAAGGCCACACCTCTTAACTCTTCTCAAGTAGTGCCATTCCCTAAACTCTACCAAACTCAAATATATGCGCCTAAGCCCTAGAAACAAAAATATTCCGTATTTCATTTTCCTTAAAGGGGAAAATATAACTCTGGTTAAAATAATAAATTGAAAATTTTAAGTAAGTAACAAATTATCATAAAATTTATCTTGAGAACAATGAATTATGAAACTTGTTTTTAACGCTGTATGAAAATTAAGAAAAACTGAATTGAGAGGGAGTATAAAAGGATAAACCAGTGGGTACATTGTGATAGAAAAGTATGTTTTTTGGGGGGGGAGGGCACGGGAGGAGGGGAGGGAAAGGGAGAGGGACCTGGAACTGACTTGTGAAGCAACCTTGTTTCTTATCTAAATTTAAAATGGAAAATAAAAAAATATTAATAAAAAAAGAACCCAAAGGGAAGAAGAAAAAACAAAAAAGAAAAGTATGTTTTTACTTTAAGAGGGTCATTATGCTTATTTTCCAAATTGTTTCTTTCTGTATTTTATGTATGCTGTTTTTATTCATGGACATTAGTGACAGCATTATTTATATAATGTGTATTTTGAAGCGACATGGAAAAGAGCATCTCATTCCAACATATTTGCTAGCATAAATCTTTATCATTAAAAGCAGAGTGCAGTCTGGTCTTACTGCTAAGTGTTAGAATATTCACCTGGTTTGAGTGTGATACATCACCAAAACTCTCACTCAACAACTTGAGGGAATCCTGGGAGGTGGTGGAGCCTTGATAGGGTGGTGTGTAGTGGAAGAAAGTTAAGGGGTTGTGAGCTCCTCAGAGAACTTGAGAACACTGGATGTTCTACCGCTTAACTCTATTTCACTTCAAGGCTGTAAGGAGATGGAACACTGTCCATCCCTCCCTATGTACCACAATCTGTAACACGCTCAAAAACAAAGGGCCACATGGCATGGGCTGGTATCTCTGCACTAAAATAAACATTTCTTCCTTGTAAAAGCATTCACCGCAGTTATTTGTTACAGCTAGAGAAAGGAGATCAACACAGTTAGCATTCAAGGCTCTGGGTTTGCCTTTGAACATATAAGCTCATTAAATGAGATTGAATTAAGTGAAAGTTGAGTCGTTATTTTTCTTTTAATCTTTGTAAATATACATACTGCGTGCGGACTGTAAACATGTGGAGGTCAGAGGACAGCTTTATGGAGTTCTCTTTCCATCTTTATCTGGTTTCTAGTCTAGATGGTATGTCCTCAGGCAGGGGTGTTTACCTGCTGAGCCATCCTGCCCACCTGCCTTTTATCTTTTCTGATTTTTCCATCAAAGTCATTTCCCCAGTGCTTCTGACTCTTTCAGGACAACTAAATTAGGTCTTCTCTTAGCATAATGTGAAAAAAGTTGATGCCTGTCTCTCCCATTTGAGCTCCCCCCACCCCGCCATTCTAAGCTTTTCTTGTTACCCTTAGCCTCTAGAACCCATAAGATAGTTTCTGAAATTATGTTTATTGCTTACATTTTCTCCATCTACTTAAGGATATGAATTAGCACTTACTTTATTGTGAGATAAATGCAAAAACGGTTTTAAAGGTACCTGTGGCTGATGAATTATTAATGAAAGAATGAATCTGTAATTAAAATAGCTAAACATTGCTAAATACTTAACTTTGTAGCAAACACTGCTCTAATTATTCCGTATTTACAGATTCATTTAATGTTCAGAATAACCTCTGAGGTCAGTGTTCTTACAAACCCATCATACAAATGAGATTGGGTTCCTGATGCCTTGTTTGTTGACTGATTTGGCTAGGGAGCAGCAGAGTTTGCATGCTAACATAGGACACCTATGACCAGAAGTATGATCTTATATGTATCTGCCTCTAGGTGAAGCAAACAAATACATTATTTTCATAAATAGCTCTTGACGTCTTAGTATCTCAACACTTCTGAAAAGTCATGCCCCACACACCTAGAAAACAGTGCCTTTGTAGACCCACTTCTTGGATGGCAGAATGAGGATGCTGCTGCATCCTTTCTCACGGTCTCTAACATCACCCCGATGGCAGCCCCTCGAACTTGCCCTTTGAAAACCTCTCAACTTCTCAAGCTGTCAGTGTCTTCATACTAACAGGTGGGTTTGGGCTATAAGCTATTAAATGTCTTTCTCTCTCCAAATTGTACAGTTCTGTGAAAGTCTCTCCTCACTCAGATGTGCAAGTGAAGGCGAGAGAGAGAGAGAGAGGGGGGGGGAGGGAGAGCCTTTTCCTTACTGAAAGCTGATCAAATCCTTTCTGTATTTGAACTCCAGTAGAAATGCTTGGAGTTTTTCAGTGAATAGAAATTAAATGAAAGCTGAAAAGAGTAAAACAGTACTTTGTCAGAATCCACAATAGCCTGAGGGTTTCACTACATTTCTGGGATCTGTTGACCACACTGAAAGGTTTTGCATTTCTGGCATATCCAACACAGAATAGTTGATTTCTCTCTCTCTCTGTCTCTCTCTGTCTCTCTCTGTCTCTCTCTGTCTCTCTGTCTCTCTCTCTCTCTCTCTCTCTCTCTCTCTCTCTCTCCTTCTCATTCTTTCTTTTTTAATGTCCTGTTTGCAAGAGTATCCTTGTACCATCTGAGTGTGGATGGACTGCACAACTCCAGGCCCATCTTTCCAGTTTTATCTTCTGATACTGACTTAGAGAGACTGCTTATATTCATTGTAAACGGAATTATTTCAAAATCTGACCAACCCTGAATTTACTATTCTGTCATCTTAAGAGTAAACGAACTGAAAAATGTCTCCATAATGTTACAAATGCCCCCTTGCTGTGGAAAGCAAAATGAGAGTCTAGCAGTTCCTCAGAAATATGCAAGTATGGTAGGAATTACTGTGAGATAAAATAACCCACCTACCAGGTAACTATACAAGAAGAATGTACACAAAAAGATCAACTTGCAATGTCGGAATACCATGTTTCATGATAGTTAGAATGAGGAAATGATATGAAATATCCATCAATTGATAATTGCATAACACAGAACATGGGATGAAAAATTACTTGATGAGAAAAAGGAATGAAGTAATGATTTATACTACAATATTAATGAGTTTTGAATATTTATGCTAAGTGACAAAAGCTGATAATGAAAGGGTACATGCAATTTACCCTTTAATAAATTTTCATTTATTAAAAAAGTATAAAATAAGCGAATCTATAAAGAAAGAAGATAGGTGAGTGATTGCTTAGAGCATAAATAAATTAAGAAGAAATAAGTAGGGAGGGCTAACAAAACCACAGTTTCTCTTTTGTGTTAAGGAAATTGATCTACAATTAATTACTGGGGTAAATTGTGCAATTCTGTTGATATATCTTACTAAAAATATTGAATTGTATGCCTCGAATTAACTTTATAGTACTTGAATTAAATCATAACATTTCATACACAAACACACACACACACACACACAAACGCATACACACAAACACATTCTAATGTATCATTTGACTTCAGGTATATTTGAATGCAAATGAACTTGGAAACTGATCTCTAACTTTGTTCCTGTCGATCTTCTTTTCCAGGAAGAAAAACTTGCCCTCTATTTTTAAATTTAGGTTCTTTGTGTTTGTCACCTAACAAAACACAGATTGATGGCAGAAAATACAAGATTTTTATTAATATCTAAGTATTTGTAAGGTATCAGTTATATTTGAAGACTTCTATGTCCTTTCAACAAAGGCAGAGAATTTGAACTTCAAGACATGATGTGCTCTGGGCAACAGAGTAGGAAATGCATGGAAGAACTAGCTGAACTTTTGACTATTACAGATACTTCCATATTCCATGAAAAGAACCTACCTCCTCCATTGGTGCCTTAGACAAGAATGCATGCTTTTAGATAGATACAAGATGGACAGAGAAGTGTTTCACCTGTGTTGGTTCTCAGGTGTTTTTGACTTCATCATTCTCTTGGCCAAACTTTAACACATTCTGCAGCCTCCTCCTTATTTTTCTGATTGTGTCATTTCTTCAGTATATGCTGGAATTTGTGTGGTAGGACTCATGGAGTAACAAGACGATGACTCTTGGGTGTTTGGGTCCTAGACTTTTTACCTTCTCTATTCAAGAGTTTTCTGACAATGTAGTGCCAGATATTGTCTTCTTTAGAGAGATTGAATGCTTTCAGATTCTGATAACTCTTTAGATCCCCTAGTGCCCAGGCACAATAGTGTTTATTAATACAAATCTCTCTCCCTCCATCTTCTGTCCCTCCATCCGTCCCCCTGACCCTCCCCACCCTCCCTCCTCCCTCTCCAATAACAGTATTGAGACTATTCTGATTGGCATCCATGATAAAATGCCAAACAGACTAACACCTCCTCTCTCCCGTTCTCATTGGTCTGTAAGAATGACTCTTACTTATCTGCAGGTGCACTCTGCTGTGGGTCAGTAAGTCTTGCTTCATGGGAAACCTTGTTTGTCATTCCCACCACTGATTCAGACTACCTAACCCTTCTGCCTTCATCTGCGTGTCATCAGCTCCATCTGTAGCAATACACTTCTCATAGAAAGAAGGAACCGTGTGTTCACCATTCACTTCAATGAGTTCTGACAGACGGTCATTGGGAAAGAAAAATGACATTAAAGACAATAGGGAATCCTGCTCTCTAAATTGGTATAACCTTTACAATCAGTCTTAACATTTTAACTCTGCAGGATAAAATAATAAACATATGAATATATAGATGAAACTTAATAATCTAAATACAACAGAAAATCATTAAAATGTTTTCAGTACATCTGCCTAGCTCAAAATATGGGATAGTCAGAGGCAATAGCTAGTCACCAACAAACACTAATAAATATCATTAGTCAATGTACCCCCTTAATACTCCATAGATCAAGAAAATAAAATCCTTGAGGTCCCTTTCAAAAAATAAAAAAAACAAAGTTATCAAGAAAATGTCAAACTTTGACTTAGAATGGAAGTAGAAATATGCTTAACGAAATGTTCTCATGTTCTAGAAACAGCAATTTAATTCTATGAAGTAAGACATAATTTAATTAAATAAGAATCTCAGCTGGGTATATTCCTTGTATCCTAGCTTTGAAGAAGAGAATCAAGTGTTTGAGCACATCCTGAACCATTTAGCATGTTCACATTTGAGCGAGTCCAGGCTGCATGCAACTCAGTCTTTACAAACCTAAAACAGTAACAATAATGATAGGAATCTTTTCAAAAAATAGAGAATCAAAATTTTTAATGTCTCTTCTCTAACTTAGTATAATTGAAATCAGAATTTCAATAGTTATTTTTTTCTTCAACATTCGGGGGAAAACATAAACTAAAATTCAGGAAAATATGGACAGATAATATATTTTTAGCTTAGAAACTTAAAACAGCAATAGTTGCAGATGTCACACATTTGAGTGTGTAAGTTAAGGTTTCAAGACGAGGCTGGTAAAGAATGAAAGAGCAGACCTTTGAAGATATGATTAAAGAGCAGATATTGTCCTCGGGTAAGAGGAGTTATCATTTTTTTTAAGCAAGGGGTTTTTACCAAGTTTTTTTTACCTGATAGAGGGTTTTTTTTAATTGTTTTCTCTTGATAACGCTGGGAATTGAATTCAGGACCTTAGGTACTATAGGCAAGCTCTCTACCAACAAGAAACATCCCTAGACCTTAATATCTAAGAGAAGTTAGTGTGAAGTGTATTAATGGTTTTAAATGTATTTCTAAATTGTAATTGAATTTTAATTTTAAAATAATTTTAGAGATTTTTAAAAATTTATGTGGATGGGTGTTTTGACTTCATGTATGTCATATGTGTTACATATGTGCAGTGACTGGAGAATCTCAGATCCTCTGGAACTGGAGTTACCTCTCATTCTTAACCACTGTGGGGTGCTGAGAATAGAACCCTGTTTTGTTACTCTGGAAAAATCAGTCAGTCCTTTTTAACATCATGCTATCTCTCCAGCCCCCTTCAAATAATTCTTAATGAAAAGGAGAGGGTTTTGTAAAATCTGTTGTGACATTTCGAACTGTAAATTCTTCTCACAATGGTCTGGTAAATAGTATTAGTTAGCCACACTGTAAGAAAGGCATTATATTTTTCCGTATCTTTTTGAAAGTAAATGCATGACTGATACGGATCTAAGTTTCATACTTTCTAATGTCTGTTCTCCAAGTCAGAACTCTTAATTAGCAAATCAGAACTTAATTGTCTTTCCCACCTTCCTGTGATTGCCATTTCCAGTATGGCTTTCACTAACACATTCCATCTTGCAGTTTACTAGATTTCTCCCTGGAGAGAGAAAGAATATGATGGTAAACCAGTTTCCAAAAGTCCTTGTTCCGGTGCCCATAAGTTTGTTCTCTTGTACTCCCTATACCCATAGGCCCAGAAGAGAATCAAATTATAGGCTGCCTGTTTTCTTCAAACTGAATATAAGAATGACAGTTACAAAGATTTAATGTTTCTCTCTAAAATCAGTTCATGTTTTCCAAGGGTTTAGTATACTGAGACTTTCTTTGGGGAAAGATACTATGATAAATTAAAATATCACATTTTGATGAAAATACTGCTAGTCTTGTAGGTGCTTGAAAAAGTTGACTATTTCTTCATGTTTGTTTCTTTTGTTTAAAATATGTACACATTCATGTTGCACATAGTCTTCATGGTGATGGTTGTATACATCTAGCTAACTGGTAGCTATTGTCAAATATGGTAAAAACTATGGCCAAGTGACAGTCATGAAATCAGTATTACTTCATACAGTGAGATTTCTGGGGATAATTACCAAGTCACTGATATATATATATATATATATATATATGTATAATTTTTATTTATAAGAATTGGGCTTTTAAACAGAGTCATACCTTAGTGATACAGGGCTTTACAAACAAAAGCGTTATTACAGTCAGCTGTGTAGTGTATCTAAACAGGTAGTTTTCTAGTTAAGCTAATCTGAACTTTTTAATAAACCATATTAAGCACAGACTGGTAACTACACAACTGGTAACTCACTCCTTTTATAATAATGCTTTAAGTACTCCACTGAAACACAGCCAGTGGGTTTGCAATATTCTTAGTTACCATTCTGAGGAACTGTGTACATTATTTTAGCTCTGCATTCTTTAATGTTGGGGAGGAAAAAACTGTGAGCAACAGCAGCTCCCATCAACAGGGAGCCATATTAATTATTTGAAATGTGCCTCGTAAGAGGAATCAGCGCCGTTTATTACAAGTCAAATATTACTTGAAACGGGAAGGTTAGTCTAACTGTTATCATAATCTATGTGTCATTAACTTTCCTTGTTTAGGAAAAGAGATTAACAACCCTGTAAATTGCTATAGTAAATGCGTAAAGTATAACTACATATTCCCATGTAGAAAGAACGTGGTGGCTTCTCCATTTCTATCCGAATCATCTTTGTATGAAGTAGCTTCAGAAAATGCAATGATTCAGTAATGATTCTTTGTTGCTTCAGAATCCTAATTACTTGTTGGATCATCAGTACAAATGATAGCTGCATGGAGCATTAGAATTTTTTTTTAAATTCACATCAGTCTTTCTTCTTCTTTGTGTTTCTTGATGGGGAACATGATTGCACTATGTTGCTAAGACTAGGCCAAAGAATGAACTTTTTAAAAAAATGATCACTGCAGTTTTCAAATCAACATTAGTACTTTTTCATTAGAAAACAACACATACTATAAAGAAATGTGTGATGGAGTAGAATGTGTACCAAGAACAGAACAAACTCATCTCCTTGCTGATTTGAATTTTGCCTAGTTCTTTCTTTTCCATCAACTTACAACCAGCAAGATAGACTAGTTTTCTCTTCAAACTGTAGGAGATATGACTTAAGGAAAAATATGTTTGCAGGGTCTCAGCATCCTAAGTGCCATCCAGCATCCTAAGAGCCATCTGTCCTTTGAGTGCCAGTCTGAAAATTGTGTAAAACTGATGGACAGTGAAATAAAGGCAGATGGCGCTGCTTACAGTACCTGAACCAGAAGACAGAGCACCAGAAGTCTGTTCATTCTTAATAACTTTACAACATTCCGATAAATATATTTGTATTTCTGAAGTTTTCAATTTTTCTTAAAACTCAGTTTATCATTTCATAATTATCTATAATCTCACTGAGAGGAAAACTAAATATTAAACACACACACACACACACACACACACACTTGTAATCCCAGCACATGGGAAATATAGACAAGTTATTCTTGACTATGTTGCAAGTTTAAAGACAGCCTAGCCCGGGGGTGGGGGAGTTGGGGATGGGGGCGGAGGGAGGGAGGGAAGGAAGGGTGAGAGGGAGGGAAGGAAGGGTGGGAGGGAGGGCAACTCCTAAATAAGTATGCAAATCATTTAAAAATCCATCCTGGTTAGAAAGAAGAATCAATTTAATTGGTTTATGTTTAAGAAAAATTGTTTTATAATATAAACTGGCTGTTTTTTCTATGTGGAATAAAAATGATAGAACACTGAAACATTTTAAAGTAAAAGACAGCTATTTATTATTTATCTGTGTGTGTGTGTGTGTGTCTGTGTGCGTGTGTGTGCGTGTGTGTGTGTGTCTGTGTGCGTGTGTGTGCGTGTGTGTGTGTGTGTCTGTGTGTGTGTGTCTGTGTGTGTGCGTGTGTGTGTGTATGTGTGTGTGTCTGTGTGTGTGTGCGTGTGTGTTTGTGTGTGTGTGTGCGTGTGTGTGTGTGTCTGTGTGTGTGTGTTTGTGCGTGTGTGTTTGTGTGTGTGTGTCTGTGTGTGTGTGCGTGTGTGTGTGTGTCTGTGTGTGTGTGTGTCTGTGTGTGTGTGCGTGCGTGTGTGTGTGTCTGTGTGTGTGTGTGCGTGCGTGTGTGTGTGTGTCTGTGTGTGTGTGTTTGTGTGTGTCTGTGTGCTTGTGTGTGTCTGTGTGTGTGTGTTTGTGTGTGTCTGTGTGTTTGTGTGTGTCTGTGTGTGTGTGTGTGTGTTTGTGTGTGTGTGTGTGAACACTCGGGCCATTAATATTAAGGTCAGAAGTTGAGAACAGCTTGCAGGAGTCATTTCTTTCCTTCACTAATATTGACCTAGGTATCTGTAGCAGGTTCCTTCCCCCACTGAGCCATATCTTAGTCCCTATGTTGTCTTAATATTTCCTTTTGTGTTCACAGGGCCAGTGCATCATGGACAGGTTTCCTACATCTCTCCACCAATTCACCTTGACTCTGATCTAGAAAGACCCCCTGTCCGAGGTGAGTTTTCTTGATTTAAGAGAAAAGGAGCAGTGCTCAGTGCTCAGGAAGGGTAATTAATGAAACTGTATGTTGTTGTAATATACATGTGTAGTATAGTACCTGCTTAAAAATGAAGAAGAAAAGTAATGTGTGAGTAACAGGTCAGAAAATCTTATTATAAACAGAAGTATGAGTCACTCTTTCAAGAAAAAAGATGAATCCACTATTACAAAAAATAGGTATCCTGAGAAATTAAAATAAAGGGCTGTATGAATTCCTACTCAGAGTGACAGGTCACCAGATTATCTCTCACATTTGTTTTTCTATCATCAAATGTTTTTATAATTGAGTACTTGTTTGTAATGTCATAATCAAAGTCATAGTAAAAGAAATTTTCCTAGGAAGTTAGTATCTTTTATTTTAGAACTCTTTGTAATGTCAATATTATCAGTTCATAAAATCATATAAATTAAACTATTTCCTGTCAACAAAACTCATTTTAAAATATTTTTATTACTCATACACAATAAAAATTGAAAGGTAACATTAGTTAACTTAGTATGTAAATGTAGAATTCATTTTTTTTCTGTTTTTAAAGTAATTCCATTTCCTACTCTTCAGAATGTTTCACAATGTTCAAATCTAATATTCCACATCCATACCTTCCAATTTTTACAACTAGCAACTATGCCAGGGTTAATATTTTGGTTTTAAGTGTATGATGTATTTTCTAACAAAACCATCAAAGGCTTGGCAGAAGTCAGGAGGTGTGAGTTTTTGAGCATTTCTTGTGCTTGAGCAGTTCCTTCTGGAAGACGTCTCTCATGCATCATATAGGATTCTCCTTGATTGGAAGGCTGCAGTTTTCCACATGTCTGGCAGTGTTCCTTGATTTCCACAGAGGCATCTATGCTCAAGTGCCCCATGGTTCCCTTGGTTATTTCCCCTAAGACATTGTATTCTGTTGGCCAGTGTGCATGCTTTTCCTCCTTTATCTGTGTGTTCCTGGAGGACATAGTGTTTTAATTACTGTTTCCCAGCCCCTGGGATGAGCTTAGTAAGTAGTTGAAAGCACTCCAGTGATTTCTCTCGAAATGACCAACAGTGAAAAGCAATATAGTAAATACTTCTGAAAATGCTTTCCTGTTTTACAAGAGACCAAGATCCAAAGTACATAAGGGAATCCCATGGAGAAAAACAGAATGAACCAGCAAAGAAAGAATGAGGGGTTTTGTTGCTTTTTAAGAGAGCATGATGGGAAGGAAGATTAGAATGATGAAATATGGCAGCTTGTAAAGGATTCCATATTCTATACCATAGAGTTTGTACTTTGTCCTGGGAAAAGGCTCCTTTGGGATGTTTCCTTCCAAATGAAGGATGTACCATATTATCAGTTCTGGAGACAAAGGTAGCCTCTCTGGCATCAGGGTAGATGATGAGCTGATTGAGGACGAGGTAGGCAAAGAAAGACGACTCCCATAGTTGAGATGAAAGATGATGGTGCACTCTACTGGATTTATGTGCGATAAGACTATCTGAAACATATCAGAGGTGTGGGATCTGGCTGATTAGCATAGGAATGGGGCAAAAGTACCTTTTAGGTTGCTGTGTTGGTTGGCTGCTAATGCAGCTTGAGTGTTTGTATCGTTTCCAGATTTTATGCTGAAATTTAATTCTCAGTGCGGTAGCTCTAAGGTAGGTCCACTGTCCTCACAGATGTTGATGCTGGAAGAAAAAGGGAAGAAACAAGTCAGGTGCTTGGTTGTGCTCCTACTCTGCAGTGTGAACAAACTCCTCCTGAGTCAGACAGCCTCTTGAATTTCTGAGTTTCTGTAACTGTGGGAAAATATATTTATTTTTTTAAAAATTACCCAGTTGTAATACTGTAACACAAATAAATAAAAGAACAGAGACTGATATTGGGATTTCAAGATTCAAGCTGAATATCAGAAAAGCAAAGCAGCCAGCCACTAGCTCGCACCTCTAACTCAGGCATGAGCTGCCTCTCTTCAGTGTGGTTGGAGAATGAATGCCACTATCTTCTGTGTGACTGGAGAATGGATGTCTCATACTGACACCATGCTTGTATGCTTCCTTAATGTTGGGATTAAATCTAAACAGCAAACATACTATTGCTCTGAGAGTCAGTTGAATCGACTTTGTGCTGATGTGGCTAGATGCTTAGAGGTCAGCACCGTGGCTGGTTTTGTACAGACGTGCGTCACAGATTTTTAACAAATGTCTTGCTGTCATATAGGTAGTGACCTAATGCCTCTTCTGTTGCTCTTCAATCTGGTCCTCCACCTTTCCTGTCAGGACAGAGTAGTCCCAGCAATAGGAAGTCCAGCTTGAGGGTCAGCTTAAGCTTCTGCTTAAATCAACTTTGCTAATGTCTCATTTGTCACAGTGAGTCATATATCCAACCTCAGACTTCAGAGAGCAGAAGTCAATTACCTCTTGTCATGAAAGAGCCACAGTTCAGAAACACCTGGATACATGAAGAAGAAGAGTTTGAGAAATGTGTAAAGCCATGTAAAAAATAAACTAAATTTAGAGTGACTCAGAAAATGCCTGATCTGGAGGTTTTAGGCCCTTTTCATTTGAATGTCTTCCACTACCTCACAGCCCTGAAGGTGGAATTTAAAGTGTTTGTGAAGACATGGAGAAGACTCTGGCATTTGGTGAATACGGCATCATATATAGCTGTCAGTGCTATTTCAGTTTATTGCAATGGTGTATGAGAAGAGAGCAGCCACAAAGGTAATACTAGTCTACTCTGGCAGGATAATTAGAATAAAACATTACACGTTAGGCACCTGAGTCATACTAGACCTTGAGAAATTCACAGGAAGGTAGGTAGCCAAGGAGGCCTTGGTAATCTATTGAGCCTTGGGTAGTAGATCAGTATTTATCCCGGATATACAAATGGACTTTGGGCTCTCATCCATCAATGAGAGATGCACTCTCACACTGGACTCTTGGGGGGAGGGTCTAGGCCCTGTCCTGGATGAAATGATAGACTATGGAGGGCCTCACCCTCCTTGGGGAAATGAGGGGATACTGGGGGGGGGGGGGAGTTGGTGGGAGGGCACCGGAGGAGAGGAGGGAAAGGGAGAGGGACCTGGAATTGACATGTGAAGTAACCTTGTTTCTAATTTAAATTTAAATTTAAAAATAAAAAAACAAACCTTGATTTCTAATGGCATCTCTTTCATTTTAGCCAGTAAAGAATGAATGATGACTCACAATCACCAATGCTTAATACTTAGCTCAGATTGTATAAAGATTTTATTTTTATATAGCTTTAAAAAACAACAACTTTAAAGTCAGAGTAGCTACACTCATGAATGCTCTTCAAGATGGCTGCCTAAACAGGACCCAAATAAAGATGGCATCAGTATACATGCAACATGGAGGGAAAATTCCCTCATAGGACTGTCTTTGTGGCTTCTCATGCTGGGACAATCTTCAACATGAATTGACCCACAGCCCCTTCATTTGCATTTGTAGTCACCTCCTCATGTAAGGCAGCTTTTGTTCGTTCAACTAAGAAAGAAACATTTAGGGGCTGCAGAGGTGACTGGTTAAAGCACCTGTCCCACAACTGTAATGATGAGTCAGATCCCCAGAACCCACGTAAAGGCCAGGTAGGCATGGCGATGTGTGTGTAATTCCATTGCTAGACAGGCAGTGACACAGGATCTGTGCAACAGCCTGGTTAGTCAGACTGGCCTGATGCGGAGCTTGAGTTCCATTCAGAGACTCTGAATTACACAGAGTGAAACTGAGAAAGACTCCCAATTTCAACCTTAGGTCTCCACAGTGACACACAACACATACCTGCACACACAAGCATACACACATGCCACACAAAGAATTTAAGAGATAGTTGCCCTAGATAGGGTTTTGAGAAATTATCAAAATCCTACTAACACACAAAGCCTTGTACATTGTTAGAGTACCTAATGCTTTAGTCAAAGTCAGATATTAAAAATAATACTGAGAGGGTGTAACAATATCATTACATTCCAGCATCAAAATATTTCCATTAGGCTATACAATGTTACATTCATTGATCATTTTTAAGTAGGTGGTGTATTAATATTGATTTTATGTACATTAAATTATATACACAAACTCCATGTCTTTCTCCTTATCCTTATCCATCTATTTGTTGAAAGGAGAAAGAGAGGAGAGGAAGTAGAAAATTTCTCTTTCTCTCTTTCGTGTTACAGATTTTTAGTTAAATCTAGATGGCAAGTTAGGATTTTTGAATATGAGAAATTCTATTTACAATGTTGTTATGAGATTATGTGACAATTTGTTTTGAGCTATGGCTAAACTAAGACTGGCTAGTCAATTAGCTTTTCTTTTTCCTATGTTCTATTGTAGTTTTATGCACATTGAAAACAGGAAAAAAATTTTTCTTTGTTTTGGTTTTGGATTTTTTGTTTATTTGTTTTTCAAGACAAGGTTTCTCTGTATTGTTTTGGAGGCTGTCCTGGAACTCACTCTGTAGGCTGGCCTCCTGCCTCTGCCTCCTGAGTACTGGGATTAAAGGTGTGTGCTACCAACGCTAGGCTGGTTTTGGATTTTTTAAGACAGGGTTTCTATCTCTAACAGCTCTATCCATCCTGGAACCCAGGCTGGCCTCATATTCACAGAGCTTCACCTCCCTCAACCTCAGTGCTGGGATCAAACCTGTGCCACCACACCTTGAGTGAAAAACTATCTCTTGATACTTTGTTTCTCAGTGGCCCAATTGTTCTCTCTGTTCTCTTTATTGCCCTTGCTACCTTGGTCTTCCTGTTTTACATACATAATAAGGAATCAGGGACTGCTTATTGTTTTAAATATTAGGGTTCTTTTTGCATTTTATGGAACTGACTGTATTCTTGTAACAAAACCATAATGATTTTTCTGATGTTTACCAATCTAATAATGTAAATAAAAATATTTTAAATGCTAATGCAACTCACAGTAGTAGCCAAGGAAGATTTTCTTTATCAAATATGAAGTAACTTAATAGTAGTAGATGCCACAGAATCTTTGCTGTTTTATTTTAGCATAAGTGGAACTAGTTTAGAATATTTCCTTTATTTCTAAATAGTAACTGTTCTTTGTGTGTTTGAAAAGATGAAGTAATTGTTGGTATGCTTGAACTTTAAAACTGGTATATTTATGGGGGATGTCCTTCTGTATATATAGTTCTCTTACTGGTTGATGAATAAAACACTGACCAGTATCGAGTCAGGAAGTATAGTCATGGCTACCAGATGAGAATTATGGGGAGAGGACACAAAGATAGAGAGACTCCATGTAGCCACTGAAAGAGTAACATGCTGGAGCATTCTCTGGTAAATAAAACCACATGGAAATACTTAGATTAGTAAAAAAAAATGGGTTAATTATTAAGGGAGAGCTAGATAATAAGAGGCCTGAGCCATTGATTAACCAGTTTATAATTAATATAAGTTTCTATGTGTTTATTTGGGGCTAAATGACTGTGGGACCAGGCAGAACAGAAACTCCCTCTACAGTGCATACTAGGACTGGAGCAATGGCTCATGTATTAAGAGCATTTGCTTCTACAGGACCAGATTTCAGTTCCCAGAAACCCTGTTATACGACTCACAAAGAACCTGACACACCTGTTCTGACTTGGAACAACCACAAACACACCCAGCATACAATCACACAGACATACTCATATCCACACACATAAAACAAACTAGATCATTCAAAAAGAAAACTTCATAGTTTCAAATGTTTGCTTGTTTATGTGTATGTATATTATAAACATATATATGCAGTGATATCTGCTTCACATGGTCAAGTCTCTCTCCATTCTGGCTTACAGATGACTTACTTTGGGTTTGGTCCATGGATCTAAACCATCTGTTCTAGACACTGCCATCTTCATGAAAATGTATCTTATTTTCTGATGTTTCTTTGAGCCAGTGCAGAAGAATTATGTCCAGTATGTTCTCAGGAACTTGAAGGGAAATAGTGTAACAACTTACAAAACACTCTTGAGTAAAAGTGTGTACTCTCTGTGGCTGTAAAGTGGCCATTGAATATATTATGTATTCAGTGGCACTTACTCACTAATGAGTAAATTTGAGAGTTTCTGTTCTTTAAGTCCAATGTGACCATACATGGCATTTGGTCACATAATTTATGCCTGAAATGACTTTATGTGCATTCTTCAATTTACGGATTTTTATTACTGAATAGGGGTGTAAATTCCTGTAGTTTACTAGTGCATTAATGTCACAATACATTACAAGGTAATTAACCAGAGATGTCACTATAAATAGAAAAAATAGTCACAGCCTTCACTATAAACTACTTAATAAAAATAAGCTCCTGAATCAGCATTCACCATTACAGTAATTTTTCTTGACATATGTCTCACTAATCAGGATTACTTTAAAAAATAGCTATGTCTAGAAGCACTATTGTTTTTAAACCTTTCATTATTAAAACATTTGTTACAATTTGTAGTCAATTCAATGGGATTCATTATATATTTCCTCACAGAAAACAAGTGCATGCCTTTGAGACCCATTTCCCAACTTCATACAAGTGAGAATGAAAGAAATACCACATTGGTTATGTTGTGGCATATGTGTAAATTGTAGTTCCTAGGAGGGTTCACGAAGGCTTGCAGTTCTTGGGGAGAGAGAGTCCAGAGAGGTTCAAAGCGCTGGCTCCTGTTCTAAAGTAGCCGGGTTCCCTTCCCAGCACACAAGGCAGCTCAAAGCTGTCTGTAGCTCCAGTTCTAAGGAATAGGATGACCACGTCTGATCCATGATCCCTCTCCCACTCTTTATTTTGCCTTCCACCTCGTGGTTTGCAAAATATCCTCCCGCAGAATATGGCTGCGTGACAGACAGCAACATTCAGGCAAGAGGGCTGTGTGAGAATGAGAAGACCCCGGAGTCAGAAGAGATGCAGAAGCCTATGTCATCTGAGATTCAAGTACACTGCTGATTAGGGCACATTCTTCAGTTGGCCCTTTGTTTTCAAGTTTCCTTGATGTTTTGGTGACACCCTTCGCAGGGATTGTTCACTATGACAAAAGTAAAAGGAGTAAAAAATAGAGTGGAATCTCCATTCTGATTTCCAAAGTGGCTTAACCAGTTGGCACTCACACCAGCAGTGGGGGAGTGTTCCCCTTTCACCACATCCTCTCCAGCATAAATTGTCATTGGTGTTTTTCATTTTAGCCATTCTGACAGGAGTAAGATGGCATCTCAGAGTTGTTTTGATTTGCATTGCCCGGATGGCTAAGGATGTTGAGCACTTTCTCAAGTGCCTCTCAGCCATTTTAGACTCCTCTATTGAAAATTCTCTATTTAGTTCTGCAGCCCACTTTTTAATTGGGTCCTTTGGTGTTTTGGAGACTTGCTTCTTGAGTTCTTTGTAAATTTTGGAGATCAACCCTCTGTCAGATGTGGGATTAGTGAATATTTTTCCCATTCTGTGGGCTGCCTTTTTGTCTTGCTGACTGTGTCCTTTGCCTTACAGAAGCTTCTCAGTTTCAGGAGGTCCCATTTATTAATTGTTGATCTCACTGTCTGTGCTACTGGTGTTATATTCAGGAAGCTGTCTCCTGTACCAATTCGTTCAAGGGTACCACCCACTTTCTCTTCTAAGAGGTTCAGTGTGGCTGGATTTATGTTGAGGTCTTTGATCCATTTGGACTTAAAACAATGTGAGGTGCACTTTCACCCTGAACTCTTGAGGGAGGACCTAGGCCCTGCCCTATATGAAATGACAGACTATGGACACCCCCATGGAGGACCTTACCCTCCCTGGGGAAATGAGGGGATAATGGAGGGGGAGTTGGGGGAGGGCACGGGAGGAGGGGAGGGAAAGGGAGAGGGACCTGGAACTGACTTGTGAAGCAACCTTGTTTCTTATCTAAATTTAAACTGAAAAATAAATTTAAAAAAACATAGAATGGAATGGAGGTTTCCTAGCCACACGGGGACTTTAGTTAGTGTGCCAAAAGCTCTTGGTCATACAAACCTTCTACTGAAGTCAGTTTCTTCCTGTTCTTGTCTTGAATTCAAAGAATAATACATGGACCACCAGCAAGTGAGTCATAGGAAGAAGTTTACTACAGGTTTAGAAGTGGAAGTTTAAGGGAAAAAGGGTAGAATTCCAGGGTGGAACTCTCCCCTAAATATGGGCTATCATGCCTTTGCTAGTCTGGGGCTTTCATTGGATGTAGGGCAGAAACCGGGGTGAGGCCTGGAGCTGGGAGTCAGTCGAGTTGACCTACCACTAGGCAACTGGGTGTTTCACAGTTTCCACTTGTTGCTGACTGACCGTGAGGCTCGCTGAGGTTATTGAGTTAGGAAAAACAACAACCACAAAAACAACTGACTAAAAACCAGAGTTAGAAGCTATACATCCTGATTTCTGGTATTTTTGATCTTCTGCCAGGACACAACTAGTGACATTTCCAGTCAGACTAGAATTAACCTGCCTATCCCTAAACACCCTGAAAGGTTTATATCTTCTGACCTCACCAATATCAACAGTAATTTTATTTAGATTAATTCACATTAAGTTTCAAGAAAAAATGAATTTCAAAGTCTTCCATTTATGCAAGTAATATTGATATTTTGAATATTTTTATCTATGAAAACATTATTTAGCTGCTAAGTCCACTCTGCCTTCTAGAATGGTGAGCCACTGATTATAAAGCTATGGAGAAAATGTATCATTTATTTTTATATATTATTTCCTTTAGGTAGGATCTCAATAAGAGGTCCAATTACACTAATTTTTGTGATTTTAAAATTTGAGTTACAATTTATATTCTGAGTGAAAGCTAAAGGTTTACTTACATTTGAATAAAATGTTTATTTTTAGGCATTTTTTTCTGTCATAAACTCAGTAATATAATCATGGTTCAATGGGCACATAATCAATGAAGTAGAATAATGCCAAGCATTAAGTTCCATGTGTGAATTGAATTACGTTGGGCAAATCCACACACTGAAAATATTTTTTAAAGTTCAAAATAAGCAGATGGTGCTGCCTGATGCATCTACATTAAAAATAGGCTTTAGCCAGCAATTTAGCATCACAAATTAGAGTCAGTCGTTAACACACAGTATCATCCAGCAAAATGTAAAAACATTCTCGACTGACTAGAATAAAATTGGAAAGTGACATCTGCCATTCTTACTCAAGAGTTTCTCAGCCTGTTCTGTAATAGTCTGTGATGGTGCTTTCCTAGCTTATCAGTTTGTATGCATTATATGATGAGACACCTGTGTCTTAGCTTTCCCCACATTTTTCCCTCAAGAGAACAAGATGAAATTTTCAGTATAGTTCTGTAGTCATGTTTGAGTGCTCTACCCCTGCTAACACTCTTTCATACACATATAAATTCCACACAATATTTTTGGGAGACAGTGATATTATTTAAAGAGTACTATGAGGGACCAGAGAGATAGCTCAGTGGTTAAGAGCACTTGCCTAGGTTTGATTGCAATCTCCCTTGGGAATGCTCACAACAATCTGTAGTTCCAATTCTTGGGAATTTGACGCCCTCTTCTGACCTCCCTGGGCACCAGGTACACATGCAAGAAAACCAATCATTCATATAAAGTAAATAAATCTACAAAAAGATACAGGTGGACAGTATAGCTTACTGTTAATGGTAAACTAAGCCTGTTTCATTAGTATGGACCTTCAACTAAGCATAGGAAATAATAACACAGTTTTATGTAGTCTCAAAAATATCCTATGACTTCTTTAGATTTGACACCACCATGATATTTATGGTCTTTAGTGCAGTGACGTTGTGCTAGATATTTCTGATTAAATTTGCGTTGTGTTTGAGATGAAATTCTAAACATAACAGTAAAATAGATTTTTATTTAATATTGTCAGAATGAGGAGCTTGTAAGCTCATAACACGCTTACCAAACAAGTTGTTGTATGAAACTTAATCTGTATCACTTGGGGAACAAAACAAACAAAAACCTCAGTACATTCTGTCTGGTCTCTTGAGGCTTATATTTCATATGAAGAGAAAATTCCCTAAAGAGAGTGAAGTGATTTGGTAGTTTTTCCAATTAGGCCTTTTAGCTATTTGTGTTGGACTCAGCATAAGCCTAGTGAGAAGGAAAGTGGAGTTTAGCCAAATGCTCCATGGGTGCTGGCTTATGGAATGAGATCTTTGGTACTCACTGGCCCTTAAATGAAAGCATGTGCTGTGATTCTTTGGCCATTCTCTTCCAGTGTCAGCAATACCTGATTCTTGCTTTGGACGTGGTTGTCCCTCAGTGGAGCTACTGCTCATGCACACTGACTGTCAACAAGATAAATCAGTCTCTATGTAGCCATTGCCAGGTCATTCTCTGAAATTTGCCTCTCGTAACATCCTGCTCCAATAGCTCTGTGTCTACTCTCTGAGGACTGTTCCTGGCCTAGCTTTCCAGAGATTGCTACAGTCAATGCTAGGCTTTTTATCTCTGTCTCATTTCACTTTTCTTCTCACACAAAAAGGTATTAGTAAAGCTATTTTGTTTTCAAGAGAAAATATTTTTCCAAATTCACAGGTCTTTGCAATGAGGCACTGATGTACAGTAGAAATGACAACAGTTAAAATACTACATATGTTCATGGGAAAGAATTTTTCTCTGTTAGATCTACCTCTGGGTTCAGTGAAAATTTACAGTTATTAAGAGTCCATTAAAGCACAGTGCCTTTGCTATTAATTTTAGCATCAGTATTAAATAAACTAATACGTGTGAATATCCCATGCATTCAATATTGATATCCTAATATGCTGACCATGTGGATGAAAAATATAGAAACTCAGATTTTCCAACAATCTGTTTTATCAAGATTGTATTTTTCTGCCTTTAGAAATAAATTATTCTATCAGCTGTTCAGTACTATCCAAACACTGATTATTTTAATTCAATCATATTCTATTATTATAATCTGAACCCTCTGTGTCAGGGATGATTAAGATATAGGAAAATACCCGACAGGCTTTTTGTGCTCTTATCTTCCTCCAACACTACAGATATAATTATACAATTTCTCTTTTATGTAACAAATGGTGAATTTCTTACTGAAATACTACACACTAAAATTCTGAACTATGCATTAGTTATTTAGTCTTAGTGAAAACTATATACCAGCTTGCTTCTCCTGAAAGAATTGACGTAAATTCAGTCTTCAGTGAGTATTTGTTTATACAGTTCTATGAACTCAATCTTCCTATGAATGAGTTGGAGTTAAATTGTTGGGTGAGCAACTCACCAACTCACACAAAGAAACCATCCAAAAAGTCCTGTCAATCATGGAAACTGTGATATATCCAACAGTAAATTATTCCCAAGTACAAGAAAGTCTAAATACAGAATGGCCTCACTCCTGTCTTAGGTGTGGAGCTGCTTATGTGATGAGAGGAGTGGAAGACAGACATCACAAGAAGTGTGTTCACCACCAACATCACTCTGAAGTATATGCTTCATGATTTCTAGGCAGCTACAATCTTACCATAGTATTTCCAAATATAGAGAGGTTATTTTAGTCAAGTTAATTTTCATAAGATGGTATTACAGCAAATATTAGCTGTGATGTACCCTAGTAACAGACAAAATAGTGATCAAGAGAAAGAAGATTTCACCCTCTTTGACTTTTCCTTATGATAAGAAACGTGAACGATAGAATTATTGATTTAAACTAGCAAGATTATAATTAAATATTGTTATAGCTATGAAGTGATACATGAAAGATGGTAAAGAAAAGCTACTTAGGTGAGGTGTTATGATACCTGAACCAAAATTGGAATAATGAAATATCAGCTGGTCATAATCAAAATTAAGGATAATGTATCAAAAGTTCTCTGAAATGAGCCAAAAATCCTTGCTGGGGCCTCCTATATAGACTCGGTCAGAATTTCACTATCTTGAAGCAAACAAAGGAGAGAAAGAAAGTATAGTATTATTTTTCTTTAAACAAAAGCCCAATGGATAAATGGATAGGATCATTTCTGGAACATAGAGAAGGGACCTAACACATAAACTGACCATACAGAGCCTTCTAGACCATGAAAGAGGAGGGAGGACTTTTATTTTAAGAGATGTGAATATCCCTGATGGGTTTTTACACAGAGTACTACATAATCTGATTTTGATTTTTAAAAGATGACTCTAACTACCGGGTGGAAACTGGCCCAGAGGGAAGTAAATCCAATTATACTGGTGTGGCCTTTCCTTAAAATCTCATTTACAGAGTTCCCTCCTTCCAGGACCATTCTCTGAAGAATCCCTTTCTTTCTTTCTTTCTCCTCCATTTTCCACATTAGCTACTGGCCTTTAGGTAATGTGTGACTTCTCTGATCCAGTTATGGCAAAAAGACTTGGAAACAGACAAATTCACCCCTCAGGACCAAGTTTGTGCTCTTTCACTGGTGCCTGAGGAAGCACAGGCTTGCATTCCAATAAATGCCCCAGGATTATATTTCCTTTGGAGAAACAGAGCATATACTGCTAGCAGATAACCAGCAAAAAGCCCACATATGCCAAGCCCTGGAGTCAGTTCTCTCACTAGGCAAGCATATTGAATCCTACTTGAGCAAAAATGCTTTTAGACTCTTTGAGGAGCTTATCTAGTATTGGGTTAGTCTCTATTGACTCTAGCAGCTAGTAAGGTTTCATTGTGAACAAAGGATCTGGTGAATTGAGACGAGATCCACACAGGAATTGTAATTGAAACACTGGGTCATTGCGACTGATGCTAGTCATTCCACATTTCCTGAGTACCATGAGACAACTCCAAGAACTTTCTACATAGAAGACTTTCATGATACTGTCTCTGCATAGGAAATATTTATTCTGGTGCTAATGTAAGGGTTGACGGAGAACAGACAGAATTAATGGGGTGTTTCATAAAAGGTTATAAGGAGTGTGAGCTGATCGACAGTAGTGGTGGAAGAAGAGAGTACGATAGTTTGTGGACACTGCTGTTTGGCTCTAGTGGCTGTGCTGAGAGACAAATGTAATTCCCTGATTCCTAGTTTGGATAATTCTGGTAGATGTTGATACTTTTCTGGAAGGCGGGGGCAATATATGTCAGTGCTAATGACTGCCCATTTCTAATTCTGTGAAAGCATGTGCAACATGAAATATGATCGGAAAATGTTTCCCTTCTGACTTCCAGAGATGTGCAAAATAATTTCAAGAGTGTCTGGGACCTTTAGCCTTTTCTAAGTAATTGAATTGGCCCTTCGTTATCAGGTGGTTAGTTATCCCATGATGTAATTTATTTAGAAAAGTATGACTGCTAGATTTATGTGATACTGCGTCTGATAAAGATCTTTCCTGGAATGGAAAGGCATGCCTGCCAGGCTTTATTTAGCTTTTAATGAATGAATAAATGAAGCCAAAGCTCAAAGTGAACACTACCTCCAGTCACCAAATGGCCCGTGCACTTCCTTTGTTTCAGCATTTTGAACAACTGCCCTTCTTTATTTCAAATCTGTGTGTTCATTTGAGAGAGCACCTCAGGGCACACTTGTTTGTTGGTGGATAAAACCATTATAAAAGACATAACTTGGAACTTATGGCTGCACTGCAAGTGTATAAAATCCCAGGTGCCAGATGGAGAATGTCTTAGCCTTTTACTGCTGGTACTCTCAAAAAAAAAAATAAGAAGAAAGAAAAGAAGAAAAGAAAATGAAGTAAACATTCAAATGTGACTTCTGTTGTATTCTGCAGTTGCATAAAAATGTTCCGTGCAGTGACTGTCATGCAAAAAAATGAGTTTCTAAAAGCAAACCTACAGTTTTAAAATTTACCCCACCCCAACCAGATCTGTAGTAGAATTTTTTAAAATAAAATCTGTCATTAAAATATTTTCCAATGAGTTTAAGTACATACGAACTACTGCTCTGAAGGGTGGCTTAATTGAGTACCTCATTTTCTACTTTATTGAAATGTGTACTTTGAAAACACTGGTGAAATTTGCCATTTCCCATCTGGATTCAGCACAGCTGGAGCCTAGACCGCTTATGATGGCCTACACTCCTGCAGCCCTAATCTAAGGCAAAGGGCATATGTAAAGCTCCTTCACTGCCTCTTCCTCTGATGAGCATGTGGAAGGCAAAAGTAGAAGCAGACTCTTTATTAAAGTCCACCATGTTCGTTTTTTCTCCCTTCTTCCCTTTCTGTTCCTGTTGCTGTCAAAACCAGTGCTATTGGTCATGCTCTTAACTGAAATATTTATAGGAAAAGGATTTGTTTTAAATGAGCAGATGGGCCAGTCCTAAGACAAGCTGCTCTATTAATAAACATGTGTGGTACTTTATCAGCAAAGGAGCCTATTTTGACATTTCTTAGGGATGATTTGTATAGCCTATCACCACCACACCTGGTGTGGGGACAATAAATGGGCACTTAATAGTCAAGCAATGTGCAGACACCTTCCATTATAACTTCATTATGTCAGATATAATCATCTATTACTGGATGTCAGACATTTAATTTATGATCAGTTGCCCTCCGAAATTAGTGGCCAGACAAGTGAAGAGTCCATTCAGATCCTTTTTTACGGTAAATTTCCTTCTTCCTTGGTCACTTCAGCACATAAAATTGAGTGGCACTGCTTTTAGAATTCTGGAATATAAAACATTTTCTATGTGTGAAATTTTGAAAAGAGGGTAATACATGGGTCAATTTAATAAAGAATTCCATGTTTAGATATGCTAATTAATACACATCTCTTTAAAGTAGTACATATAATTCATTTATTTACTAATACACACTTTTGATTATGGCTTAATAATAATGCTTTTGAGAAAAACAAAACAAAATTTCTCTTTAGGTATCTGCTATCTACTGGTGGACGTGACATACATCTTGCAATACTGTGCAGTTGAGTTAAAAGTCAGATAGGGATGTGCCTGGAGAAATGGCCCATCTCCAGTTCAGAGCAGAGGGCTTGGGTTCAGTTCCCTTATGTTCATGCTAATTCACACCATCCTGAACTCCTGTTCCAGGAGGTTGGACTCCCTCCAGCCTCCTCAGGCACTATACATGTACATGGTGTGCTTCCATACATACGGGCAAAGCATTCCTACAATTAATAAATAAATCTTTTCATATTATGTGTTTCTTACCATAGCCGAAAACAAAACCTTCTCAGCATAAACAAGTATACAGCTAACTGTGGCAATATCAATAAGCACTGTTTAAAAGAGCCTGGGAGAGGAAAAGGTTGGGTTTGTGAAAGCAGAGCTGAGGGAAATAAAAAGAAGGTGATGAACTAGTACTTTGTGGGTTTTAAGGACTAATGTTCCCTGCTGGCATCTCCACAACCTTATAGCCGTTTTCCTTTAGACTGAGGAAAATGCAGTCAGAAATGCATCATGCCTTTCTCAAGATCACTGCTAGAAACATATTCAGCTCCTGTCAAGGCTTCCAATTGAAGTTACTCTCTGTGGAGATCCTTTCAGGGATTTCTAAACTACTATCCAATAAGGACTTCAGTGCTGGAGCAATAAAACCAAATCCATGGGAAAGGAGATCTCAATGGCTGTTTAACCATCATAAATAAAACTATTGTCCACCCCTGTTATGAAGAAAGCAAATGTTACACAACAGGAAAATATCAACAAAGTGGTAACAAAAAATGGATGTTACTGCAATATTTCAATGTTAGATTACATTCCTACGTTGCAATTGTTCTCTGTGTGTGAAAGACTAGAGCTGCCAAAGAGGAGATCCTGTCTATGTTACAAGCTCTCTGACCTGGCTGTCCTCCATCTGGTAGAGCCCCATTCTGCCACTCTCAATGAAGCAAGGTGGCAGAAGATCATTAACCTCTTTGCCAGAGCTTTGAAAAGATACTGCGTTTTCGAAAGGACAGCATTCATATCATTTTCCCCCCAAGGAGAAATGAGAGGAAGATGCTCAATGAGGGACAAAGAGGCTTAATTCTAA
The DNA here is from genome assembly GCF_017639785.1 of Mesocricetus auratus. NCBI lineage: Eukaryota > Metazoa > Chordata > Mammalia > Rodentia > Cricetidae > Mesocricetus > Mesocricetus auratus. The sequence continues at coordinate 59,264,954 of NW_024429190.1, forward strand.
TATCCTAGAAAATGGAAAGCTGGGAAACTGTGAAGGAATGCAATTATCAGTCTGTAATTATCCCTGGCTGCCTCCAAGCACTCCTCTCAATAGACACTGTGGTCTCAGTCACATATGAGTCTCTACAAGAACCCTGTCACTTGAGTGAGTGACTGAGGGACATCCTGAGGATAGGGGAAGATCTTTACATAACTAACTCAATAGTAGTACTGTTAGGGTTTATCTGGTCAAAGTTCACACTGAGAGACCAGGTATCTCTGAGACTCTAGCTATTCGGGCTTTCCAAAAGAACTGACCCAGAGGGCTGGTCTCAAAGTTTGAGCCCTTGGCAAGTAACCTGAAGAGGGCAGAAGTCTCTACTGGCTGGCTGCATGGATGTAAAAAAAAGTCTCAAAGTTTCAAACTAAAGTTCACATTGGTTAGCCCTAAACTGATCCCAGCAGCACACAATGCAGTAGGCATCAGAGCTATAAACCACCAACCAGCTACTTTGTTTTATTCCCAGCTATATTGGATCTGCCTCTTCAAAATGCTGCCTTCATTATGTTCAACACTGTTGGCAAACCTGTTTGTCCTGGTCCCAAGTCATGATTTTACCCTCAGTTGTGATCATCAGGTTTATACCAAGCAATAGTCTCTGTAGTATCTGCAGACAAAATGAGAGGGGTTTTGTAAAACACAACTCACTAAGTAATATTGTCACCTCAAAGCTAAAAGACATGTGTTTTTATTTATACACAGCTCAAATTTATTTTAATTTGTTTGTTTGTACAAAGAGTACTACAGGCACACTGAGATCAATGAGTTTACCACCTACTGATGGATAAGACAACTCAATAAATTATACTTATTCACTGTTTTATTTTAAAGTAAAAGAGAAAACAAGGAGGGAAATTTTAAAAATAATTTGCAAAGGAAATATTTATGTGTTTGGAAATATCATATCCACCATTTGTAATGGCAAGGTGAAGAAGCCTGTAGTCTAATTGTAATTTACATAGACTGTGTATACTTTTAGTGAAAAAAGTTCTAAGATAATGGTATATATAAATTCAGAACTGAAAATTATTTCCTCTTCCTTATTGGATGTATGTATATGCATTATACTTAAATACTGGGAATTTGGAAGGAATAATTAGGCTTATTTTCAGAAATTGATTGTTGAGCTGGGGATGACATAAACCTATACTTATGGCAGTTTTGAGGTCAACACAAAATGATCAGAAGCTCAAAACCATGCTCTGATACAGTGAGTTCAAGATCAGCTTGAGCTATTTGAGATCCTTTACCCAACAGCAAACAGTAAAATAATTTGAAGAATATTTAACCAACAGAACAAAACTGTGATTTTTTTAAGTTATCTCACTTCTAAGTTTTAATTTCTTTCCTGTTTCAAATAGATTAGTTTAATTAGCATTTTAGTTTTCTTAACCTTGAAAAACTTTTCATTACATTTAAGCTTCAAAAGTCTATGATTGATGAGAAAAATATTCTGAGATTACATTCTTCTCCAGTTATATAAACCCATTATGCTGTGCATTGTGAAATAATATTTGTGGTGGGTGGAAAGTTTTGAAACCTTGTAGGGAAAAAAAACTGTAAAAACCAAGAGGAAAGAATTTAAGTGTAGCATTTCCTTTACAAAACTCACTGCAGTTTTGTTTGTATGTTTTTTTTTCTTCTCTATAGTCATATTAGAATTTTTAACTGAAAGATAGGATATTTTATAGTCTCATTCAGCTTTGTCAGTAAAGTTTGATTTGTGACATTGAAGACATTATGTATTTCTAAAACTAGAAGTTTGAAATACCCATATTTTTTAAGTCAAAGTCATGTAGAAGCCAAATGTCTTCCGTATGCTAATGTTTGTTCTTGAATAACAATGATATTCATGAATACTTATTATAGTGCTTATTAACATTTTGTTTTTAAATCACTGTATTTACCGAGCAAATTTACTTCTATGGAACTTTTTATTATGTTCTTGATTGAGAAAAAATTGGTAAGTGGTTTCCATTTATTCTGTCATGTAAAATCTTTACTTTTATAAACATGTAATTTAAAATGTGACTTTTACTCAGCTTTTATACATCTGTAATTGTAAGAGTCATGCTGTCTAGTAGAAGAAAAATTAAAATCCAAGTTAGACTGTTTTTATTTTATACTTTATTATTTACAAAGGTTGCAAATAAGAAAAAATAATGTGACACATGGAAATTAACCAGGCCCCAAAATACACAAGTCAATAACTCAAAGGTTAATTTACAGGTATAACTCACATGCAAATGATAGGATATACAGCTGGCTCAGGGAGGGGTAACATTGGGCAAATGATTGGAATTTGATGGTTATATGCCTAATTTAGTTATAGACAGTCTACAAACTTCTGAGTTAGAACAATGTTAGAAAGTTAGAAATTCTATTAGCAAATACAGTGAAAATAAGTACATGGTTCACTAATGGTAATTCTACTGCTGTTCTTCCAGGTTATTTCTTATTCAACGTAGATTCTTTTATTCATACCATAGAATAAAATTCCAAGACTGGAGCTGGCAGGATTGCTCAGTGGGTAAAGGTACTTGCCACCAAGCCTGGTCCCTGGAATGCCAGTGGTGAAAAATAGAGAATGTAATTCTACATGTCACATTGTCTTCTGACCTCTACCTGCCTGCTGTGGCATGATATCTCCCACATACATAAATACAAATTTAATAAATAAAATATAATATTCTAAGACTTAGAGATATAAAAATTACTTATCCAGCTTTTGATGCTATAGCAAGGACTCTGCAAAAGACTGTAAATAGTAACCAGTTATTGTGATTTGTGTGTGTGTGTGTGTGCACAGTATAAAATATTACAGAGATAACAAAATATCAGTATAAGGGTTAACGGCTGAGGTCTCTGAATTAAACTGACAAAAGACATTGTGGTGGTCTGAACACAAATAGCCCCCATAGATTCAGATATTTGAATCCTTAGTCATCAGGGAGTGGCAATACTTGAGAAGGATTAGGGGTGTGGCCTTTTGAAGTAGGTGTGGCACTCTTAGAGGAACTGGATGTAGGCTTTGAGGTTTCATAATCGCCAGCCATGTATCTAGGACACTGACTTGGGTTTGGTAGACACCTAGGAGAAAGATGGGGGACAGTGAATACAAGAACGGATGCCAAGACAGGATTCTGATCAAGGTGATGACTTTTATTTCACCCCAAAGGGATTTATATAGGGGAAGGGAGGAGGAGAAGGAATGGGGAGTGCGCTGTAGCTGCAATGAACCTGGCGGAGCAAAGGTCAGTGGGATGGGTAGGTCATCCTGTGTCCTCTGGTAACCTAACTGCAGATTCTAACTTTATCTTTCACATTCCACCTTCTGTTGTTTAAGCCTACACCCTAGATAAGCCGCAGGTGTGTTTCTGGAATTTGGCAGGTAGCAGGGTGGTCCAGTGTCACGTACTCGCCATGAGGGTTGAGTCATGTCTTATGAGTACGTGAGGCAGCCTTACCTGGTTGATGGCCAGAGGACCCTGACCCTGACAGGGTCTCTCTCTCTGTCTCTCTGTCTCTCTGTCTCTCTGTCTCTCTGTCTCTCTGTCTCTCTTTCTCTCTCTCTCTCTCTCTCTCTCTCTCTCTCTCTCTCTCTCTCTCTCTCTCTCTCTCTCTCTCTCTCTCCCCCTTCCTGCTACCTGTTAATCTGGATATAGAAATTAGAACTATACCTCCAGGACCATTGTGGTCTGTGTACCACCATATTTCTTGCCATGATAATGTCTAAGCATCTGAAACTATAAGACCAAATTAAATGCTTTCTTTTATAAGAGTTCCCACCATGGTCATGGTGTCTCTTCACAGTAATAGAACAGTGACCAAGACAGACATCTTAATAAGAGAAAAGGTTAATGTACATGTGTAATACATTTGCAATTGCTTGTATACAGAGGTGGCTCAGAAATGGGTAATCTGAATGGGTGATTAGAATTTTATGGTTATATGCCTTAGTTATAGAAGGGAGAAGAAGGATTTTATGGTTTCTTCAGGAAAGTAAAATAGGTACTCAGGAGAACCAATGAGAAATAAAGAAGATCCTGTCTGTCTTTCTAGGTTTCACTGGTGTTTCTAACTTTTCCAGGGCTATAAGACTTATCAGAATGGAGATGTGTGGTCTTATTGTTCTCTTTAGTCTCCCTTGAAGTTTCCCCTGTTTTAAAATTTATTTTATTTTATTTTTTATTTTTAGAAACACTCTTATTTATATATCCATCCCCCCCATCCTCTCACCCTTCCATCCTCCCATGCTTCCCACCAACCCCCCAACCCACCCACCATCTACTCCCCAGGGATAGTGAGCCCCTCCACAGGGGATCATCAAAGAGTTTCCCCTCTTTTAATTGGATATGTGTTATCTTCAAAAACCATATATATTCAGGTACCAAACTACAGCAGTGTTCAGAAGTGGGGCTGTGGAGAAGTAACGTGAGTACATCAAGAGCTTTAACCCCATCAATGTATCCATCCATGAATGGATCCAGAATATGACTGTGGGTTGGGATTCAAAGAAACTTAGGAAGTGAGGCTTGATTGTAGGGGGACCCCCCACCTTTGGAGTCTATGTACTATTCCTTGTCCCCCTTCTCATTTTCTCTTCCTTCCCCACTCTGATGGGTAAGCTTCTTGCCCTAGCCCATATTCTCTGACTAATATTCCCCTTCATCACATGCCTAGAAGCAATGGGGGGCAGGTGAATATTGATGAGATGCCCAGAAATCATTATCTAGTTTTACCTCCAGAAAATAACTGCTGTTAGAGACACTCTGAGAAGGCTTCTGTCAGCATCTACTGAATCAAAAGCTCTTCACCAGAAGTAACTGTCATGCTGACTTTGGGTTTCCAAGGGCTCCCATGTGTATCTATTATAATACCACTGGAAGGTAGCATCGCTGATAGTCTTCAAGGAACATAAGATTACAAGGCTATTGCTAGTCAATAAGATGCATTTCTCAGGGTCAGAGTGGAGGTGACCCTGCATTGTTCTAAAGGCAAATGAAGGGAAATTGACGATTTAAGTGGAGGAACTGTAGAATTGTCTTCGCTGTTATGAACAAAGTTAGTTTTCTTTTCTACAAATTCTCCCCATCATGAATCTCATTATCTAGACCTCAAGCTGAGTGAATTCCTCATTGTGATGTATAGTAATGGCCACATTTTCTGAATTCTATCCTGAACAGGAGAGAAAGGAACAGTCACGAACCACCCTGACAATCTCCTTGCATCCAGAGATCATATAAAGCCAAGAAACCCTAAATTCAGTTTCTGAAGCTCTTTTTAAAAAGTTGCCATCAGTTTAATATTATTTACCAGATGTAATGTGAAGTTAAGTTATAAAAAGAAGCAGAAATAAATAGGAAATGTTTATAGATCACCTTGTGGCAGTTTAACATTGATTTTAGGATTCTATTTAATGTGAGATTATCAAGTAGATAAAGTCAGGATTGCTCTATTTACTAAAACTGTGTATAAAGCAAATTGAAGTTACCTGTGAGCATGGAAGGTTATATAAAATAAATTAATATGGATATGCACAAATAAGTTATATTGGTTAATAAAGTCAGACATCTAATACATATGCATAAATGTATAGCATTGTAAAACCTGATGATTACCAGCCCTCTTATACCACCAAATAATCTTTATCACACATGAAAATAAATAATAAAAGGGCCAGTGTAGAGGTTATTTTTCTGTGGTTGTGACAAAACATCATGGCCAAGACTTGTAGAAGGACTTTTTTTGGCTTATGCTTCCAGGACTTGAAGTTCTTAATGGTGGGACAGAACCAGCAGGCAGACATGGTGGCTGGAGCACTACACTAAGAGTTTACATCTTGACTGCAAGCTTGAAGTAGTAAGAACAAACGTGAAGTAAGCAAGGTTATGTTTAAATATCTGAAGGTTTCCCCAGTGACAGACTTCCTCTAGCAAGGCTGTACTATCAACTACTGAAAGTTCTCCAAACAGCACCACCAACAGGGATCTAAGCATTCTAAGACTCTGCCAGATAATTCTTGATAAATCACCACAAGTGTGATGACTCCTTTCTATAATCCCGTCATTTGGGATTGCTGAAGCAAGAAGATCATCTGTGAGTTTAAGATAAGCCTAGGCTAACAGTGAGTTCTAGACCACCCTGGTTTCCCAAAAGCAAAACTAACAAACAAAAGGGGACAAAAAGGAAAAGCAAGCAAACAAACAAACATTACTTTTCTGTTTAGAAGCTAAAAGGGTATGTTTTCCCTAAGGAAAAAATCTAAAGATATCATCTCAATTCTAAATGAATTTGTCCAAATTTCGTGAAAAATGAGACTCTACCTGTAACTTCCCTTGCATTCAGTTTTGAAGTACCTAGAAGGCACAATCTGTACAGAAATAGAGGTTCAATGCCAAGAACCTAGCATGAAGTTTGATACTGAATATAAGCACCTTATTGTATGAGGTATTGTATTGTGGGAGCTTCTCTGAGAAGGGAACTCATAAACAGAGTTAAGTGGTATGAGGATAGGAGGAAGGGAGGATCTGCTGCAGTGTTTAAAGCAGTTGTACCCTAAGTGGTAGTTTTCAATGTCTGCTGTAATGTTACCCATGAAATGTGGGCATTTCCACTTTGGGATTTTTTTTTGTCTCATCAATAAAAGGATTTAGAAACAGATTGTGAAGGAGACTTGAGGAAAATTTTTTTTAAAACTTAAGGGCAGGCAAGCTGAACAGTCTCACCAGCTTCCAGGAGGAGAGATATGGGAACTGGGAAGAGAGATAGCCAAGCATCCCTTTTGTGTTATGCCCTTAGAAATTCAGCAGTGTGTTCAGCAATGGAACTTGGGAAGCCATGGCTGGAGGAAAGGTGATGGTGAAGCGTCTGTGACATAAGGACTGGACTCAGAACCTCTGGAAACCTATGGGGTATGGGAAGGATTGAGAAAGGCCAGACTGTCAGAGAAAGCCTGCCTAGGCTTTAGGTTAGTAGCTGAAAAACAAAGCGATAGCAAGAAGGAAAAGGAAATGCTATGCTTTTCGGAGTGACTTGGGGAAGTAGGAAGGCTGCATGGAGGAGGGGTTTCTAGAAAGAATAAATATATTGTCTAATTAAACAGACAATCTCCTTAATATGTCTTTGGGAAGTAAGCTTGAGAAATCAGTGTAGGGGATTCCTAGTCAGGTGCTAAAACTCACAACTGGTTTGACTCTTCAAGGAGGCCCAGAGTCTCCCATTCTTTTGACCAGGAGGCCAAGGTGTGGCAAGGCTGGTGCTTAACCTTGCAGGAGAACAGGAGGTGGTATAAGACTGATTATTAGGGAGAGGTTTATTCTTGGTGGACTATATGGTTACTCTGAAGTCTCAAACCATGGGAAAAATGGCTGAATGCATATTTGATTTATCAAGGCAAACCTGGCTGCCAAGTTCTCCCAGCATCTCTCAGCCTCTACCTGTTACTGGGTTTTCCTGACTTTCATACCCTGCTCTCTACCCTGACCTCTCCATTCCAGGGGGCCATGTTGCATTTCCCTGTAACGCAATCATTTTAGTTACCCACCTCTTTTTATCCCTTTGCCCTCATGGTTGCTGCATCTGTATTTCCTCTCTTCCTTTCCTCTCCCATCTCCCCCATATGACCCAGCTCAGTTCGTGTTCACTCTGGACTCTCCCAGATGTCTCTGCCTCTGGCTATGCTCTCCCTTTAATCTACAATAAACTTTCTCCTTCACCCTACCTAGGAGCAGTCATGTCTTTCACTTCTTTTTTTTCATTCAGTTACTTTACCATTCCTACCTATAAAGATGATGCTCTAATATCAATTAGATGTACTCAGACTGGAGAATAGATATAATAATCCATTACAGCCATCAAACACGGAGATTCAGGCTGGGCATATGGTGGTGCACTCCTTTAATCCTTGCACTTGGGAGGCAGAAGCACTCACACATCTGTGAACTTGGTCTACATAGTGAGTTCCTGCCTCAGAAACCAAAGGAACAGACAAAAAAGTCAGAGAGATCCAATGTCAAAGGGCTCAGCAGAGGGCTGGATGTCTGGGGGAATTTCTATCACTTTCTCTTGGATAACTTCCAGGCAGGGGTACATATTTAAAAGAGCAGAGTTAAGAAACCAGAGACTCCTTCTGACATTCCTTACCTGAGGCCAAGGACAGAAATCAGGGGCATTCTTGGAACTGCTGTTAGGTGCCTGTGCTGCCTGCCTGGCCAGTTTCTTTCCCCTGTTCTCTTCATGGATGTGTGACATTTTCTGTATTTTTACAGGTATAACTTTTGTAGCCATATAGTGATTTTTCACCTTTTCTCTTGCTTTGTTTTGTTTTTGAGATAGGGGCTCACTATCACTTAAACTAATTTAAAACAAACCATCCTCCTGTCTCACCCACCCAAAAACTATAACCTCAGACATGGTAACAGCTAGATTATGTTTCTTGGATTAACAGAAAGGGAAAAAAAATAGAGTGAGAATACGGTGGGTGATGGAGGAAGTTTCATGGTCCTTCTACTTGCCTTTAAAACAGGCATGCTTGGTTGAATTTTTCTTTTTTTCTTAGTTAGTTTGTTGTTGTTGTTTTTAACCAAACACTTAAGAAAAAGGATTCTTAAAATAAAAAGGATTTATTGATTAACAGAATCTAGCTCCAGAAATCACTGGTTTCACGAACAGATTCCTACAACGACCAGGAGCAAATATAGGTGACAATTAGAAATGGCAACTGGGAGTGTGAACTGTAGCTCCCTGGAGAGTTCTTGCCTAGTACTCTCCAAGTCCTGGGTTCAATGCCTTGGACAGGAGGTAGAATCTGGGATAGGAAAGCTACTAGCATTTTTTTGCATTGAACCGTAGACATTTCCTCCAGAGAGGAAGGCAATGAAGGCTCTACGGCAAAGGACAGGCATTAAGGAGGAATGATTCTTGCATCTGCAGAGGTTTGGTTGTAAGCAGTGTGCTATGGCTTTCAGGTGGGCATCATGGAATGTGAGTTAAGAATTTAACATGGATAGTCAATAAAATAAGTTAGCCTTTGGTTCTTTTTTACTTTTTATTTTTACTTTTTGGTTTTTCTAGACAGGGTTTCTCTGTATTGTTTTGGAGGCTATAGTCCAGCCTGGCCTCGAACTCACAGAGATCCGCCTGCCTCTGCCTCCCAACCTCTGCCTCCCGAGTGTTGTGGGATTAAAGGCGTGCACCGCCCCTGCCCGGCTAGCCTTTGGTTCTTCTTAACCTACAGCTGGTTAGCAGACTACCCCTCCCCCATCTCGTGTCCCTTTCACCTTTTGGGACATGTAAATACATTTAATACATCACAGAAATTTTCTTTTGTTTAGGTGTCATAGATAACACCACTGTCACTTAAGAGCCAGAGGAGTGGCAAAAGCAGGTTCATATGGAACGACCCACCCAGGAAAAATCTTACTTAAGTATCAACAAAGAACGACCACTGGTCTTGAGTTTGCACCTAACGGGGAAGGTTTGAAATAGTTTATGCTCATGAATGACACTTGGGGGAATGTGTCCCTCTTCAGTTAACTTCAGAATTTTAGACTTTTTTAAAAAAGCTTTCCTTTCTGTAGACAAACATTTCAGTTCTGCCCAGTCCCACAGCTGTTTAGCCTCAAACACACTGAAGCTTATATTAATTATAAACTGTTTAGACAATGGCTCAGGCTTCTTAGAGCATCTCCCATCATCTTTATTTTTTCTTAGTTCTTTTTCTTTTCTTTCTTTCCCTCCCTCCCTCTTTTCCTAACCCCCCACGCCCCACCCTACCCCCGGCAATACACTTTCTATTTCTTTCTTATATTTTTCAGTATCAGGGATTGAAAATAGGGCCTTATGCTTGCTAGGCAACACTAGGATATAACCAAGAATTAAGGAAAGTAGTTATAGATAAAGTGAAATAAATTATTTATCCTGAGGAGTAGTTTCCAGTGCTAATTATCTGTACGAACATGGAATTTGATTGCATCTGCCCATGCTCTCTTGAATACCCGGAGTTCCTCTTATTTTCACACAGTGCATAAGTCTCCTGGGATACAGTGAGGGCAGAAGCCAAGGCCAGCTACCATAAGACAGATGACTGAACGTTGGCTTCAGTTGTCCTTCGTAAGAGCCAGGAGGGTCGACATGGGTATACTTTGCAATCATTTGTTTAATTAGCTGAAAATCCTAAGGGAAAATTTGGTGAAATGGCAAACTCTCAAAGCCCAATTTAAATCCGTTTCTATGTATAACAGAATTCTTTATAATACAGACCTTTTTAATGGCACGAATTAAATCTATGTAGTCAAGTCTTCGAATTCTAAAAGCAACTTTTACAGACATATGATAAAATAATTCTATTCTTTAAAATATCACTCACATAAAAAACAGGTAAATATTTGCATTTGGCTAAAAAAAAGTCATACTTCATGTAATCATTTTTACACAGATAACAAAGTCGCCCTCATTTCCAATGGTATTTTGTACACATTTTGTATAAATATATTTACATTTCTTCTCGTTGAATACATTTAAATGCTAGTGATACATAATTAATTTACGTTAGAGCACTTAAAAAGATTTATGTAAAAGCTGTACATTCTAGTCATTGTGCTTTGGTGTTTTCAGAGTTTTGATTTTGGGAGCTAACTGAAAGGCCAGTGGGCTCAGTTTCTTCTGGGCTCGAGTTCAAGCACAAAAACAGCTAGAACTCAAAGGCATTTGCTATACAAGTACCCCTGTCCATCCCTCGCCCCCAAGAGAAAGCATTTGGGTGAAGAACCGTCCATCCTCTCTATGCTTTTCCTTTAAAAAAATTTAAAAATCAGCTATATTATCCAGGAAATCAAAATCTCATTAATGTATTGACTCCAGATGAATAAAGACCCTTGGCTTTGTGACAATCTGAAGGCTGGAGGTTGAATAGGTTTTGTGTTTTCTATGAAACTGTATCATTTGCTGCTTTTGGTGGCAGGTGACCTTAGTGCACTGTTATTGAAAAGATAGGCACAGTAGATGCGACAGTTCTGAATGCACATAGTGTAAACGCAGGGTGATCATTATATATTGGAAATTGGAAACAGGTGTCCTGGCATTAGTGCTTTAAGGGCTGCTCTGCGTGGCAGGCTAGAAATGTAGGTACAAAAAGTAAAAGAGAGGTTTACAATTTCACAGTTACACCCTCCCTCTTCCAGTACAGAAAGGCTGATGGAAAAGCTAGAAACCCTAGGGAGTTCAATCTTTCAAAATGTCAGTCTGGGCCAGAAAGATACAGTAGGACAACTAGAGGAAGAGACGGACTCATTTTTCATTATGTGGAAGTTGGTTAGTTTTCTTCATAGAAATTGAGTAATTTGGTGTCATAGCAAAGCGTATATGTGAATTTTTGGATAGTGACCATGAATGTAGCAGAAACAACTAAAAATTGTCCTGATGTGTTTCCCCTTTCTTCTGTTGTATTTGAACCCCTTATTTTGTGGAGGCCAATTAGCTACTTCAAAGCAGTATGTGTTCCAGCTTTTCTTTGTAGTTGATTGCAGCAAGATATGTGTTAGCCAGCAGTTTTAGTAAGCAGGAGTGGTGTGTGCAGCTCCTAGACATTCTTGAGTGAAAGCACTGTTCTAGTTTACCCTTCAACCAGCTAGTTCCACGTGCTGTAGAGACTATTCTAGATCAGCCAGACTCTGTGAAGGCAAACTATCACTTAAAAAATGCTTTTTGCATACCAGTTATGGAGTCCTTTCTCTCCTCAAAAGAAAAACAAAATTATCCTTTTATTTAAAAAATGTATCTACTTATTTTTCTGTGTGTGGATGTATGTTTATGAGCATCCCATGTGTACAAAAGCCAGTGGTGGCCTGAGTACTTACATCTGACACTGCAGTTATAGGCCATAGCCAACTGACTTTGGTGCTGGGAAATGAACCAGGTTCTCTACAAGAGCAGGAAGTGTTCTTAACTGCTGAGCTGTCTCTCCTGCCGCTAAATGATTCTTTCCATAAGCCATTGTTATTTTGGACATCTAGTAATAACTGTTAAATCTCATCTTCCCATGGTCTACAGAAGAGCTACTAGAAATTTCTCTCCTATGAAGTCCTCTCCCACTGAGAACTGCATAAACATTTAGAAATAATATATTTTGTGTGTGTTTAGTTTTGTCTTCACAGTCTCTCCTGAGACCTTCTCACTAATTGATCTAAGGACCTCCTGTTGGACTCATTTCTGGAAGGTTCACAGCATGTTCCAATACTGTCATCCCTGGGACTAGGTTAATCAAAACAGCACATGTCATTCAAAAATAGCTGAAGGGAGAAATAGATATATAGAAGCTACCAGTCAACAATTAAGAAAGAATAAGGAAGGAAGAAAATGAAGAACAGAATTTTTCCTTCTGTTTGTGTATTTGTTCTTGTTTTGGTCTTTGACACTCCTGAATTTTGCTATATAGCCCAAGCTAGCCTTTAGCCTTTGCTAATCATCTGTCTCAGTCTCCAGACAGATATGATTACAAGGTGTGGGTACCACACCCAATGAAGAAATTATTCAAGTAAGTTAATTTGTTTATACTGAGCGTTGATCTTTGATATGAAGGACTGTAGTTGTGTAACACAATTTTAGTTTGAAAATTACACATTTTTATTATTGTAATTGTATATCCTGAGGGTCTGCTGTTTTAATTCTTCAAGATCTGCAATATCTCTTGGAAGCAGCCCTGACATCCTGGGTTTTAATTATTATTTTGCTGTTTTGGAAATTTTGTGTATGGAGGAATGAGTCAAACCTCCTGTCCAAATTTTTCGTTTTTTATAAGCAATAATCGTTATCTCTTGGGTTCAGTGTAATAGTCCAGGATTTGGTATTCTTTGGCAGTTTCATATATTTTTGTCAAATTCACCTGAACACCTCTTATCTCCTACCAACCCCTCTTCTTCTCAGCAAGTCCCCCTCCCACCATGTTGTCTTTTGTTTTGTTTTATTACCAATTGAGTCGAATCACATCATCTGCCTACTTGGGCATGGGTGTAGAACCATGCACTGTAGACAATGACTCCCTCTCCCCAGCAGCCATCATTCACTGCCAGCTCTCCAGGGAGGGGCTAGGCACCAAGAGCTCTCTCTGTTCCATGACTGAATGTTGAAGGGTAAAGTCTTGTGCAGGCACTATTCAAGAAACTCCTCTAAGGTCTGGAACTGGACACCTCCAAAGCAGACACCATCCTTGCATCATCCTCAGTATATGAGGGTCCCAAGGATTCTTTGCTTGCAACAACAGCCTCCAGCCACCCACCATCTCTTTAGTCCTTTCTCCTTGGTGTATGTCTCTATATAAAGACACCAGTCATAATCCGATTAATACTGCACAAACAGGATGATGTTCATTTAATCACATTTTCAATAGCCCTATTTTTCAAATAATGTACACTTCACAGGAATCTTGCAAGGGGTTGGGACTTTAACATTACCTCATGTTCCTAATCCAAGGGGAAGCACCTCTGTATAAATAACCTGTTGTTTAGATTGGGTAATTAAGTGGTGGTTCTTAGTTCTCAGTGAATAATTTTAGTATTGTTGTAAGGAAGTATTAATGAAGTCATCAAAGTTTCTAAAGGCTTATTTAGCATCCCATAACTACTCTTTACTCTAGAGATCCAGCCACATTCAAATTCGATACCATAATTAAAATACAGTGAGGTTTTATGAAACGGTGACTGATGTCATGGGTATCCAGATCATAACAAAGACAATGGAGAAAATTCCACCTCTACGGAGGTCTCTAGCATTCTGCCCATACTAATATGTTCAATGAATGTTTTATGAAGCTCCCTTCTTAGTTCATAACTGAGCCAACTCTTGTAAAGAGGGAGTATATACATCTTATGAACTTAAAAGTCATATGTACAGTAGCTGTGATAGCAATAACTAATTTTCTCCTAATGAAATGTCTTAGCCACGGCTGTAAAAGAATTAATCTCTTTAAGCTTCTCTGGACTTCCTTTTGCTCTATTTTCTCTACGTTCGATCGATCCTTTTCTCTATTGGAGGTTGTTCTTTTCTCACAACAGCCTCCTTTGCAATGTCACTGTATTTTATTAGCACTCTTATTACTGTTTGTAAGGTCCCAGTCTGCTTATAAAGATACTCAAATTTCCCTTTAAATCCAATGATTTTCAGCAACACGTTATCTGTGAAGTATTTCTCCCTTGGGCAATAACTCCTTTCATTTCTCTCCATCTTCACTTAGCACTGAAAGTCTGACTCGTTAGAAAGGGTTCCTGGATCTCCGTTTCCTTGAGGAGAAGAATATTTTGTTTTTTGTGTTTTGTAGGAGGTGGTTCAAAACGGGATACCCTTCCTCCCATCTAGGAAAATTAAATCATTTTTTCCTCCGTTTTAAAGATGCCACCGTATGATGTTCTCTCTGCAGTATTTTTTGGGGGAATCTCATTTGGAAAGTTTGGGAATTTGAGACAGGGGTCCACTATGTTGTCAGTCTGTACTGTAATTTGTGTTTCACTTTTTCAGCCTCCCCAGTTGTTGGGATTGTAGGAACGTACACCCCCAAGCTTAGTTATATAGGTGTTTTTATTCACTTTATATAGGAATTATGTGTGGCATTTCAAAACAGTTTTGATTCTTTTCCTCCTAGTGTCTGCTTTTAATTGTCTTTAGGTAAAATTTCTGGCTCTCTTGTAAATATTATCCTCACTTAATATCTAAATACCAGATGGGATTTCATTTTTAACAAACAAAGAGTTTGCAATCAGCATACTCAAACACATGCAGTTTATTCCTAATTTGAGGACTGCTTAAAATACTTTAAAATTCCAGTAAACATTATTGTATGTGTTTTAGGCATAAACACATTACATATAAACACAATGCTATTGCTTAGCAGATTGACTTGAAGAATATTCTCCAGAAATTAGTACATGATATGGAATTCTTGTGGAGAGTTTTTGGAAAAATTAAGACTTTTTTTTCCTAAGGGATGTTACTTTCTTAGATTTATCCACTGCATACATCAGAATTTTCCTTCCTAAGAGATGTGTCCTTTCCTAGAGGCACATGCACATATTGATATAAACAATAACAAGAAGGAATCCTTTTTTAGCTCAGAGTGTTGGCCACCCACACTCATCTCCTACTATGTTTCAATACCTATCATAGACCATATAAAAAACAAAACAAAAAACTAATGCTTATTGTCTCCTCTCTGCCTCAGAATGGTTCTGAAGCAGTACTGATTTTCATTCAATCATGCAAGAAGGCACCAAATTTTAGACAAATGAAACAGTAGAGTTTCTTGTTCCATTTTTTGATGCTATTATCATTATCTAAACACTAAGTAAATTATAAAGAACACAATAGGTTCTGGTATCATAATTTATCTTATCTTATCATTCTTACTGAAATTATAAATTTAACTCCAACTAAGTAAGTAGCCCTAAAGTATTTTAGATGCTGTGTTTAATTTCATCTTAGGGCAAAAAGTCCAAAACTAAGAAAGTACATTTTACTGCAAATTACAGCATAAAAACAGAAGCTCCCTAGGAGATCTCTGGACAGCATTTTCTTTGCCACTTTTGAAGTAAAATAAACAGGCACTCTATTTGATCAGAGCAATTGCTTCTTCATAACACTGGTAAAGCTCTCCTCTGCTATGTACAACGAGTGCTAAGTAGAAATTTAAATATAAAGGGAAATATCTAAAATTTTGTTCGTATGTCACATAGGTAGTATCACCTGCCAAACCACAAAACAGAAGAGGGAAAAAATAACTATAGGCAAAATTAAGTAATAAATCAACTCCAGGAAAATAATGCTGTTGAAAATTTAGTACCCAAATGGAATTGCCTTCCTAGTCATATTACCTTCCTAAAATAATAAAAAGCCACATACCTAATAATAAAAATGAATAAAAACATGAACCAAAAGGCATTCTTAATCATTCAACAGCTGAAACGGGAATTGAATACCTCCAATCTATTACTTTAGAAGAGGTGTGATTTTACCTACTTCATCTGTTTTATATCACATATTTTAATATCCATGGATGTCATCTATTTTTTAAACGTAAAGATTAATCTGAGTGGCAGGGAAAAAATATGACACTCTTTAGAATCATCTTGGCCTAGCAAAAGTATATATAAAGCCCAAAAAGTGAACCACTTAACTGAAGATCATTTACTACATATCTGTTGCAGTAATAGTAAAATGTGTTTGTCATTTATTTTTAGTAGCTGTTATTGAGGAGAAAATTCAGCAGATATTTTGTCAAGAAGATAACTTTCAACTTATGCCTTCTAAAGCTACATTTAAAGGTGTCTTCTCTTAGAATTAAGTAAACCACCCCCTCCTTGATAAAATATTAAATTTTTGTACTGGTGTTGACATAATATAATTAGTGAAATGAGTTTTATTTTTTTAATTCCAAAAGGCACTGCTACTAACAAAAATATTTTAGAATGTCTTCTATGCATTCTTTGACATTTCATGTATATACAATGTATCTTTCTCATACTTACCCTCAGCTCCCTTCCACCTTCATGTCAAATATATGTTTACTACCCACCCAGAAAAAAGGTTAGATTGGCATAGCTTTTAATTTGTTTGGTCATGACTATACAGTAACATATATTTTTAAAGAAAAGAAATTCCGTAGATACAATGTATTCTTACTGTATAGATTTTTTTCAATTCAACTCAACAGTTATGTCTCAAGTTTACAGTCCTCAACCAGGATGAAAATGAGAAAATTGTTGGGATTTTTGTTTGACTAGCTAGAATTATTATAAAAATATATTAAGAAAGTCTACCTTCTCTTAATTTTGCTAAGTTAGCACTGATAGTTCTTTAGAGCATTTAACTAGTGAGAAAACACTAGTATTTGGAGTGCGTTTATTTAGTTGGTTTAGTATATGTAGTTAGAATATTAAAATTAAATTTGGAGAAACATCAAGTCTCAAAAGGCCTAACAATTACACTGTACTTTTTGTTCTGAGAAGAATTTTATTTATTTATTTTAATTTTAATTTTAAATAGCTTGTTTTACATGTCAATCCCAGTTCCCTCTCCCCTCCCCTCCTCCCACACCCCTCCCCACCATTCCCCCCATCCTCCCACCCTATTGCCAATTCCTTCCACATAGGGGATTTCTAGAGTCTATCATTTCACTCCGGGTAGGGTCCAAGCACTTCCCTAAGAGTCCAGGCAGAGAGAGAAACCCTCTTTGTGATATGGACACACGATGTCTGTTTGTATTCGAGGGATAAACACTGATCCACTGCTCAGAACCCCATAGGTAGCCCAGGCCTCCTCATTGACTCTCACATTCAGGGGTTCTGGATAGGTCCCATGCTGGCCTCCCAGTTGTTGGTCTGGGGTCCATGAGCTCTCCCCTGTAACTTACCCTTCTACTCTCTCTCTCTCTCTCTCTCTCTCTCTCTCTCTCTCTCTCTCTCTCTCTCTCTCTTTCTCTCTCTTTCTCTCTTTCTCTCATTCTAACATATAGGAATATGAGTATATATATTGAGATAGGGTCTCATGTAGCTTTGGGTGGTCTTCAGTCACCTGGAAAGTACCTTGAATAGAATTCGGATCCTCCTGCCTCCACTTTCCCAGTGTTGGGGACTACAGATATGCACTACCACTCATGGTTTCATATAGTCCTTGGATCTAAACCAGGGCTTTACATAGTGCTAGGCAAGTGCTCTCGATGAACCAAACTATATCTCCAGCACCACTTAAATATATGATTAAAATTTACAATTCTAATGCATTAATCACATTTTGACACCATCAGCTATTGATAAAGAAGAAGGAAACGTTGGTTAAATAGATGTCTTCCCTCCCTACATTTCTCTAATTTGGGATTCCAATCTGGACTCTTATAGACAAGATTTAATAGTGTAACACTTTCTGATTGTGCCAAGAAATTAGTATTTATAAACTTAAAATATAAATAATATATTAAGCTAATATGCACTGAAGGCTTTTGCATGACATGCTTGAATTTTTTCATAATTTAATAAGGCAAAAATTATCAGAGGTGCATACTTTAAAGGTGTAGTTCAGAAGTTTTGATACTTGGGATACTTTTTTCAGAGGTTAAGAGAAGGAACAATTTGCATTGTTAGCAAGTGTCTTAGAAAAATTAAGTAGTCATGTCTCATTTATTCTTATCCTTCCCTGACACTATTTTTACTGATTCTACTTCAATGATCCACCAGTACTACATGTATGTTTTTAATTACTATATTTCTATATTCTTATAATTTCTTTCAATAGGCGTAATTTCCTCCATGTTACAATAACCGAAACTTGATCAAGATTATGACATTAGTGAATTTATGAAAATGCTTCAACTTAAAATTCTTAACATTAATATCTTATTTTACAATGCTTCATGCGTTTGCTAAAATATGATTGAAAATAGACAAAATACCTAAAATAGTCTGAACTAACATATACGGTCCTCATGAAGTATAATATATATTAACTAGTGAATTAATTTCTCTCATAAGAATGACACAATGCTTAATGTAATTGAAATTAATGCATGAGATTTACCTGTTCTTGTTACTTATTTCAGGAAACAAGTTAAATACATGGATAAGTAATGCTTGATATTCTGCTGTGGTTTAAGTATGGACTTGCTTCATAGCCCAGTTAGCCTGCAGCTCACAACAATCATTTTGCCTGAGGACGTGCTACAATGTCCTGCTCACTTTGTATCATTTATCAAGCTCTGGTTTCCAATTCTAGTGACCTGCTGTGCTTACCCTGTTAGGCCAGATCCCTAGCTATCATGACAATTAAAATCGCATGCCCCATATGGTACTTTTTAGTACTAGCAAAACTCTTCGAATATGTAGACAAGTATAGAGATACAGACTTTCATTAACCTCGTTTTTTTTTAACATTTTTAAGTTGTTTGTTTATTTATTGTTTGTTTTATTGGTTCATGCATTAATTGGAAAGAGCTTCATGGGTTCTGAGTGGGTGCTTTATTTTATGTTTGCCTAACACCAACTATTTCCCTGTTGTCCTTCTTGCCAAGGTCAAATCTAGTCTTATTTAGTACAAAATTAAATAAATTTTTAAAGCTATAATTTAAAAAGTCTATTCATGACACTGTTTCACTAAAAGAAAAGATGCTTTAGAGCTTTCCTCTATGAAGAATAGAAGAAACAAATATAGAATAAAGAATATTATTATCAGTTACTGTAACTGATGGCTCTTCCTGGCATTTGTGTGTCCCTGTGTCACACAGGTCCCTTCTGCCATTCTTTATTTTCTGAATGATGCTTAATTTTTTATTCATTCTAGAAGGCCTCTCTACATAGTTCATGAATTTGGAAGAACAAAATAGCTTTACCTTTACCTCAAATGTTACTTTGGTGCCAAAAACCCAGCTCCCCTCAATTAAAAGAATTAAGTTTCTCTCTTCTATTCCTTTGTGTAAGGTTTTTTTTTGTTTGTAGCCAGACTTTTTCCTGATTAGAAACCCTGTCTTGAGTTACCCTGTGTGGTGATTAGGAAGACAATGGCTCCCAAATGGAGCAGCACTACTTAGAGGTGTGGTTTTGTTGGATTAGGTGTGGTCTTGTTGAAAGAAATGTGTCACTGTGGATATGGGCTTTGTGGGTTCATACATGCTCAAGCCACTCAGAGTGAAACAGTCTCCTTCCTATTGCCTGCAATAGGAAAGACTCTTAGCTACTTCTGTAGCACCATGTCTGCTTGCTTGTCGCCGTGTCCCACCACGATGACCAAGATGATAATGCACTGAAACCCTGAACTGTAATCGAGGCATCCAATTAAATGTTTTCCTTGATAAGAGTTGCTGTGTTCATGCTGTACTTTCAAAGCAATAGGAACCCTAATGAAGACTCTCTGTTAGCACAATCTCAGGTGTACCTGAAAGGGATTGTGAGGTCCAAAATCCTGAGGGTTTTGGGACCTCTGTGTCACAATCCAGGAAAATGACCAACTGTGCCTTTAGTGTACAGCAGCTTATGTGAGAGTGAATGCTATTCAGCGCCTCCTCTCCAGCACC
Organism: Mesocricetus auratus; assembly: GCF_017639785.1. NCBI lineage: Eukaryota > Metazoa > Chordata > Mammalia > Rodentia > Cricetidae > Mesocricetus > Mesocricetus auratus. The sequence continues at coordinate 59,285,040 of NW_024429190.1, forward strand.
ATCAGTTAGCTTTCGGTGTGTTACTTCACGTCATTTGCCATTTACTTTATGTTCTAGCCTTTCTCACTTTGGACTGCAAAATGTCTAAAATTTACTGCAAAGAACTGTATTTTATACATATAAGATACCATTGATTAATAAATTACATTGAGCAGCATTCATTTCCCTAAAAAAAATCATGTATGTATCCTCTACCTCTTGCCTACCTGAAAACTACATGATTTGCATTCCTCAAGTTGATCTTATTGTATGATTCTTAATATTTGAGATTTGTTCTTATGTTCCATATCTCTCATTCATAATCCCAAAGGAATAGTTAAATCTGTCAAATTCAGCAGGGGAGATCCAGATGTGGAAAGCACAATGATTCCTGAGCTTCACTGTTTTCATTCACAGCTGCTTTTTTACAGTCTGTCCTTCAGAAATCTTTCCCTTGAAAGTATGTCTGTCTGTTTTACTAGTTATCAGTGCTGATGCATAACCATTGTCATTCCTGGATTGTTCTTCCTGATGCGATAAACACCATGACCAAAAGCAGCTTGAGTAGGAAATGGCTTCTTTGGTTTATAATTCTAGGTTTCAATCAATTATTGATGGAAGTCAGGGCAGAGCCTCAAGGGAAAACTGAAGCATAAACCATGGAGTGTTCTCCCTCTGGCTTGCTCAGCTAACTTTCTAATAAAGTCTGGTCCTACGTGCCCTGAGATGGTGATGTACACAGAGGGATGGACTCTTGCACATCAATCATCAGTCAAGACAATTCCCCCCAGACATGCCCACAGGACAGCCTGGTGTAAGCAATTCTTCAATTGAGATTCTATCTTCCCAGGTGACTTGAATTTGTATCAAGTTGACAATAAAAATGACAAATCTACAGATGTAATATAGTTTATGGTCTAAGAGATCCTCATTCCTTGCATATGTATAAGTCAAAAAACATCTGTGTTGGTAAGTTTTATGTGAAGTTGACACAAGCTAAACTCATTGAGGAAAAGGAATTGTCAGCTAGAAAAGAAAAGAAAGGAAAAGAAAAGAAAAGAAAACGCTCCCGTAAAGTTGGCCTGTAGGCACACCAGTGGAGTATTTTCTTAATTTGTGAAATTGATGTGGAGAGACCAGTCATTGCGTATTGTTCACCACTAGGAAGGTGGTCCTAAGTTGTATAAAAAAGCAAGCTAAACAAGCCATGGGGAGCAAGCTGAGAAATGCCACGCCTCCAAGGCCTCTCTGTCAGCTCTTGCTGAAGTGTGTTCCTGCTCTGACTTCTCTCCATGGTGAACTAAAACCTGTAAGAAGAAATAAACCCTTTCCTCCCCAAGTATTTTTAGTGTGTGGTGTTATATAACAGCAACAGACACCTCAATTAAGACAGTGTCTCAATTTATTGCTTCTTTATGGATAGAAGTGAATTTATATGTGTGATTCTTTTCATATTCATCGAAACAACTGTGATAATTAGAATGAAAGCCATCTACATAGTTGACTGGATAACATCTTCCTGTCAAAATTGAAGCCAAGATAAAACTAAAACAAACCATCCGCATCTAATCCCTATTTTCTAATATGATTCCTCAAGTGAAAGAAACCAGGCTCCTTGGAGAAATGGTTGACTCCAAGGCCAGAGCTAGAAGTAAAGAGAATGAGCTAAGAGAATCCTGTAAAAGAAGTGCTCAAACGCAAAATAATGAAGACCTGGTAGACAGAGCCAACCCAAAAAACTCCTTAGCCAAGTATGAAATACTCTGCGTAATGAAATAAATAATGTGGTAAGGAGTTATAAACTATAAAATAACACAAATATCCATGAATCCATGCTGATATGCATGGATAAATGTTAAGAATAAAGATACTATATAGTAAGGAATTAGAAATGCTATATATAGCTGGTAGCTATCCAGTGAGATGTTTATCTACCCTTTCTTTGCAAGCTGTACTTGGTATGTTGCCTCCATTGAATGCAATATGGAAAGTAATACAACTAAGATAAAATTTGAAGAACAGAGCAACACTGTCTTTATCTTGTGATCTATTGTAACCCATAACCAATCAACTGAATTATTCACAAATGCCCTTGCTATGATTAAAATGAGAATTTACCTTTGTGGTTATCCTCCAAATCCACAAGTTCAGTACAAATTTATAACATATATAATAAATGCAGATCAAACACTGTTTGAGAAACAGCCTAGAAAACACCAATACCTTTTATATTTTTAAAACTAAGGAAAAATAAAGAAAACAAAATAGATGTCACAAGCCAGAGGAAACCAAGGGAATGTGACTATTAAACAAATTGTTCCATCCTAGGTTATACTGAGGTTAGAAGAGAAGGGGAGTGAGAGAATGAAGCACCTATTAAAAAATTGTGGAGTTCAGGTAATATTTTATTAATAGTGGTTTGCTAGTGGAGGTAAATATGCCATAGTAGTAATGTAAGATGCTAAACTAAATTTGGGCAGAGTCTACGGCAAACATCTGCAATTATCTTTGAAGCTTTTGTGCAATCGACTAGGAACTAGATTTTTTTCTTATTGTAAAATTGAAAGTTAGTTAAAAACAAAGAGAAATAAATAACAAGTCTGGGAGTTCCATATTCGTAGAGTTGACTTTGTTTGTTTATTAAAGAATATTTCCAGGGAGCAACCAAATCCAGAAAGAAAATACACTTGAAAAATAAAGATATTTGTTGGCTCCTTGCTCTTTGTTATATGAGTTGACTATCAGTAAGAAATTATGACTTCAGAAAAATTAACTAGGTTTAGTGAAAATCTCTGTATTAGTTAGTGCTGCTATCACTGTGATGAAACACCATGACTAAGAGCAACCTGGGGAGGAAATATTTATTTGGCTTACAAATCACAAGTTACGGGTCGATTGAGGGAAACTAAGGCAGGAATTCAAACTAGGTGGAACCTTAGTCAGAAGCTGATGCAGATGTCATGGAGATCTGCTTACTGGCTTGCTCCTCATAACCTGCTCAGTCTGCTTTCTTATATCACCCAGGACTACCAGCCCGGGGGTGACATCACACACAGCAGGCTGGACCTTCAACACATCTATCACTAAATAGGAAAATGCCTTATAGGTTTGCCCATAGATAGATAGATAGATAGATAGACAGACAGACAGACAGACAGACAGACAGACAGGAAGAATTGGCTGAAGGAGGAAAAGGGGGTCATATGGAAGAGAAAGAAGGGAAGGGGAAGGGAAGGGAGGAGAACGGAGATGAAAGGAGGGGAAGGGAGGGGAAGAGGAAAACAGATAAAGAGGTAACTTTACCTGTCAGTATGTTTTAGGGGCTTTAAATTCCTTCCAGACAAGCCTTGCCATATTTCTCCACTAAGATGGAACAAAGTGTGGACTAAGAATGGGCTTCCAAGAGCCCTTAAGAGGGTTCCAGCAGAGAGCTTTGAAAAGCTTTGGAGGAGTATTACTTTGTAACCATCTGGGAAATACACTGAAGCCAAGAAATGTGGCATGTGATTCTTTCAGTTGTTCATGTGATCAGTTTTAGGAACTTGAACCTTGACAGATGTTAAGAACATAGAAGAGGTTATAGATAATTTCTCATAATTAAGAGCCAAAATTAGCTTGTTTAAAAAAAAAAGAAAAGAAAATTCGACTTTAGCACATGGTGTCTGAGATGCCTCTGGGGCCCAGGGAAAAGCATGTGGGACAGCAGTTTGTAATCCTTTACTGTAAAAGACCAGATAGTAAATATTGCATGTTGTTCAGGCTAGGGTCTCCATTTCCCCTTTCCTTGTGCAGTTGTTGTTTTGAAACAGCCAAGAGAAATATGTGAACCAATGAACAATACTCTGCCCCTATATAACTTTATTAACACAAGAATTTGAATTTCATGTATTTTTCACATGCTAAGAATTATTATTTTCTTATTGTTTTCCTTCCAGTTGTTTTCTGTTCTTTTGATACAGATCCAATGTAGCCAAGGATGGATTTGAATTTTACATGTAGCTGAGTATAACCTTGAACTCCTGGTCTTCTTGTCTAGGGTTATAATCATGTGTCACCATGCTTGAGTTGGTTAGGTTTTTTTGTGTGTGTGTAACTTTTTTATTTTAATTTTAAATAGCTTGTTTTATATGTCAATCCCAGTTCCCTCTACCTCCCCTTCTCCCACACCCCCCATCATCCCCCAAATCCCCCCACCCTGTTGCCAATTCCTGTTGGTTAGTTTTTTCCAAACTTGATACAACCTGGAGTCATCTGGGAAGAAGGAGCCTAAGTTGAGGAACTGTCTTCATCAGACTAGTGGGTGGACAAGTCTATGAGGCCATTTCTTGATGGATGATTGATGTGTGAAGGCCCTGCCCATTGTGGGTGGTGCCATCCTTGGACAAGGAGTTCTTGGTGTATAAGAAAGCAAACTGAGCAAGGTAGTAGGTATCATTCCTCCACAGCTCTCTGCTTCATTCAGTTCCTTCTTCCAAGTTCCTCTCCCTTGACTTCCTGTCCTGAATGCTCTTCATGATGATCTGTAAACCATGAATGTGGAATAAAACCTTTCCTCTCCAAAATAGTTTTGTCATGGTGTTTATCATAGTGACAGAATCCAAACTAGAACAATCTTTGTCTTACTTTTTTCCTCACCTATTACAAAATAAAAAAGAAATCCATACCTCTAAGTTATTCAAAAGCAAATGGCAGTTTAGAATTAGTTTAAGGTTCTTAATTTGCTCACCCTTAGTAGGAAATCTGGCCTGCAAACAGCAGTATCTTTATCAGTGCCCATGCAGCTATTTAAAATGATGGGTTTGAAAGCAATTGCATCTCTGGATTGATGGATAAAGGAGTTGGTGAGGGGAATGTTGGAATTTAAGGAATAGAAATTAGTGGAAGAAATGTGAAGTGGCCCAAACAAATTCTTAATGTGATAAATAACATTTTATGATTTTAATATATTTTAAATATATGAAACATATAATCATGTGTTGTTCTGTGAGTAGTTACAGACTCACCACATTATTTTCAACATTTTTAATGTTTTATTTACCATCTAAAATTCAGCTTAAACAAAGTTTGTGTAAGGGACATTATCATTTTTACATATCTCATTCAGAGGGTTTTGATTTACCACATGAACTTAACTATTTTGTACTCTTTATTAATGAGCAAGAAACTAAGCAAAATATTCAGAACCCTGGAAATCACTTTCAAATAAAGTAACAAAAACATTCGTGGTGCCAATGGCAAGTTGTGTCTCAATCTAATTCTCTTCAACTTCACTCATCATGCCATTAGAGTTCCCTTCCACTTCCTTGGGCTGAAAAGTGATTATTCAGAAACATATCTAATAAAACCCATAGCTAGGTATGTTGAAGTAAACTGAACTTTGAATTTCCCCAACATTATTTTTCTCCTTCCAATTTGTACATCATTGAAAAACATGATACAGAAACATGAACATACTCACACATTTCAGCAGCAAATAGAAGAAATTCAAGTATCATAAAATTTAAAAGCCCCACTAGAACTTATTTGTAGCTCAACTCTGAATGAAGGCCTGATAATAGCTGATTATAAATGTACAACAGTGCTTGCTTTCCAGGACATACAGTATTAAAGCGCCATTATCCCTCTTGGAAGGAAAAGGAGCAAACAGCCAGGCACCAAACCAGCAAACCCACTTTTAAGAGAGGCGACTCAGCGCCAGTTGTTCATTTTTAAGGAATGAATGACAACACACTTTTCTGATGTTTTTCTGAGTTGGACACATATGTTCTTAATGACTTTTAGCTTAACAAGGTAGCATTATATTATATCCTGATGAGTATTTCTCAAAATAGAAATTATTTAACTGGAAAAAAACCGTAAATAAAGGCACATACATATAGTCACTGTTTGGGGACAATGCTCCTAGCTACAACCACACTTAAGAATTTCTTATGGAGAAATTTGTTTTTGGTACATGTTGACTGCCTGGGCATTCTTGAAAGTTCCCTGGTGCTTCCTAATGTGCATCTTATTATTAAGAAACACAATTTTATGTGTATTGTTTGATTTCTTCTTGAAGTACAGTATGGCCTAGCCCATTCATTCTCTTTCCAATATTTCTTAACAGAGCAGAGGTAAACCTGAATCCTTTGCTTACTACCATTGTCCAGAATTGAATTATGTTGGTTGGAATGAAATGTGAAATTATTTGCATTGCTGATTGGAAAATGAAAAAAATTGCCCCCAGGCAGGGATAGGATAGCAACAGCTGCCAGCTAATCCTTTTATCTCTCTGGATCTGGGTGGAGTGGAAGACTTTTATGATGTTGGCATCAGTGTGCTGTGTTCGTGCCAATATCTGGGCCACTCTGTTGTTGCCAGCATCAGACAAATCCTCTCATCCACGGCTCCATCTGTGGTACTTCCCTTGAGTACTGCGGCTGAGCACTGTCACTGACATGCCCCATTCCTGTGCAGTCATCCCCTAGAACTCCATGTTATTAATAGCTTCTATAAGAGTGTCTGTCATTTGGCAATTATTTTTCTGGGCAATTTATATCTTTTCACTTAACTATCATCATAGCATTCTGAGATAGTTATTATTATTGCCCTCATCATCCTTCTATTACCAGTAAGAAAACAGTCTCAATAACTATAAAGTAACTTAGCCAGCAGTAGAGAGTGATGGAGCCAAGAAAGGAACTTTGGGTTAATCCTTGTTTTTGTTGTTTTCCTGAGCCATGATGCCAAATACAATTGTGTTAATTCACTTGTCATTTTGGGTCAGTCTGAAATATTTATACATATGAAATGTTAAAATCTGCTTCTAGTTTAGTGAGGGTATAGGACAGCATAAGTAGTATAATAGTAGCATTTATTTTGTATTAGGTTTTGCAAACTAATTACAATTTAAAGTTTATAGGAAATAATGCCCCAGTGGCACAGAAATAATCTGCCCCTTTTAACCAAGGGACTTGAGCATCTACTAATTATGGAATCTGCAGGAGATCCTGGAATCAATCCCCTGTGGAAACTGTGGGTCAACTATATCATGATTGTTAAAAGCCGAGATGTTTGCATGATGTGTATATAAATTAGAACCCATTGATTACATGAAGTGAAACAGGAGACCTAGGGACATAGCTGACTGCTCTCTAGCTTGCCTAGAGTATATAAGACTCTGAATTCAGTCTCCAGCAACACACACACACACACACACACACACACACACACACACACACACACACAGAGGAATGTACACACGCAAATGCCAGTAAATTCATGAAGTGAATTCGACATCTAGGAAATGGGAATATTAGTTGCATAAACGTTGTGAAGATTAAACTAAGCAACACAGGTTACATAGAGGAATGTCTGAGAAGTATTTTGTTTGTTTGTTTCACAAACAGTCATAAAAGACTAGATTAGAAGGCTGCATGAAATTGAGGAGTCCATGGAATGAAAGATTAAATTCTACTGAGATGTGCCAACCAGTCTGAATAGAAACAAACACATTACCTTTTGTCCTGAAATAGACTTCTGATTAATCAACTGGTATAATGGTTCCATGCCTACTAATGTAACTAGTATTCCTCTGGGCCTTTTCACCTCTGTGATCAGTATTTTCCCAGAGTGTGGTGAGGTTGACTTTCTGGTGCTCTCCCACCTCTATGCCTCAGCAGAGACTTGAAGATGAGGTTTCAGTGGATAGGACAGGGTCATCTAGAGGTTATGGCAGCTGCTACACCTATATATGGCTCTTCCCTGTGAGCCTCCTGTTCCTCAAAATGTTTTCAACACTCTCCCATTCATCAGCAAAGCCCTCTGGACAGCAACTGTTCTCATGGACAGCCCAAACCACACAGGACAGTCACCAAGGGTGTCCAGAAATCAGGAAGAGGGGAATTTGATTCATTTTGATTCAGGGGAATAGCAAGACAGTGTGATGAAACTTCTTGATCTTCTGAGTTATGGGTTACTGTGACATGAGGCTTCAGGTTTGATATTAGGGAGGTTTCAGGGGAGAGAAGAAGCAGAATAGAATACCTTCTGCATTTCCAGGTCACTTTCAGAGTAGCACTGGGAGGATTTTAGTGTCACTGTCACTCAAAATTCAGTCTGCAGCTGATGTGGAATGGTGAGGCAGTGCTTACCATGTTTAGCTAGTGTCTATGTCAGGGAAAACAGACATAGGGTCAGATATCAGTTGCCCCTTCTCTGCTTTGGTTTGTACAGGCATTCAGATAATTGAATCCTTGGCCTTGCAATGCTAAGCTTGTGTGTCACCACTGAGCCATGTCTGCAGTCTCTCATCTATGTTTGAACTACAGGTAAGTATTATCATTGTGAAACGCAGGCAGGAAGAGGAGACTATCATAGATTATTGGATAATCATGTGGATGGAAAAAAACCTGAGAATCTTTCCACATACATAGTCTTTGGCACTGTATACCAAGGCCATTGCCACTATCTTGGAGATTGTCTCTGAATCCAGTCTCCATAGATAGGTAGGTAATGTTGTTCTCTATAGCAAGCACTGGGGATTTGTTAGAATTGCAAATTCACGAGTTCTACTCAGATTGCTGCCTTCACAGTCAACAAGCCCTCCAAGAGATTTTGACAATTGCCAAATTTTGAGCAGTTTTGTTCAACACTGTTGCTAGGTCATTGACCATACATGAGGCCAAGGTAAATGTTTTAAAGTTTTGGATTTTATTTATTGTCTTTTGTTTTGTTTGGAGGAGGGCCTTGTTTTCAAATCAAATTAAATTCACCTTCCCAGGTCCTATCATCAAAGCAATCCTGACTTACTAGGTTAAAACAATGGTAGTGTGGGCAAACAAATACAGATCTCAGATCCTAGAAACCAGCTCAGCAGCCCAACACTGTGAATACTGGGGTCCATGTCCATTCTCACTCTCTATGTTACATATGAGCTCCCGAAGTCACTGATGTGGAACCATACACTGCTGACAAAGGATGCTCCTCTTGTATTCTGCCTGGGCCTCATTCATGCTTAGTAATGGCCATCCTCCAATTTTATTGAACTGTGAAAAGCGGGGGCGGGGGGGGGAATAGAATGGATATCATAGAAGTGCTATACACACAAACACTGGTACATTAAAAAAAGGAAAAGGGAAAATTCTTCGTAGACATTCTTTAACAAAACTCTTACTGGTAGTTGTAAGAGAAATTTAGGTATCTTGTAACTTCAGGGCAGTAATTTATTTCTGGCAAGAAAAGGCACAAAAGCTGCTGCCAACATGAGGGCACAGTTTGAAGAGACTGGAATCCGGAAAGCATCTCTTCATAAACATCAATTTTTGTTTGGCATAGTTTTAAAAATGGCTGCTAATTTTTTTGAGATATAGTAATTATGCTCAAGCAATTTGGAATGAAATCCTGCATTGCAATTCCCCCGTGATGATTGGTTAGCACTGATTCTTCTGAACTGTCTTGTTTAGCAGTGGAGTAAAAGGAAGACAGTCTATAAGGCTTAGAGAGCTTGTCATCTGAATCTTGAAAATGGGCTTGCAGGGGATAGCTCAGTAGGCTGCTGCTCGCTTACATAGCTAGCATTCATGAGACTTTGGTTCAAGTCAACAGAACTGGGAATATAATTGTGAAAATAAATTGAGAATATTTAATGGAACTGTACTATATAGCTTATTTTTAGAAAGTTAGTAACTGAACGAAAGACTACTTTTTTCTTCCTTCCTTCCTTCTTTTATTCTTTTTTTTTTTTTTTAGAACAAGCTGACCTGAAACTCACAGAGATTCTCCTGTCTCTGACTCCCAAGTGCTTGTATTAAAGTGCCACCACTTTTTTGAAAGTTGAAAATCCATTTAGAAATTCTTTTAGGTAAATTTGCTCATTAACGACTGCCTTGCTTTAATTATCATTTATTAGTGAATTGACAGAAAATCCTGAAAAAAAGGTTGTCCGTAAAGGTAACTTCTCTAAGTCCATGCAGTTCCCTAAATGAATGCTGCCTTCAAAGCAGAGCAGGGGAAGTCAAGGACTGAGTTCCTCCCTTTGCAAATATTTCATTGGGTGTCAGTCAATGTCAGTATGTTATACATAAAACTCAGGCTCTTGCTTGGTTTGTGTTTGGCTCTGAGCATTTCAGAGCTCCAGAGTATCAGAAGGCTTTATTAAGTGGAGCCCAGCAGAAAGCCACACTTCAGGATGTCATTTTGGCAGTTGCTTGTTACCCCAAACACATGCAAAACCTTTAGTAATGTTAGCTTTAAGAAGGTCAGAATTTGATCTACAATTCTCTTTATTTGTGGTTAGAGTGATGTTGTACTTCGGAGGCCACAAATAAAGCTAAGGTCACTAGTAGAAACTGGAGGAAATAATGGAATTTTCAAATAAGATCCCTTTGAATCCACTGTGGAACTGGCCAAGGGAAAAAAGGAAATGTCACATTTGCTGAACCAAGGGAACTCTCTGGATATAGCCCCAAAGACACATGAAAGAAATAGTTTAGGGAAACTGGCAATTCTGTGAAGCTGTGCAGCTAAAATGCAAAGGAGAAAAACTTAGTGGGTGAGTTTGTTAGCATTGTGCATTGTATGCCTTTGCTCAGGGACTATGATATGTTTATTGCTTTTACCCTAAATGTATCAAATACCTACGTAATGCTGCATAAGTCAGTGATGTTCAGCCTGCTAGGATCAATCTTAGTTAGTTTAGCTGTTTACGTCTGTAATCTGCTCAGTATTTCCCTCATCTGCCACTAGTTAAGATTCACTTACATTGTGAGGTAATTTTTCGGTCTTCAGAACAAATAAAATTTTGGTAAGTTTATCCAGATAAAAGAACCATTTTGTATAAGTTTAGTTTGTTAATAACTATGTCTTTTAACAGTTAGCTATGCTTGCCCTGCATTTAATCAAACCCTTTTTAAAATAAAATGCCTCAAGTTTCTATAGCTTGAAAAACATAACAATGCATTTTATCTTTCTAGAATCTGTAGTTCTGGGGGCTGTAATCTAGGTTATGGGGCTTGGTTATGTCATAACCAAGCACAGGAAATAACAAGGGCCCTGAATTCTGTTCTTGCAACACGTTCATTCAAACCACATCACTTGCCTTCTAACCCTGACATGTACCCACAAACATCATATTGCATCCTGAAAACGTACCAATATTTGAAACTTACTGAACAATTCTAGTAGAGAGTAAATATAGTCTAGGTTTCACTTCAATCCAACATTTTCCAATTTTTTCCGTTCCCTTAGGTCTTGTAGATTCCAGCCATAGGAAATGAGTACCAGATCCCTCTCCTCATACTGTCTGTTTTTGTCTTTTTGTTTGACTTTGTTTTTTGCTAGAGTGTTTCTGGCTTCTAAGTAATTAAACTGGTGGGGGAAGAGAGAGAGGGTAGGGAAAGGCAGAGAAGGAACATATGGTAAGCTTTGATGGCTACACAGCTTTCTTTCTCTCTTGGTGGGCTGAGTGAAGCTCAGTGTCTGCTGTGGGAAGATCAGAATGAAATATACAGCAGTATCATAACAGTTTAGAAGGAGCTGCCCAGGATGGACCGACCATCTTCATCTTCCTCCTACAAGATCATTAGTCCATATTCTCTTCAGGCATTCCCTGGGACCCTCATTCTACATGTCTTTTATGGAAGGCAGATGTACCTCCCAAACATTTTGCCCTAAAGCAGGCATCCTCACAGACCTTCTGGTGTGTGCTTCCTTGTTTTCCTGCTCACAGTGGAACTGCAGCTAGTTTCCTTTGCTTATTTGTCTCCTCTGTGCTTTGCCTCTAAGCTCTGGGGAGAACATATTAGGCTCCCCTGATTCCTTTCTCTTCATGCTTAACTGAAAAGGAAGCATCAAATCAACTATTCAAGGAGGAGAGAAAAGATGCTAACTATTCACTAGTATAAATGAACTAGCTGGTGGTATAAGGTACTAGTTGACATCGTTCGATGTGGTTACATAGCTTGCCCAGCCTCTATGTTGGTAAACTTCTTTGGGCATTGCAGTCTCCAATGATGTCAGATCACTCTCCTGTGTACATGGTTATATGTGCTCTCTGTGATAAGAGAGACTCAGCTCTGGTTAGGACTGGTTCCCATCCACATTTTCTTCTTCCTGCTCACTGCACAGGCAGTTAACAATGCTCAGCTTTCCAAGTGCCTTCAAGCCTCCTGACATCTTCCAATTGAGGAACTCCACATCCAGTTTTCAGGGGAGGCTCCTATTACTTCCTAAATTACAAGTGCCTCCGGAGGATACTCTAAAGCCTTCTTGGAGGAAAGGTTATTTTCTCACATCTGTCATAATCTTATTTTAAGAATTAAGAGTAGTGTCACATCGATCAAACCTGCACGTACTTGTTAAATAACAAAATTCAACAAGACAAAAGAAAATCGCTTGGTGCTCTGGAAATTCAGGCATTCGGTTGCACTCAGTGAGTCAAGTTAGGAACAGAAACATGTATGGTGTTAACATTACAGTGACTTCCAGTGCTGCTTTTGTTTGATTACATCGTGGAACATCCTTCTGGATTTAACATTCAATTCTTTTCTTTATAAAAAAAAATAGGAGAAAGAGGTCATGCTAATTTTCATATCTACTTTCCAGTACCTATCTGAAGAGATATTTATGTAATAGAAAATTGCATTGGTTAAAGTTTGGATGGAAAATACCCCCTCCACAGGCTCATCTTTGAATGCTTGATCCCTTGTTAGTGGTGCTGTTTGGGGGAGATTGCATATCCTTTAAAGTGGAAGGATATCTGGGTGAATCACAAGAAGCCAACCTTTGCATATGGCAATAGCCTGCTCCTGTTTCTAGTTACAGCTCTCTCCTTCTTGTCAGATACCATGATGTCACCAATTATCTCAGACTTATGCTGTCACAGACTGACTCACTGTAGTTACCACACCTTCCCCACCAAAATGGACCACACCCACTGACATTGTGATCTTTCCCTTTTAATTGTCTTCTGTCTGGTTTCTTGTCTTAGCAAAAGTAAGCAATATAACATCTAAATGTAAATGAACTTTAGTTTTAGTTTATTTATATGTATGCTTTCCTTAGTGTATGTACCAAGGGGACAAGAAACTAGTAGATACTTGTTAAAGGAGAAAAAATTATTACCGTCACAGGTTCATCTTTCTAGCAAAAACATTATTTATTTATTTGTTATTGTTGGCAGGGAATAGGAGTGCTTGTGTAATGGTGTGTGTGTGTGTGTGTGTGTGTGTGTGTGCATGTAAACTTCTGGGAATCAGTTATTTCTTTCCACATTGTTGTGCAGATGACTGGTGACATCATGGTATCAGACAGGAAGGCGAGATAATGCAATAAATACCTTTTTGTAAGTAATTACAAGGCAAATGAATTCATGTGAGCTAAATCTTAAGGAGTAACTAGTGAAAACTAAGATTAAACTGGATGTGTGTCCTTTAAAGTGAGAGCTATAAAATGCAGCTTTGTATGTGAAGAACACAGCCATTTAAGTAATACATTAACGAGTACATCTAACCAATATTTATGATAAAATGGGAGATCTTTATACTTGGTCCAATTAGGAGGAATTATATGAAATTGTTAATTTTCATAATCTTTTAAAAATAAGTTTGGAGACCTTAATAAGAAGTAAGAAATTTTTGCTTTTATAATACAGGTGACTGCCTTTTCTTCTTTATAGGAAATGTTTCAATCAACATGTTTCAATTATGTTTATTTGGTGACAGTAAATTACTTTGAGGAGCATGTGCCATCTTCTAAAAAAAAAAAAAACGAACATAGCTGAAATTTCCTTCTATGAGTGTTCTGCAGAGAACTGCTACATATTTTTAGATCCCAGGCAGTAGGATTTTATGCCGATGCAATGACCCAGATCAAATCAAAACAAAAACTCCAGGTTTAATGAAGCCAAACACTCTTGGGTGACTCTCAAGCCCACCCGAAGTGAAGCAGGGGAGGGATGGGGAAAAATCACAGGGCAAGTGTAGGGACTGGAGCTTAAATGCCCTGTAGGTGTGGTCTTGAGCTTTGGGGGAGGAGCCTGGTCTTTCTAAGGGTGAAGGGTTTGGCAAAGGAGGAGTCGGGCTGAGGTGGAGTTTCTAGCCAAATGAGAACATCATTCAAATTAATCTTGTATCGTATTTTTTGATATATATAATAATATGATTTTGTTTTTGTTTTTGTTTTTGTATTTTTGGATTTACTAGACAGGGTTTCTCTGAATTGTTTTGGAGGCTGTTGGTCCAGCCCGGCCTCGAACTCACAGAGACCCACCTGCCTCTGCCTCCCGAGTGCTGGGATTAAAGGCGTGCGCCACCACTGCCCGGCAACATGATTTTGTTTTTTAAGACTATTTTTTTGTTTTTTATACAGTACATATGATTGTGATGATAAATTATATAAGTCAATTTCGATATGACAAATGCAATTATTCTTTATGACAATTTTCTATAAAGGTCTGTCAATAAATAAAGGTTTACATAATTTACAGAGAAGTAAGGAGTTCAGTATAAAAATGGGAAGGGTTAAAATAAGCCATTCTGAACAGTGTGTGAAAAAAATAGACGCAGTTTTCTTATTAGTATGATATAAATCTACACATTTTAACTCTAAAATTGGATCCATGCCTACAGTCATACTTGTTATTGTTTATGATGTTTTCCAGGACTATGCTAATTAGTCAAGTTTTAGATGATTGTAAGGTCTAATACATTGTTTGATCTTACGAATTTTTGGTGTTCTACTGATGCTCTGTATAAACTTCTGTCCTATCTGTATATACTTATATGTCCTATGTGTCTATACATACATGATACTCATTTTCAACAGTAATAATGTATGGACTACTTAATAACCCTTCTAGTGATTCATACTTGTACATCTGCTCCCCAGAAGATGCACATCACATTATAGAACTGTACGAATTCCTTTTGTACTGTTTCATTGTGATATCATCTATTAAGTAGGAATACAAAAAAAATGACTTCATTCTTCCCATTCTGTATATGTTGTCATTTATTTTGTAGACCTGGATTCAAACTTTAATAATACTTTCTTTAATCTTGGAATGTTATAAAAGCCTAGTTTGCATATGCAAAAATAAGTAGATAAATTCATAACGAATAATAGTCTTGCAATATTATATGTGTGATTTTCCTAAATTTGCTCACAAGTGAAGTTTAATTGTTAAAGGTCCTAGAAATACAAAATAATTCCTGATTAATACTTTTATTAAGATTTTGGCTCTTCACTTATTCTCTCCTGTTCTTCTAAATCTCAAGAAATTAAAAAAAATTGATCTGCTGTTTTCAAGAACAATGTCTTTTCTGCCCTCTCTCTTTTGTGTGTGTGTGTCATTACCTAGATCTACCACATCCCATATGCCTCTAGCATCATTGAAGAAATGTATGTATGCAACACAACCTTTCCTGGACCATGTTATCATTTTCCAGTTTTCTGTTTGTCATTGTACAGGGCACACTACCTTCTCTATTAATTCATGATACTGCCATCTTTTAACTCCACAGTGGTCTTCTTTCTTCCTTTTCATTCTCTCTTTGCCCCTGTCTTGTATTTTATACTCTTTCATTAGATTAATATCTTTAAGATCAGATTCTATTATATATTCACCTTCTTGGGAAAAAATTCTATAGACCAATAAGGAAATTACAGTCATTGTTTATGGTTCTTTGTTTGAGATGTACCCTAGTGCAGTATGATTTGCATGTTAATGATGTGAAACTAAGTGTATAAAAACTGGGGAAAGGAAAATATAAATATGCTTCAGAGAGCAGGCTTGTTTGTTTTCCCAGGTTCGTTTCTTGTATGTTTAGTTTGAGAACACATTTGTGAGGTGATCTTGTGTGAAAGCTAATGACTTGTGATCATCTCCTGGAATGGCAGTGAAGCAGGAAGTTTCAGTTCAGATTTCTCACTCAGAAAGCGTCTGGACACTCAAGACATTTGAACATGCTGGAATGCTAACACAATGTATGTAGTAAACAAGAAGCTACCAGAATCGCTGTGTACTGCAGTATAAGAAGGCAGAGAGTGTGAAGCCTCTCCCTTCCTCACGAATTCCTCCAACCCCAACCAAGCCCAGAGAGGCAGTTGAGGCGGTTTGTGTTTTGCCCTTTTCATTGTTTTTCTCATCTCTCATTACTCATGTTCTCCTTAAGTGTAAAACAGCAAATGAAACCGATTTTTCGCTATTAACGCATGTAGTGGAAGTGTGTTTCATAAACACCAAATCACTAGACAAAGAGAAAAACAAAACCATAATCTGTGTTTTTGAAAGCTATCCAATTTCATTTTAGTTATTACCTTTGAGCCATTTCACAAATTAGAAAGCAACCATCTATCCATTTCAGGTAAAGATTATTATACATTTAAAAGACCCCAATCCTGTTATCAGATTGCACTAGCCAATTTGTTGAGCAAACATGGGTTAGAAGTAAGTGAAGAAATGCCAGTAGTTCAGTGGTTTTTAAATTGTGTTGGGTTTGCCCTCAAAAAGATGTATCATGGTTTTTAGTGGCATTCTGGGATGGTGATTACATTTAGTGAGTATTACACACAGATGTTACTAAGAATTTTGCCATCCCCAGGACAATTCCTGAAGCCCACACACATGCACAAGACTTACGTAGTCTAATCAGTTAGTTCCAGGGTTAAGAATTCCTCCTTAAATAAGGACATGAACACGATATCACGTCCTAAACTTTAAATTCTAACTCTTAAATAACTACTACTAGAGTAAAATAAACAAATAAATCCAGATGGGGTTTGCATGATTACAAATAAACATTACTGCTATTTAACAATGGATGTCTTAAAATGATTTATTATCTCAGAAGTGTTCTTGGTCAGGAGTCTGGACATGACTAATCTGGGTCCTCAAAAAGGCTTTAGTTGTCATGAACTATAGGCAAATTTCTCAGTTGAATCTCCACTGGGAAGAACCTATCTTCAAGTCCATGCGCCTGAGAGTATTCACTTGTTCATTGATGCTTAAAATGCATTCTTTGGTTTCTTGATTTCTGTAGGTCTCAGCAACTTGTCTCACAGCTGCCTCTGTTAGTGCAAAACATGACACTTGATTCCTCAAAACCATTATTGAAAGTCTCCTTGGAAGATGTGTTAAAATGTTGTCAATATAAACATGTTCCCAGAGACAGCGTCTCTGCCTCCTTGGAGCTCCTGAAAAGAGATCTTTCCATTGGACGCTCTGAATCCAGACAGAGAAATCAAAGCTAAGTTACAGTCCCATGCTTTTAGTGTCCAAATGGAGAATGGACAAGCAGGTTCTACTGCTGACAAATCTCATTCCATTAAGGGTTAGGAAGGCACAGAGCAAAGGAAATGGGAAGGACAGGGGAAAAAATGTTCCATACCACATTGTTCAGCCTGGGATAGCCTACATAACCAGGAGAGTGGAAGACCCAGGTACTAAGTAAGTCTAGAGAAATCACAGCACTGAGCAGCTTCTTAATTAACTCTGTCCCAGGGACAGAGCAGTAGGGGTGTGACCTGGCTTCTTCAGGGATCTTGCTTTTTAAAGTTACCAGCATCTAAAGGGGACAGACCTTTGATCTAACAATACTTAGGGACTGCATCTTTTTAGCATCCATTAAAAGTAATTAAAATAAATTTTGTTAACTAGAGATTTGCTAAGAAACTCTGTTCATATACTTAAGTATGCTTCTTGATATTGAATTTTGTTTAGCCTTGCCTATAATTAAGCTAGTTTAATTTTTTCTCCTTATTGGAAACTAATTTCAAAGTTGAAAGGCTGGGTAATAGCAGGAAGGTAACACTAGAGAGACTCGTTGTTAGCAAAGTAGTACAAGTATTGCTTAGCAAATTTTATGGCTAGTTGAATCTTTTTATTACTTGTATCCTCTGTTAGTCTATAAACATTCCATGATTTTTTTCAGATACTATTTCAAAATCTTTCAGTATTGGAATGTAAAACATATTTGCAATATTTCACACATAATAACTGATAATATTATGTGTCAAATTGCAAATGTACTTTACAGTTTCACAGAAGAGATCTGAATTTCTGTTTTGTATAAGTTGCACTCAAGATGCATAATTTGAGGGATAAAGGTGGAAATGATGTATTTAAAAAGAGTTTTCCCTTAAATAACTTCCATGGGTGTTTATACTATTTCCATCTCTTATATATTCATATTTAAAATACTTATTGAGCATCAATTATGTGCCAGAAATAATATGTGCTAAAATAATACTACATTGCCCTTTATAAGTCTGTTTTACTTATTTTTTTCAGACATCACTTACCTAGTTTATAGATCCATTCAGGTTTCAAGGGTAAAAAGTACAACATTGCTTCACAATGTTTCATTTACTTGGGTAATGGTACAAAATTCACAGTTTCTACCAATGGACCTTAATTTATTTTTCTAAATCAATATCCTAAACTAACAATAAATTGAATACAAATAAGAGTTACTAAAAATGATGATTGCATTCATATCTTCCCATTTTCTTACAATCACAATATATCAGGACCAGTGATTTAGTTAAGTAAAGGAGATGGGGTTTGGGAGGGAATAAGAGTTAAGAGTGAAAAGGTGGCTATATCAGAGACAGAAGCATCCTGACTATAGAAGATGAGAAGGTGGTTTGGAGAATGCAGGAAGTCAACACATAGTGTTACTAGAACAGGAGTCAAAGAGCAAGAGCATGGATTGTAAGGGTTTCAGAACCCCATTTAAGGACTGTGAGTTGACATGATCAGTTGGGAGCTTTTAAACAAAGACATCAGTTGTGAGCTTTTAAACAATGACCCTTAGCTAAAAGGTGAGAGGTAGATTGTATCTACAGAGGGATGCAAAGAGTTGATTTCACTGTTGACACAAGTAATAAATAGCCAAAGGAACCTGAAGAACCTCCTGTTGGGGGGGGTCAGTTCTAAGGGCTCCATGCATTGTGACTACATCTTTAGTGTATCTTTGAGACAATGAAACCCCAGAGGTGGAGAGCAGGTTAGTGGCTGGCTGGAGATAGAAGAGGTAATTGGGTATGGTTATGAAGAGCTGGCTTAATGCAATTCTGTTATAGTTGTAGAGTGGTTTTACATCTTGCATATGGTGGTAGTCACATGAATCTGCACATGAGGTAACTTCACAGAAAACTAATGCACACAAACACAAGGATAATTTAATTTTATTTAAAAATGGTAACATATTACTTTTGTTGGGGAAACTATAACAAAATATCAGAAAGTTGTATGGCTTAAAAGCAGCCATGTATTTTCTCACAAATGTCAAGGTTGAAATTCCAAGACCAAAGTCTCTAAATCTTGTTTCACCTTCTTATGCTCACAGATGGACCCGTTCTAGCTTTCTCCTGCCATGGGCATGCCTCGGTCTGCACTATTTATGTACTAATTTATTACTAGGACAACTGCCATTTTTTGAGGACCATCCCCCAAAACACAATAAACCTTGATCTTGATAAAGGGTCTTGTCTCCAATACAGTGACATTCTTGAGTTGCATGAGGCTGGAATTTCAACACATAAAATTTAGCTGTGTATGTTATCATTCAAGGACTCTGTTTGATTGTTTTCGAGACAGGGTTTCTCTGTGTAGCCCTTACTGTCATGGAACTTGCTTTGTAGAACTGGCCTCAGACTCATAGAGATCTGCCTGCCTCTGTCTTCTGAGTGCTGGGATCAAAGGCATACACCATCACCACTTGGCTCAGGGACTCTGAAAAAATTATATTGTATAGTTGTTGCAAAGCAGGATAAAAATATTCTTTGTGGAACTGTTTCTGTTTTCTTTTGTTGTGATAATTGGAGTCGAACCCAGGAGCTCGCAGGAATCAGGTAAGACCTATGAGATTGGTCTCTATCCCCAGTCCCGATGATCTTTATCTTTATGGTACTTTGTGAGAAGAACTTTGTGTGCAAAGAGTCTTGAGTCTTATACAAACTTAGAACACTCCCTCATGTGAACCTCAAGGACAGTAAGCTCTGTGTAGATTTCTGTCATCTTTTATTGACTTCTGAGTTGAACTCAATATACAACTTTAATTCTATAACTGATGGGTATAGGGAGGACTGATGACCAAAGGGATTAAGACTGGGCTGGTTTAACCCCCAGAAACAGCTGACCTGACAAAGGTTAACTCTTGAATCCCAGGCATCAGCCTGGGAATCCAGCATGGGACTGATCAAGACCCCCTAAATGTGGGTGTCAGTGAAGAGGCCTAGGTAATCTATTGAGCCTTGGGCAGTAGATCAGTACTCATCGCGAGTATACACACGGACTTTGGACTCCCATCCAACAATGTGAGATGCACTCTCACCCTGAACTCTTGGGGGAGGGTCTAGGCCCTGCCCTGTATGAAATGACAGACTATGGACACCCCCATGGAGGGCCTCACCCTCCCTGGGGAAATGAGGGGATAATGGGGGGGTTGGGGGGGAGGGCACAGGAGGAGGGGAGGGAAAGGGAGAGGGACCTGGAACTGACTTGTGAAGCAACCTTGTTTCTAATCTAAATTTAAACTTAAAAATAAATAATAAAAAAATAAAATAAAATAAAAAATCACAAAAAAGAACAAAAAAATAACTGATGTATGTACTTCCTATTATATATTTCAACATTAGCTTAACATAACTGTCTAGTTTCTTTTCTATTGCTATGAAGACACCATGACAAAGGCAAATTACAAAATAATGATGAAGGGGGGGGCACTGGAAATGGTGTGGGCTTTTGAATTCTCAAGCCCATTCCCAGTGACACACCTTCTTCCACTATGCTTTACCTCCTAATCCTTCAACAATAGTTTCATAAACTGGGCAAGATTCAAATACATCAACCTATGGGAGCCATTTGCATTCAGAATGCTACAATGACACTTGTTTCTCTGTCTCTCCCTCTGTCTCATTTAGTCAAAATTACTTAATATTTTCTTTAAAAAATTGTTATACTATTCATGCCCAAATATTCTATCATCTAGAGTTTTGAAATATTTCATGTATAGATTATTTTGAAAAATATTTTACATTAATTTATATTTTCTATGCTGAGATTAAACCTAGGGCCTTGCACATACTAAGTGCATGTTCCACCAGTGAGCTATGTCTCCAACCCATGTTATTCTTTCTGAAAGGAAAAATTCTTTCATATTAAAGACCACGAGTAATCTGATTATCTCCTGCAGGGGGCTTAGATAACGGGAGAGATGAAGTAGTATTGGCTCTCAGAGGCTGCAGTGGAAAGATAAACTTTACAGTTTGACTTAGATAGCCTAGCTTCTCTTGTTATATAATGAAGGGAGTCAGTATACTGTCTAAGGTAGATATTTCTTTTTAACTCTCCTGAAATACTTCACAGTAAATTAAGATAATCTGAATTTTATTATAGTATTATTATTTCTGAATGCTTAATGTGTATCAGATACTGAAATAAATATAAGAATTTCAATCACTGTAGTTGGTAGACTCTGCTAAGCACTTCAATTCCATGACTACTTATGGAATGTAGGATTTGTCCTGTGAAAATGAAAACAGTTAGGGGAAAGTAAAAGGGGGATGGTGCTATTACTTTGTTAGTATGTAACGTGGATGGTGGGAATTGTTGCCAATGGCTATACACATAAAACCAATTGCTGTATAATTGAGTGAGGAAATGTTACAGATTTCTGAACCTAAAGTCCAGTGGAAAACATTTGCCTTAGAAATGACCAAGAAGAGTTCTGTTCCTAAAGCTATATCAGAAAATGCTTTGATCCAGCTCCTCAAATACACACTGTCACACATTGCTCTCCTGTCGCCAATGAAGAAAGTAATTCTGAAATAGGAATATTGCCCTTTAGTGCAACAGAAGTACATAAAACTTGTCCTACTGTGAATGCCAGTGTCTAGATATACACTTAAATCTGTCTGAAATAAATATTTAAGAAATGTTACTTGTGGTTCTTGTATAAATATTTAGTTTCATAACAAAACATCAATCTGTTTATTTAAAGAAAAGAAAAGTGATTTTTAAAACATAATTTTGGGGAAAGGGTCTTTGTAACATCAAATTTTTACTCTTTTACTTCTGGTTGAAACTATTTCAAGGCACTCTATTATTGTGTTGCTGGATTTGTAAACTGTATTTTTATACCTAAAATAAAGTATAGTTGCTAAAATTAATTTATAAATTAAAAATAATACATAGTTCTAAAACACTTTGTTATATAAACCTGTAGATTAATAGTTTCTGACAATAGTCTCATGGGTGTTAAGTTGCATAAATAAAACATCACTTGTGTGTTAAATCTTTCTATGACATGTCTTCTGGTGTCCATGATCACAGATTTTTATCCAACCTTAGCAAAATCACAGTGTAATCAAGACATTGCACTGTCACAGAAATCTGGAAATACTTTTCAAATAAAGATAATGTAATTATTCTATCACTTACCTATCATCTTGGTTGCTTTTCTCCTTGCTGATAAAGTACCTGAAAGAAGCAACTTAAAGAGGAAGGATTTATTTGTGATCACAGATAGAGAGGGTGTAGCCCATTGTAACAAGGGAGCAGCTCCCTGCCCCAGCTGTAGTAGGGAGAGTGGAGTGTGTGAACACTTAGACATACCAGGGATCAAAGATGGGGCAGAAAGGGGACAGAGGTATACCTCAACCTTTCATCAGCCAGACCTCCTCCTCCTGGAGGATCAAATGACACAAAATGACTAGGGACTAAGTTTTCAGTCACATGAATTTGTAGGAAAACGTTTACGTTGAAACCAAAACACCAGCTACATGGCGGCTAGTATATTTGCAAGAGGGGGGAAAAAAGAGTGTGTAATTTCTTTGCCCTCAAAAAAAATCAGAGTTTAAATACGATTGTGACGGATAAAACTGATTATTGTTTGGCAGTAACTAGCATAACCTTGGTTTTATTCAAACTTCACTATCAGTTATAGATTCCTTCTATAGCTCTCTGTCACTATTTTAAAAACTGAATTAATGAAACAGTTAGCAGTCTTGTCAATATTAGAGAAGATACATGCCGAAGAGTGAATGTTTGACTTCACAAGAGGTGATAAATGAACTAGCACAGCTTGCTTCTAAGATTCTTGAGGAAAGACCCTTCGTGGTTCTCTTGGATACTGTCAATGTAGCACCTTGTTGCTCTCCTGTTTCATTCTTAAGGTAATTTTTAATTTTATGAAAAAAATCAATGCTGGAATTTTATTTGAATGGTTCTTTTCTTGTTTTTGTACTTGGAAAGCAATGTACTATTCTACTGTTTTAAGCATACAATACCAAAAGCATAGACAAACTCATTTATGTTGTTCAACCATCTCAAATTTCATTGAGTAACAATGAAATCATAATGTTCAGTAGTTTTGATGACAGTAATTTGGCCTATACTCTGCCTACCTTGGTCAAGGCAAATGCAGACTCTTTTATTTAAATCCTAACCATTAATATTAAGTCTCATACCATACGGTGTGCAGTAAACACATGTATATTTCTGTATGTGTATGGATAGGTTACAGAATAAACACCAGTGAAAGAGGCTGCAGCAAAGTTCAGGAGGGTTTCAGCAGTGGGTAGCTGAAGAACATAAGTAATAAGAGAATGAACTGGACCAGCACTAGGAGGGAGCCACTCCTGGGGCTGCTAATGTCTGGTTTGAGAGTGATGCTACAGACAGAAGTCAGCTGCTAGATTTAGGACTGAACTTGGTCTAAAATGCCCAGGCAATGCATTAGGGGTAGTAAACAGTGGGTCAATTCTAGGAATAGATGGAGACAGATAGTCTAGTAGGCTCTGTCTGCAGAGGTAACACAGCTCAACCAATGCTCCAGGAACAACTTGGGGAGGCCTTGTTCCTTGACACACATTAGGTAGGTGATGATTGCTATCACAGTTTAAGCATCTATCACTTTAGGGAGTCCAACAGAGAGTTAAGCCATTTTTTGGTCTGATGTGTCTAATAAGATTTTGGGACTCATTTCCCTGATGTGAATAAACTATGTCTCCACTAGTTTCATTTCACACCAATGAATTTATAGACTGTGTCTATTTTATTTCCAGGAGTAACTCAATTCAGCAGCTTCTTCTGGGTGGGTGATGCAGTTTCTGGGACATCCTTGGGTTTGCAGTCATTCTTCCCTCAAAATGAAGTCAAAAGCTACTTGTAAAGTAGAATGTCCTGGGACAATGCACAGCCTGGAAAAAACAAACAAACAAAAGCAAAAACCACTGTTTTATATATTACAGAGTCCATAAAATCGGGGCATAGCTTGCTCCATATACCTCCTTTCCAGTTTCTAAATATAAACAGTCTTTCAAAAATAACCAAGAACAGTAGCCACCCTGATATAGGACCTTGCTTTTTCCCAGTTTCTTAGAAATGTACATATGCACATGGAAAATATAAATTCTCTAAGCATCCACAACCAAGTTGCTTTATAGCCATGTCACATATGCTATACTCCTACACTTGAAAAATTCCATCAAATGTTTATCAGTTCTTCAGAGAATATGGAGTCAAACTAGTCATGCTAATGCTTTGAAACCAGCCATGTTAGTGCCTGACTGAATTTGGCTGACCCTTCACTACCAAGTAAAGTGAAAAATAGTGAATGTAGCGACTCATGACTGCTCAAGAAGGTTAAAATACATGAAATTCGCATGCTCTTCCCTAAATAGAACATTTTACCATCCCTCTTAGATTCAAGGAACACTCTAGAAGAGAGGCCAGGAAAGCTGGAGGATAGGGAGAAGAGTTGCAAAGTGCTATCTGCAGAGCTTGACACAGTAATTGCTGTCATGATCTCATAGCAGATATGGCTGCTTATGCTGAGCCTGCACAAGGCTGGTCCAGTGAACTGCCATTCCTGTATAAAGAGGGGGTTCATAAACTGTACCTTTCCCTGATGAACTACTGGCAAGTGGTGAATTCTGAGTGACATACATTCACTGGCTTTGTGGACCAAGAGTGAGTCCACCAGGCTCCAATGGATACCATCAAATTTGTAGCTAGGCAGACAGTCCTGGTCAAAATCAGTGGATCACAAAACACAATGGCCTGAAAATGAGAGAGGGGGCTTTAAGATTGAGGGATAACAGTTGGGGGAAAAAACAGGGCTGAGAATAAACAGAATATCCTATAAACATGCATGAAATTGTCAAGAACAAGTTTAATTGGCTAAAAAAATGCTGGTTTATTACTTATGAGTGCCGTAAGAGCAGGCATGTCATTTCTCTGTGTCTCATTTATGGATTGAGAATAACAGAGCACTCTTTGGCACATAATAAATTAGAAAAAATAGCAGAAACACAACATTTCTTTGCTCATTTGTATCCTGAACTTTATTTTAGGCAGCAAGGGAGTTTTATTATTAGTAGGTGTGAGCCCATCGGGGAATTAGAAACATCAATAACAAAATGGGCAATTTCCATAATGACTGCATCTTCTACTCTCAACTAAAGAGAACCAGCTTCTCTGCCATAGGTCAACGGCAGGCTTTTGGTACCCGAGTTTGACAGCTCCATATCAATACCTACGTTCCCCTCTTATTTTGACTTTGTAACTATGGAAAACTCCTGAGTCACTAGTTGCCTCTATTTCACCATTCTAAAGTGAAGATTATGACCTGTTTCAGAGTTAGAGCAGTTTCTGAGATGACCTGATAATGCTGCTTTACCCATTGCAGGTACTCAGGAAAAGCCCACTTTGTCTGTGTCGTAAAAAAAAAAAAAGAGCAGTTGTTGGTTCAGATTAATATCAAAATTCATTATATGTTTACCCAGTTATAAATATGTGCAAATGTTCCCTATATTTAGAGCAACAGCATTGTCCTAGTGGACAGGGAATTTTGATAGATTTGGATTGGAATCCAGTACTGTCACTCAACAATTATATGAAGTTGGCAGGTATGAAAACTTTAGAACTGAATGACTTTACTTCTGTCACCTCACTCGAGAAGATGAGTGTACCCACCCAAAGTGTATTTAGAGCATAATTAAAGCACTGGGAAAATAATAATGAAGATAAGTAAAAGTGTCCCCAAAGTAATGGGAGCCTAATCAAAGCATAAACAATTTAGTGTTGTCTAGTTTTGTGGGGTCTAATATGAGGCAGATATTTTTTAAGATATATTCCTTTAAATCTTATATTTTCATTTGCTATCATATCTAATAAGGCCATTACAGTTTCACGTTTATTAAAACACTTAATTCCCTCTATTTACAATAAGTATGCTATCCTAAGGGAGAGACAGGAGATGTAAGTGGATCAAATTACAGAACTAAATATCCCCCGCATGGCTGATAGTCTGTGGTGTGCCACTCTCACATGGCCATACAGCCAAGTCTTACAAATGAATTCTGACAGACGCTAGATAATTTCTTAGTGGGTAATATCAGTGCTTCCCTTTTAAGACTGTGTCTCATCAAATATGATGCCACCTATTGCAATCCCTGGGGGTCAGGGAGAACATCTTTCTGCCCTGAGTATTGCACACATAGCCAAAAGCCATGCTAAGCCCTGGGATGGCTTTAGCTTTCTTGTTTCTTCTACAGGGCCCTTGGGAGGCTTGCTTTAGTAATGGACCTTGGATTCAAATGAACACTTGGCAAGTGCAGAACACAAAGTGCTTCTGCAGTCAGCCAGAATATTGTCTACTGAAATGAGGCTAATGCAAAATAGAAACATTTGCAACAGGAAAACCATGAAGAGAGTTATTCACTGAAGGGAGGGATGAAGAAAATGGAGAACTCAAAAGAAAAGCTGTAGGTCTTTCATGAGCAGAAGGGAAGCTGACTGTAAAGTGGAATTTACATTAAGATGACCTAGCTTTCTTTTCTGTCTTAAGTATTGCGTCTTTGAAAAGCTGTTTATCCCAAATGATGAATGCTGCATAATCAAGGGTAGGAATGCCTTACCAGAATCTTTTTATTCCTCAGTATTGTCTTAAAAGCTTAAATAAGAATGATAATTCTATGGAACCTCTGACAGTGGAATCACTGTTTAT
This sequence comes from Mesocricetus auratus, assembly GCF_017639785.1. NCBI lineage: Eukaryota > Metazoa > Chordata > Mammalia > Rodentia > Cricetidae > Mesocricetus > Mesocricetus auratus. Next base: position 59,312,012 of record NW_024429190.1, read on the forward strand.
CCCTAGTGCACAAATGAACTTTGGGAGCCCATTCCACATGGAGGGATACTCTCTCAGCATAAATACAGCCCTCTCCCAAATGACATGACATACTTTGATGATCTGCCATGGAAGGCCTCACGTTCCCTGGGAAGTGGATGAGGGTGGGAGTGTGGTGGGGTGTTGGTGGGTGGCATGAGAGAGGATGGGAGGGAGAGGGAACTGGGATTGATATGTAAAATAAGATTGTTTCTAAATAAAATTCTAAAAAAGACTGATAATTGGAGAAGCATAAATCAATTCAGGATGGCAAAGTTTTTTTTTTCTGTTCATGTCATGATTTCTGATGCTAGGGATCAAACTTTGGACCTTGTACATGCTAGAGAAGCATTCTACAGCTGAACTAAACCAACAGCTCTTGTTTGCTTCACAAAGGCTCTCACTGTGCAGCCCATGCTGGCCTATAATTTGTGATCATCTGGCTACTGTCTCCCAAGTACCAGAATCATAGATACATGATAGCCAGAGGTCAGTTTTCATAGCAAAGTGTTGTAAACATGATATACGCAACAAGAGGAGAATAAGTCACTTCCTGTTTGCATGATGATGATTCACTTACTATTTGAGGTCATGTTTTCCCATCTTAAAATGAATAATTCATGGTATTAATCACTATATTTTTGGTCATAAGCATATTGCAAAACATCAATCACTATAAAAATCAGTGTTTTCACATTTTTCTGTTTGCATCATCTTCAGAATTGCATTAACATTCTAAATATTAAGTGTTCAAGACAGGCTGGAGGAAAAAAATTAATTAATCAAATAATAAAAATTCCATAAGCTGTGAACATATCAAGAGTCAGAAGATTTGAGAGTTTTTTTTTTAATATATGTGTGGCTGTCTGGGTGGGGATAAGGCTATGAAGGGAAACTCAATAGGGCAATTTTGTTTAGCTATTATTATGAAACACACTCACTGGGAAAAGAAATGATGGTGAATGCCAAAATACTCTACTGGGATAAAATGCTAAATGTAAGTAGTCACTCAAACTTACTTTATTTGACACAGTAACCTTTCCAAGTTTCATGACACAGAGACACTTAGCACACAGTTTGATTAAGTTTGCACCATCTGCAGGTCTGCGGCCAAGACTGTATAGCAGCATCCACTGAAACATGGTCATGTCACCTTTTCCTTATGGGAGAACAAAACACTCTCATAGCACGTGATGTGGGTTGGAACCCAACAGGCAACAGCATTTCTGAGGGTTCAGAGTTTTCTTTTGTCAATATCTATCAACAAGGCAAGTTCCTTCCCAACCTCAAGGGACATCATGTACCGCAGTAGTATTTACTCTGTTGGCATCAAACACAGCCCATGGGATCCCAGCATAGCAGTAAGCAGAAAGTGGTTAGGAGGTGAGCATAGGTGACTGTTAAAAAGTGACTGTAACTCTGATTAAATTCCAACAGAACTGGAAAATCCCCACTTTTAGACAATACTCAGTAACACAGTTCTAAGGAAAGAAATTATATTTTGATTCTTGGAATTATGTTGTCTGTATTGAACTGAGTTTTTTAAGAGCATTTTTACTATGACTGTACTGATTTACAGCCATTTTCAGGGAAAAATGTTCATTTTCTTAGGTTCTATATTCTTTGTGTTGTGAAGTGGTTTTATTTAGTGATTAGCATAAATTCAATTATAAAATATCTAAGTTTTTGACTAGAGAGATGGCTCAGTGGTTAAGAGCACTGGCTGCTATTCCAGAGAACCTGGGTTCAATTCCCAGGACCCACATGACAGCTCACAACTGACTGTAACTCCTTTTCCTGAGGATCTGACACCCCAACATGGACATACATGCAGGCAAAACACCAATGCACAAAAAGTAAAAGATATCTAAGTTTTTTAGACTGTTCACTAAGAGTCATTTAGCCTGTCATGTGCTCTTTCATCTGCATAGTCTTCCCCATTTTTGCTGATCCTCTGCCCTCTACTGCTTCCTTACTTGACCTATCTCTGATACTTGTGTGTCTTAACATAGGACTCAGTTACCTTTGGTAAGACCAGCTTAAGAAATAATTTTAATAAGCACATGTATCTAAGCCAGACTTAGGGAATTTGGAAAGGCTCTTTGATGGAGTTGCATGGCATTAAATCTGTGACTCAAAGGAGAGATGGGGACACAGTGAGATGGAAATGAAGCAGCACTACTCTATAACATAGACAAAAGCTCAGTGACAGAGAAGGAGACTGCTGCTGCTGGACTATTTGTGTGGTTTACATGATGAGTTAAAAAGATGAGAGAGTGTTCAGAATCACCCAGAGAAGCTCATGGAGGTCTGTGAGCATGAAGTAAAAACATTCTGGTTTTGTTTGGAGGATATGTAGAAACCACTTAAGATTTAGAAAGGGAGAGTAACACTGTTTACTTTTTACTCTAAGAAATATCTCTGGGGAACTTAGGAAATACATTGAGTTAGTTAATTTTAGAAAAAGAAAAGAGAAACAATGATTTGTATTTTATTACATGGTATTGTTATTTCTAAAAAGTTTCGCTGTAATTGTGTAGTCTTCAAATCACCGGATTATTTACTAGGGTACAGTCACATACACTGAACACATACTAAAAGATATTTGTAAGTTTTAAGGCTGGAGTCACCACAAGCAAAAGTCCTGTGGCAGTTCGCCATGGTCCTGTATCATTTGTGCAGTTGAGAAGGCAGGCTGGAGGCTCTCCTTGTACATATGTACAACTATGTGCTTTTATACAGAAAATTATTCTGCACAAATCTCCCTCCTACTTACATGCTAATTAAAATATCCAGTATTGAAAAAGGCATTCATTTTGAAAGCATTCTGCAGTGCCTGTATAAGTCTTGGGAAAGAAGACAATTGAAAACAGTTTCTATTTAAGAAGTATTTTTTCCCTCTAGCTCAAAGATGTTCACAAAACAATTTGAGCATAAGATTATTTAGCTAATAACAGGTAACTCTACGAGTCTCCATTTTTATGTGATCAAACTTAAAAAGACAAAGACCGAGCAAGGCTTTGTGTGAAATAAAAACTACAGCTTATTATCAATGAAAAGATTACAGTTCCTGTCAAAAGCTTCTCGGTTCCTCTAAGTGGTTCTTTCTTAAGTACAAATGAGAGCCGGCTTTATTTAAATTAAGGAGGAACACACGAGATTCACTTTTAACTATCGCCTTAACATTCCCCCAGTAGTAAGAAGTCAAAAATATTCTAGCATTTGAAAAAATTATCACCTAAAAAACTTCAAAATATTCTTCATCCCAGTGATGACGCATTCACACAAATTTTTAAAAACAAATGTTAAGTGTTTAATTTTCAATTTATTTTACCTTCCAATGATGTTTCTCATATATTTTTGTTGATATCTAAATATGTTTTAGCCACATTTTGTTGTTTCTAATCTAAAGCATTAATTTCATTTGACATTTTGAAATATGTTGTTGAAAGTTATTTAATCCATAGCAAATATCAGAGTCAATCATTATATTTTATGAACCCTGAGCTTTTATTTTGGAACAATAAAATACTGAACAGTATGACCGTTTTACTCTGCTGTAGCTGTCAGAAAAATACTCAAAACCCTACTGTATCCATTCACCAGTGAGGATGAACTTTGGGTAAAGCAACGACTGGGCAAGGAATGGAAAAACTATACACATTTCAGATAGAAGAAAGAGACACAATCAGCCAAGTCTTACAATTTGAAATATGTAAAATACTTGTGAGAGGAATAGAAAAGAGACACTCGGCCTTCTTGTCTCAACTTGAGGCAGTTGTAGATTCAACAGACTAACTAACCATTCTCCCTGCCAACTTTTCTTTCATATACAAAAAAAGAAAAAAAAAAAGGAAGTGTGGAAACAGAAAGTAAGGCAGACAGAGAAAACAGGAAGTCAGAGCACATCACAATAGGAATGCTACTATTACAGTCATTTGACATGGGAATCACACTCCCCCACCTCTGGCATATCAGTGCTGGACTGGAAGTTTTATGCACAGCAAAGTCTCTGTGATCGATGAGGGCTCTCTCCTGGGGCAACTGAGGATTGACAATCAGACTTTTATCACTATGAGGTTAATTTACATCAGGTAGACCATAAATGACTGTAACATCGTCATAGGAATCCCCAAAACTTTTTGATATGACTTAGCTTACACCGGGCTAGAGACAGTGTCTCTGTAGACTGTCAGCAAATGAAGCAAGTGGTTTTGACTTCTACTGCTACAAATGCAGTATAAGTATATAGTGCATTCTGACAACACCATAGTAAAAGCATAAATATATTTTCCCAGAAATAGAATTCTGTTATTGAGTACTCCCTTATAGATAGTAGATAACTTTGATGTGATTCACATTCATTTAACCCTAACCATCTTTACTTGTCACTTAGAATACATTTACTCATATGAAAATATTCTTTAAAATAATTTAGCAATGTAACTTCTTAGGAAGGACATGTTGTTTACATTAGGAAGTCAAAATTTTTTTAGTGAGTTCTGAAAGTATGCAAATAGACCAATAAGGTAATCAGATAATATGCAGTAAGGGATTATACTCAGAATTGCTCTTTTTGAGATTATAATGTAATTAAAATATTTTCTCCTTCCCTCTTCTCCCTCCTAACCTGGCCATATACTGCTCCATACTCTCCTTCAAATCTGTGACCTCTTTTTTCATTAATTGTTTGAGTGTGTAAAGATTTTTGTTTTGGTCCTGTCTCTGTCATGTTATTATTTTGCCTTTGTCATATTTAGAAGCACATTATCTAATATATTATTTATTGTAAGGAAGGATTTATTTTGTTTTGTAGTTTGAAGGTTATACTCCTGCTTGGCAAACAGGCCATGACAAGAGGTTGTTCTGTCCAAGGCAGTGGGAGTTTGAGTCAGCTTGTTTATGTCTCTGTCCTTGATTCAGAGAGCAGAGAGCTCCTCCAACTCCTGGCAGAGATGTAACCCATACCTCTCCCCACCCTCCACACTGGCCCTGCTCCTTCTAGCTAGGCATTACTTCCTACAAATTCTACCATTTTTCAAACCAGGGTCACCATCTGTGGATCAGCTTTTCAGAAATGAACTTGTGGTGGACTCTTCACTTTCAAATCATAACATCTACTAGGAATATAATATCTTATCTAACTTCTTTCTCTATCAAGTTTGAAATTCTAAGTTGAGGGTTTAAGGTTTTAAATCCCTGTTTTCAGAAAGCATTAAGAAGTTTACAAAGAGTCCGACTGTGATGTGATTTTGTTTTCTGTGATTAGTGTTGAGAAAGAAAACAACCTGAAAAGCCTGCATTTGGCAGTAGTCAAATAGATCTTTTGGTTCTCAAATAGCACTCTGACACCTCATAGCTGGCATGTTTTTGCCATGTTTGAAACGAAAATGAGGTCATGGATTTCTAGGGCCTTAACATTCTCAATAGTCAAATAAAAGTGATTTCTAATCTTGGAACTTCCTGAGGTCCTACCATGAACAAGCAATGTAGGTGTTTGGTTTTGTTTTGTTTTTCCAATTGTGTTCCAGGAATTTCTACCACAGGACCCCTGGGTATGGGAAGCACAACTACCAGCACCACTCTGCGGACAACTACCTGGAACACTGGGAGGAGTACTACCCCATCCTTGCCAGGCAGAAGAAACCGCAGTACCAGCACACCGTCCCCAGCCGTGGAGGTGCTGGATGACATCACCACACACCTGCCTTCTGCAGCCTCCCAAATTCCAGCTGTGGAAGAGAGCTGTGAAGCGGTGGAAGCCCGGGAAATAATGTGGTTCAAGACCCGTCAGGGGCAAGTGGCAAAGCAGCCCTGCCCAGCCGGAACGATAGGTGAGCCGGCCCCAGCCAGCCTAGCACAGGCCTGCTCTGATTCTGTGTTGATTCTTTCCTATTATGTTCTTTTTTTTTATTTCTCTTCTCTTGTCTTCTTCCCTCTGTGTTCGCTTCTTTTTGTTGCTACCATCTTTTGTATTTATTAAGATTTGTAGGTTATGAGAGCAACCAAATGGGTGCTGTATAGTTAGCATTGGATAACAGAACTTGCAAAAGTCACAGGGAGAATTTGGTAGAAATGCCCTCAAGTAATGGTTTTCCTTTAATGTTAGTTCTGGGGCTCAGACGATGTTCCCCAGAGCCGGGTCCTCCTTGCAGAATCACTGCATTGTCATTGAATTGTATCCGGGTTGTTTTGTATTTCTCAATGGTGGGTTAGTAGCAGAAGTTGAGCTGTGTGGACTTCTACAGTACATGACCATTGGTCACATCTTACATTTAAAAAGGGAGAAAGCATGAATATCTTTTTCACCAACTGTGTAGTTGTTCTCTATTGTCCAAAGGCATGTGACATGCTCATGAGCCTACTATCAGGAGCTGCCTCCCACTCACAAGCATCTGTTAAAGAGCAATCCTTTCTGCTTCTTCCAGGAGATAGTTAAGAACTAAGTAACTATGAATCTGCTTGATTTCTGCCATAATTTATAAAATTCCCAAGGTGCAGTCATAGCTACCGTTTTTAAGACAAATATACTGTTTTGCTTGACATTTATGCTCACCTTCATAAGACTTAACACACTGAAAAATATTTGTGTTATTCCTCAAACATACAAATGAAATAAATATACAACTGCTATATGTCCATATATTCATATGGACTGTCTTGGCACATTGGTTTCTTCAACCATGTGGATATGTCATTCTAGATTCCACAATACATAGGGTGCTGGGAACACCAGTGGGTCTTGTTTTTTATAAGAGCTCCCCTTTTTTTTAGCAAAGTGCTTAAAAACGCAGCACCATTCTTTTTCTTTCTGAAAAGGAATGGCAATATTTGTTTCTAAAGTTTCTGTTGCATTGGTCTCCAAATGTCATTTAAGACTTTCCTCTTTCTTACTGCGAAGGCCAATCGCTTCCTCACTGAAAGAGAAGTGGTACCAGCCTTGCTGCTCCAGACACATCCTGTAAGCAACAGTGACCACCTTAATCCAAAGGCAGTTTGCACTGCTGAAAGAGATCAGGGTTGCTTGTGAAAGCAGAGTGTTTCTTTCTTTCTGTAGGTGTATCAACTTACCTATGCCTTGCTCCTGATGGAATATGGGATCCCCAAGGACCAGATCTCAGCAACTGTTCTTCTCCTTGGGTCAATCATATAACACAGAAGGTAAATATGAAACCTACAAGGAAGTCTTAGCAGGCCCTGCCTGTTGGTTGTTGATGACTACTGCTGAAAAACAAATTATATAAGTTTAGAAGTTAATCTACAGCAGTCCTCTAATTTTAATAGAATTTCAAACTAAAAAGACAACCTCTAACACATTATGTGCTAATTTCAGGATTCTGTTGTTTTTAAATTGCAAACCCATGAACTTACTCTTAGCCAGGCATTATTATTTATAGTAGGTTTATTATTATTAGTCACATTTCTAGCATACCATGAGGCACTACCCATCAAGAAAGTAATTTTTTGGCAAACAAAAATTTTAAGTATACATGCATATGGATTTTTCCTCTGAAATAATAGAACAGAAAACACTACTTCTGGAATCCAAGCCACTTGCTGAATGTTGTGTAAGCTAGTCATCTATCAGTGCTAAAAGTACACACATGTGTGACGGGATCTTCAGACTCAAATTAGGGCTTGTTCGGTTGCAATATGTTGAACATTTTTATTATTAATGCGCTGTGGGGCTTTGAATTGATTTCATTACAAACAGAGACCAGATGTGCATTTATGCCAAAAGGGCTATGGGATGGATCCTTATTACGGCAATTTATGTGGATTTATGTACTCCTAAAATGGAGAGTCCTTCTATGGCACATTAGCCATGCTGTGGAATTTCTGACTTTTTTTTTCCCTCCCTGAAAATATTACAAATAATGGCCTTCCTAAAAGCCTGCCTGTGCCATTTACTCTTTTCTGTATTTGTTTTTAGGCAGGCTTATCCTCAGTAATATTCCGTATAATAATCCATGAATACCTACCCCCAGATCATTTGGCAAATGAGCTATAACTATCTGTGCACCCTCGATCAAGAAAGAACTCTGGCTTTACTGACTCTGACTCTCCCGCATGGGCATCTCCATACTTGTTGCTATTCATAATGACACTTCTCCAATTTCAGCACTGTTCCTGCCACAGCTTTTATGTCCTTTGATTGGATTACAATGTAGCTCGGACCCTGGGGCAAATAACTCTCACTGGATGTGACCAGACTAAGAGATCAGCAGCACATCTTTTTACATTAGCAACTTAAAAAAAAGTTCCCTAGATACTTAGCCCAGGGGTTAATATAAATTCAATAATAATTCACCTAGAAAGCTCAGTGTTTTCATGATAATTTCTGAATATGGTTGGGCTATTTCACTGCAGAAATTGCCGGGTGACTTGAACTGATAATGATAGTTAATTCCCTACTTTCCTCTGCAGCCCGGCTAATCTTAGGACAAAAGAGATAATTCCTTTTAAAGACCAGACATCTGTTGCCCATTTGATTCATGGAGCAGATATTTTGTTTTATAATAAATAGATCTTGTTCATCCAGAGCATTGCTGTTTAATCCTGATGGGTCTATAGAGTTAGGATATATTATAATTACATTCAAATTAAAGAATTTAGTCAACTGGAATTCATAACAATGATTTAAATTTATAAAGTCCTCAGAAGAATCTTTGGAGCTCTCTCCTTCAGTCTCCAAGAGGGAAGCTCAGGGAAGCGGTTTCAACTGCTTGCTCTGTCTTTAAAACACTCGGCTTACATGTGTACTGGCTAGCCTGTGACTCGGCCACTCATTTTCTCAGCCACATGCACTCACTAGCAGGCTCTCTTCATTTGTCCACCCTTTCCTTCTGGTTGTATGTGTTCCATCTGCTACTCTGAATATGATAATTACCAGGATTGAGTTCTTCCCCCCATTCCTGACTCCCCTTTCCCCCATCTCTCCTCCTCCTTAATTTCCACCTCTCCCATAGCATCTCCTTTGATGATCACCTACCCCATATATTTTTTTCCTGCCTTTTTGTTTTGTTTTCCTGCTAGGTTAGACGGCAGAAGGGAAAAAATAGTATTATATTGCTCCTCTGCCACCCATCTCACTGAAACAGAATAATTGTCTATCTGTATAGAAAGTTTGGGAGTGAAAAGTTCCCTGAAGCATGATGCCCCCTGCCTTACCTTATTTGGCTATCATAACAAAATTCTTAGACTGGATGGCTTATGAAGAACAGATGTTATTTTCTATTGTTTTGGAGGCTGGAAAGTTGACAGTGGAGTCAGTTTCCGATGAGGGCCAGGTTTCAGGTTAAGCAGCTGTTCAATACTGCTTTCATTAAGATTGCCCATCCCATCTATGAAGGCTGTGACCTCAAGGTCCGGTTCCTTTCCTTCAAGCTCCACCTTCTAATCACATCAGTTTCATCTCATACAAATTTTTTCAGTGTTTACATACCGTTACAACTACTCCCCCCTTAGGAGTGCCAAGGAACATCTTGGATGGAAAGGGCACTGACCTGAGGATTTTTATAGCTGAACTCTAGTGGATGAGACATTAACCTCTTCATTAGTCTGCCCATCTGTAAAATAATGTAGATCCTTAATTTGAATAGCAATGTGTGCTTAATATTTATTTAGCATTATTATAGATGACAATTATATAATTAAAAACTAGGAAACTTTATTTAGTAAACAAAGCAAACTTATTTATTTCCATTAAGAAATAAATTATGCCATTCTCCCACTGGTCAATCTAGAATGAAGAAAACAGGCAATAAATATTGATGGTTAGGACTTGCAAATGAATTTGGGCTACTTATATACCCATGAAGTAAAAGAATAAAATTTTATGGGACAATAAAGAGTGGATTACATTCATGACAGAGAATATGCTACAAACTCAGAAAGGAATTCCTTATAAGCAAACTTAATTTAAAAAGTACACCTTGTACAGAAAATGGGAAGAAATTATACCTAGCAGATCTTCATTCCAAAGAGGGGGTTGTGCCTAAATATAAGAGGAAAGAGAACCTCATAAATATGAGGGATGGCTAGAAACATGGATAAATGGATCAAAGAAAAACTAAAAGGAAGACAAATACTTACGCATTTCGATGTTTTTAGATTAGACATAGCTTCCAATTGACTAAAAATATTTTCTTTATTGAAAAGAAACTTGGTAGGTCAGAATTCATCCCTTTTAATGATGACTATACAATTATCTCTGGCATCAACTCAGACTCCATATTGAACTCAACATTTCAAAAATGGAATCTATATTTTCTAGTTTGCATACCTTTGGAGTGCTCTTTATTGTATTACCTCACTAGTCTATTTCCAGTTTAATCTGTAATATGATGGTTTCAAACAGCTTTTATACTATGTACATGTTGAGTGACGTATGTTCCCCACTCCCTAGCCTGGTCCTATAATTATGTGAAAAAGATCTGGCTGAATTATCGCGTAGTGGTTTCATTTTCTTTCCAACAAATTCATGTCCCATTTATTTTGTTTGTACTTAAGTTACTGGCAGATTTTGAGATATTGCAGTATTATTCCTAGGATTTTTGAAGATGAGTATTGAACTTTAGGTATAATTTTCCAAGTTCATAATACAAAAATAATCCAGTTATTTCCCCTAGAACACAAGGCTAAATCCTGTCTCTTGTTTCCTACAGGCTGTATTTTAACTTTCTTTGAGATAGAATGGAATGCATGTAAATCGTTTCTTATCTTAGCAGAGATTGTAGTCTGCTTAGTATTACCTACAGGAACAGAACCAAAGGAATGAATATATGTTGAGGGAAGGGATATACTATACTGGCTGACACATTAGGAAATCCACAGTCCAGTAAAGGCTGTCTACCCACTGGAAAGGCTAAAAACTCAATACTTGCTCAGTCCACTAGGCTGATACTAGATCCACCGAGTTTGATGCTTCTGCAGCCCCAAACTAGTGCTAAAGGTATGGAGTGTTCCTTAGTTCTTTAGTCCACATTAGAAGACAAAAAAAGCTGGCTTCCAATGTCAGAGAATCATGGCCACTACAGTAGTAACAACAGCATAGATACTCACTAGCAAGAAAGAAGGTGGGCAGGCAAGAGCAACATCTCTTTGCCCTTGGGCTTCTTTGTATCTGGGCCCCATGGGTAGATGTTGCTTATTCTGGAGAAGGGTCTCCCTCACTTACTTCATCCTTCTTGGAAATACCCTTGCAGACCTTCCCTGAGACCTATCCATTAATTGGTTCTAGATTCAAACAAGGTGGTGGTCAAGAAAAACCAACCCCGTGGTTACTAAAACTATAGACTTAGCTAATTTACTTCCACGTCTTCAATATATGCAACTTCAATATATGTCCATATACTCATTTGGCTCAGATATACAGTCAAATAGATCACTCAAAGAAATAGTACCTATATGGTAACATACAAAGGAATTTCTTCATTTTTTTAAACTCCTTATTAATGGATGATAAATAAATCTCATAAAATTTTCAAGGTGATTTAAATTTTTATTTTAAAAATTATATTTGTATGTGTCAAAGTTTAAAAGGGTGCAGCTTATCAGCATAGTATCTTCAGTGCTAAATGCCAACATCTGGGTTCCTCTCCAGTGATTAAGTCCTGTGTATAATCCTACCACATCAATACTGGCACTAGTTTACTAATCCATATTAAAACTCATGAAATTTCTCAGTGTATATATCTGTATTTATAAGACATAACTTAGTAACATTTAATGAAAAAAACCTGAGAGGCATTTTAATGAGGTCTTTAAGCTAGGAATAGGTTTATTTCAAATATGCCTCTGCAAAAAAGACTTAAACAAGATTAAAAATGTATGTATTTTAATATAGAATTAAGTCATTGTAATGCACAACTAAAGTAGGAAAAATAAGGTTATCATAGAGCTCTTTCAGAAGCAAGTGGAGGGAATGTGAGAAAGGGTCATCAGGAAAATATATATGGTCATGAAACTCAGTTCAGATTTTGGGAGCTGTGAGAAAATCCAGCTAATGGTGCCACCACCAAATTATTTAAAGCAGAACCTGTCACTCTTACCTCCCACCCCACATATAGTAGATAGGAGACCTGGAAATCCATCTTCAGTCAGGACCCCCTCCCCACACCTCAAAGCCTATCCCATACCCAGTCACTCCTGCCTCATTTCTTTCACTTTTGAGTCTGCTAATTAATGCATTACTGCATCATTTGAGTTCAAACCTGGATAGCACCTTCCTATTTCTCTCAACATTTTCATAAACAGGTTCTCTTTCTTCTAATCCATGGTCATTTCTCCAGCTGCCTGAACTCAAGCTACATTAGTACCTTAGGTGCAATTAGACTTAGGCTCCATGCTCCTCCCTCCTGCTGACAGCTCCTTCTCCCTGGAATCCCACACCTGCCTCTATTTCTAATCTCTTATTTTCTATTGCATTTCAAATTAAACCTTTCTCAGACAAGCATTTCCTAGATTAGTTTGTCTCCTCACACCTTCCAGGTAAAATTCTTACTTACAATTCGACTTCACAGGGTTTCTGTATTCCATTCATTAAACTACGTATATGCAGAGATGTTTTTCAAAACTCTTCCTGCTGCTAGTAATTAAGGCACTTTTAAAAACAATCATCATCTTCATTGCTATATTTGCAGACCTTAACACAGCAGTACAGAAATTAATGTCAGTAAGCACATATTAGATATTAACAGAGCAGCCCTTTCCCAGAACTGTCTCAGGACAGACCAATTTAAATACAATTGCATGGCATGTACTATTGATCATATTTGGGAAAGCATGAAAGCAAGGCTGAAGGCCATATCCAGATTCAGGGCACACTGACCAGATTTGTTCCATAGCTATGTTCTGACATCCAACAAGAATAAGCATGTCTTATAAATTGAATGTAAGTATTTTTCACAGGACCAAGAACAATCCAGGGAACAAAGTCACCTAAGGTCAAAAGCCTCTGACTTTTCCTGGAGCCCCCCTGACAGTTCTCCAAGGCACTGATCACCATGCAGCATCGTTTTGACCATGTTCTGACAATCTAACATTGTGACTCATACTTTTAAACACAGCTCTCAGGAAGCAGAATCAGAAGCTGTACAAATTGGATAATAGTGAATGTTCGACATTGAAATTCAGTCTCAAAATCAAAGTATTATTAATCCATTGATGAAGATTAGTCCTTGTGATCTAATTACTTTTACCCAGAGTCCACTAATGGCAATGAAGTCTAAGTCTTGGGAGTCTTTGGGGGCCATGGTATATACAAATCATGGCAAGGGGTAGATGTAGAATGGAATAATGACGTAGAACAATGACCTACTAAATAGAAGGAATATTTGTGTCTATTCTGGGATTAGGCATAGATTTTACAGGAATTTGGGTCCTACCTATTTACACTCCTCTCATGATTTGGTGTCTCCAGTCCTCATAACTAATTAATATCATTAACCTTGAGCAGTGAAAATTATTGGATATTATAGTTTGGGACAAAACATTTCTTAAATGACCAACCTGCCTGTGTGCATGAATGGAACTCAGTGGAATCTGACCCACAGCAGCAGATATGGCAGGAGACAGAGTTGTCACAGTATACTTACCCTTCTCACATGAAGGCCAATTCACTGGACAAGGGTTGTCCTTAGTAATTATCAATATTAGAGTCTTCAGGCAGGAAACTATGCATTTTTTGTTCTTGTTTTTGTTGTTGCGGTTTGTTATTTTTGAGATAGGGTTTTCCTGTATAACCCTGACTTTCCTGGAATTTACTCTGTAGGCCAGGTGGCCTGAAACTCAGAGATCCACCTTCCTCTGCCTCCTGAGTGCTGGGATTAAAGGTATGTGTCATAATGTCTGGCTTACTTTTATTTCTCTGTGTTTTACCTATAGCAGTCTATCTTCTCCAACCATAATTATTTCATATTTTTAAAAAGCATACAATGCCCTACTTCCTAAACTATTCTTTCTCACTAAGACTCTCCAGCATTCCATCTCACCCAACAATACTGGACTTACTTTTTAAGATTTCAAAAAGTTGATGCCTGAGGTTGCCCTCCCATTTCCTTTCCAAGGAATTGTTACCCTGTGCTGTATTCTCAGAGTATATCATAAAACATTTGTGTATTGTCATTACATTTCTCAGTTAATATTATCTCTGTTCATGTACATTACTCAGGTAGTCAACTTTTTCTTTTATTGTTACTTATTGCTCTGGTCAGACACCTTAGAAAAATCAACTTAAGGGAAGAAAGGTTCGTTTTGATTCAGTTTAAGAATAGACTCCATCACCATAGGGAAGGTATGGCAGGCATGAGGTCCCATGGAGGTAGGTTCAAGCAAGCCAGGAAGAGGACTGAGCAGGTACCAGGGTTGAGTTCTTAAACAGTAATGCCTGCCCTGGTAACCCAGCTTCTCTATCAAAGAACACATTCTTAAGGTACTACAGTATTTAAGAGAGAACCAATAGTAGAAAACTAAGTACTGCTGGACATTTCACATTCTAACTATAACATGAAGATCCCAAGTAGTAGAATGTAAGTGACTCAAGGGCAAATGAGACATTTTTAATTTCTCAGGAATATTTTTTCCATTTAAGGTTCACAGAGAAGCAAAGGTTGTAGGAATTTTAGTTTACTTAAAAATTACTTCAAGAAAGTTTATTTTCACATACATTTTTTTCTCACAACTTTTATAGTGTTTAGTTTCAGTGTTCTTATGGGCATAGGGATTGTTTTGTCTGCATAAATAAAGACTTCTGAGTATACTTTTTCCTTTGTTTGATTTTTAACAGGGTTTCTCTGTGTAGCCTCAGGTATCCTGGAGCTTGTAGTGATTGTTTAGGCACTGCCTCTTAGAGTTAGGATTTCAGGTTCATACTACCTCACCCCGTTAATGCAAATGCTCCTTGAAAATTAAGTATGGCTACTATTTTTAAGATAACCCATTAATGATTGAGTGGCACCCATGACTGCATCATTTTCTCATCAACACATATATAAACAGTAGGATTATTTACTATTAGGCTTTATGTTGGAAATCATTATATTTTGACTTAATAATCATTTGTTTTCCATATTTCACAAATGTATGTGAAAAAATTAATTTTATGTAATAGTACTATAACTCATCTTTGCATCTTATTTTCAAACCCAGTGATATAATAATATTGAAGACTATGCTTATACACTTCAACAAAAATAGTACATGGAATTGCAATATAAAAATAACAAATGCTGCTGTGTATTTATTTCTTGGTTAGATATCTTTTGCTTTTTGTAGTAGCCACTAATAGATGTTATGAGTGTTAATTATTGTAAATGAAGTTTTAAAAATACTGTTACTGAAAAATATACATGGCCTGATTTGTAATCCCATGCTTTTTTTTCACCATGGTACACAATAGAATCTCCTGAATTACATCTGCCAGATCTCTTCATAGACAAAAATAGTACAATAGCAATAATAACAAAATTCAGCACGATGACTAACAAAAAACAATAATAGTTCTAAAACTGTGCTTATTATTATGAGAATAGAGAATGTAGAGGTATAAGCCATGATCTGTGAATGCCACCCTGAATAAAAGATAGAGCTTTGGAAGATTATAAGAACTGAAGTTCTCATATATTCATGAACACAGGAAGAGTTTTGCAAACTTTTTGACAAGTTTACCTGGATTCATTTTCCATGACAGAATACTGGATTCAAATAGTTAATGTGCTGCTTATAAGAATGAGAGATACAGGTGCTCAGCAGCTGTAGAGATGGAGACATTGATTCTTGTCCTGAAATGTCATTGGTTCTGTCCTGGCCAGAGGACAAAACGCAAAGAAGGGAGTGCTGCTTCCTGCTTTATTTTTTGTTCTCTTTCTTTTACACCTTATAAATGAGTTCCACTGCCTATACAATAGTGTAAAGCATGTTCTGGAACCTCATACTGCTGCCCAAAGCTTGGTCTTCTTCCTTCCTTCCTTCGCCCCTTCCTTCCTTCCTTCTTCCTTCCTTCCTTCTTTTGAACTCCACTTACAATCCTACAATAAAATTCCTTTCTATAATTACCCATTGTCTGTGAAATTCATTCTTAAACTTGGCAAAGTACTCCATAGGACCATAGAACTCAAAGCTACATACACATGACAAGGCAGCCTCTACCACTTTCAATGACCTGTTGCTTTCCTCTGTGTCACTAGCACTCACAATTAACACTTGATTACTAATCAATTAATACTAACATTTCTTTCTTCCTTCTTTCTTTTCTTCCATTCTCATTTTTCTGTGTGCCTCCATTTCTCCCTTCCTCTCCCCACCTCTTTTTCTGTACTGGCAGTAAGTCCAGATCTCACACATTCTACCTTCCCAGCCCACTGAATGTTAGAATTTATTGATTCATTAGATTCTAGCATTTAGTCTTAAATTGTTAATTTAAAAAAATCTCATTTGGGTCACTTTATTGCCATTTAAATGTAATTTCATGATGTAATTCCATGAATGGTCTTTTGATAGATAATAAATTTGTTGCATAGCTACCCTTGAATTCTGTAATGCAGTTTATTTGATCTTACAAGTATTTTAAATGTAAAGATCCCAAAGACATTTATGAACCCATTACATTATAACTGATGTACTCTGTTTTTGTTTGCTTAATGTCATTTTAATAATTTTTGCAAAACAAGGACTAACTGTACTTTAACAATAACTTTACTAACAGTAACAACAGTTTAATGTTTTTCTATAATACAAAAACATTTTATAAATTCAGATATTCCCAATAAGGATTTTTCTTTTATTTTGAATTTTCAAGCTTTGGCCAAGCTTAAGTGTATTGATATAGATAAATATATAAACTCAGAAATATAAATGTGTATTTGAAATGTTTTATAAGTAGTATGCTTCTAGCAGTGTATCTGAAAGACTAATCTCAACATTACTAATCACCCTCATGGCTTTAAACTATTGGCATTGTACATTTATAATTGAGCAAGTCTATATAGTCATAACTGCTTTTGATTTCAGTACAAGCTTGATAGGATATCTTTGAATGTTTATTTTTTGGCATCAGGTGATTATTTCTTATACCCAATAGCCGTAAGACTTAGCACCAATAGTTTACTCTACACAGGAGCTATAATTATACACTCTTGGCAGTATTCATAGGAGTGACATTCATTTCCATAACCTTTCTAGTGCTTGCTATTATTATATTTAATCTTTAAATTAGTTTTTTATACATGTGTGAGAATGTGATTGTAAATTATGTATATGTTCTGATCACTTCAATTTATTTATTCAGGGTTTTTATGGGTTCATTTTAAATGTTTGGTGTGTGAACATGAAGCATACTCAAGTGAACCCTACTTCACTTACTGCTCTAATCACTTTGTGTTTTCCTGAATAATCATTGGGAAATAGTTTACAAATAGAAGATTTTTGTTTGTTTATAATCTATACTGGTAGTCTTATAATAACATGAGAGAACAAGGAAACCAATCCTTAAATAATGATACTGATATGTTTAAATAGATATCGAGTGGGTTGTAGTGTAGAAACATGCATGTAAGACACTCTCTGGGAAGTGGAATCTACAAAGTTTTTCCATTGCATTCTTCACTGTGAAAAATGTACTGTAGTATTGTTTTGCAAATTCAAATTATTATTTAAATTTAATTTTAAGGATTTAAAAAAAGACAATGAACATTATAAACTGGTAACTTATTTATCTCTTAAAATATTTCTCAAATCATTCTTTTGAGTGAACTTACTTCTGTCAAGGCTTCCAAGTATATTCAAGAGGTCATGGAATATTGTCTTTAGTTCCTTTAACATCATTAGGGTTGATAATTTCATATTGTCTTAAGAATATATTTGAAAAATCAACATGTTTCAGAAAGGGAAAATACAAGAAACTTGGGAGTAATTTGCTACACGATGTACTGGGAGGAAACTTCTTAGGAGTTTTGTAAGAGGATCAAGAACACTTGGAAAGCAAGGATTTTACTGAGAGTGGATTTCACAGACCTTAGAAACCAGTGTGTTCACTTAATCTATCAGTGCTTATCTTGCCATAAAGGAAACTATGGGAAGCCTCTTGAGAATATAGAATAGGGACCACAAGAAGTTCTCTCCGAAGTCCAATTTAGAGATTGACAGAGAAAATAGTGGGACACACCACAGGCTTAACCACCCAAATGACTGAGGTGAGAAATAATCTTTACAAGAACTTTTCCTCAAAATGCCTCTTGACGACTTCAAAGAAAATGATGAGTTATCAGCAAACATTGTGGGGGTGCTGTCAGCTGAGGGTGGGATCTAAAAACTCTTGCCTCAATCATTCTAATTTAAAATACAAAGATAATTGCTAAAGGAGACCCATGGAAGAATTTATAGGAAATATTTTTTCCTTCCATTTAAAATTATAGCTAAAGTCTGGAGAAACAGCTGCCAATATTGCTAGAGAGCTGGCCGAACAGACCAGAAATCATTTGAACGCCGGGGACATCACCTACTCAGTCCGCGCCATGGACCAGCTGGTTGGTCTCCTGGATGTACAGCTCAGGAATTTGACACCAGGGGGTAAAGACAGTGCGGCCCGCAGCTTGAACAAGGTGAGAACTTCACCTGTGTCTGTCTTTCAGTTTGAAGTAAAATCACTGAGACATTCTGGCTTATCTCTTTTCTTTCTTCTGTCAAGTTGCATGACTCAAAAAGGAACCAATACTTTCATTCAGTTGACTTTACTATCTCAATTATGACCTGATTTGACTTTTTACTTAGAGGAATATGTGCCAGTCTTGTCATATGTGTTTTGTATTTGCAATTCTACACTTGGTATTTCTTTCTCATTTTGTTTTTATGCTAAATTGTAGCAAAAATTAGTGTAGACGGATGCAACTGGTTGTTTCCTGTAACCTATAAATTCCTCTCTCAAAGTAATTGACTGTTAAATCATGAAGTGGAAATTTAGAAATTTTTAACAAAAGAAAGTTAAACTCCATTAGATGTTTTTCCCATTGGATTTTTTAATGAGACAATTTAACCTACTTAATATTATTTTTATAAAAAACTGCTAGGACAAGATATTGAATTTTAATAAACACTTCATTTTAATTTTTAAACGACTTAGATTTTTGTGTCATCACAGATGAAATTTTGCATGTTTTATTTCTGAAATTTTTAACTTTAAATAGGCAAATTTAAGTGTTTTATTTGAGGAAATATACTTTATGATTTTTAATATTTTAATAGACATTTTATTCACATCAGAATCTTATAAAATTGTAAACACAAAAAATGCATGTTGCATATTTATGAAGAATATCATTTATATATGTAAAACTAAATACTACACAGTAGACTAATATCATAGTGTCAAATGGTCAGTATCAAACGAAGACACTCAAAATGGCATAGCTGAGTTCAATGACATGGACTATTAACATAGTCTTTCCAACTTTACAAATAAAAGCTTTTGACAGTGGAAGACTAATGCTCCTGTAGGAAATTCATTTTTAAAACGTTTGCATTTTGACTGAAAAAAGTTGTAGATTTGTCTTTTACTGATTTTACTTCTCTGTTTTTGGTGGGGTAAGATTGCCACTTATTCAAATGGAAACGTGTTCTTATATAATAATCTTTCAACATTAAAAAGCCAGATATTTTTTATTTTCTGGCAGATAGCTCTTGCTGCAGTTTCTTTGGTAAGCAAATGCAATTTTAGTCTTTATTTATTAGATACAATGAATTAGGTTTCTTTGTCATGCTGGGCAAGAAGGGTTTATTTTTTTATTTTATTTTATTTTTCCACTTGTATCCTGATAGAATCACAACCAAGCCCCTGATGGAATAGTCCACAGCTGCCTATATGGTGTGGCATGCTGTGACTTTAATGTGTTATTACCCTAGCTGACTTGATGCTACTAATGAATATGGCTGCCAGCTATTCTCATCATAATGGGTTGGGAGTACTGATTTCTATTAATGTTACATATCATAACATGATTTGTTATTGCAATACTTTGTATCTTTATTTAAAAGTGGTGTTGATGTCTGAGGCTATCAGGTAAAGCTGGCAATTAATGTCACATTCTAACTGGCTCCAGCTAATCAGCTTGCCTAGACTGAATATCAAATAACTACATAATGGGCAAATTTCCATTCCTGGGGCTTTTTAATACTCTCTTTTGTTTCCCATTTGGCTCTCTTCAATTGTTTATATAATGCAGTTTGTCATATGTTAATTTGCATGAAGGGGTAGGGAGATGGGAGGGCAAAGGTTATTCATGTGCTTGCTGGCTTGCTCTCATTTCCTGTGGTTCCAACTTTCCTGAAGCAGTTCCAGCCCATCAGATTTGCAAAGTCAACTAGGTACAAATCAATTGCACTCCACATTGAAATTCTGGAGGGCTCGGAGTCCTACATAACTGTGATGTGAATCAGTGATCTGAATGACAGCATTGGTGATTCACTTGCACTCATTCCTGACTTCATTCTTCGGCAAAGTTACTGCTCCCTCATTGAAGGAAGCATGAATTAGGCTTGCTACAGTATCAGCTAGCTCCACAAAAAAGTGTCAGAGCAACTGCTCCCTAACACTGGATAAACTCTGTTTTACAATTCAAGGCTAATGACCAAGGGAACTGAAAAACCCGGGGGAAATATGAAATCCCACAGTCTGATTTATAAAAATTTGGGTCACTCATTTTACAGTGTGAATGAATGGTTATTGATTGTTCATTTTAGCACCAGGAGAAAATATTTTGGGCCTGAATACAAACTTCCGTCAACAAAAGGAAATTAAATCAAGCTTCTTACCCCCACTAGTTTCTAAAATGTTCCCTACTTTGGCCAAGACTGTCAAACTCAATTCTCTAAGAAATAAAAGAAGCCGCAAGTCAGGAAACAAATCAAATTCTGTTAATCTCAAGTTATCTGACTCTTGATATTTGTCCCAGAGGGTTAAAAGTAGTCACAGTGAATGGGCATTTTTGAAGGTATGAATGAACACATAATATGAACACACACATCAAGCATCTAGGCTGTCTTGAAAGTCACACATAATCTCCTTTAAAATAAAGAGTTCCAAACCTTTTGCATAATCTACTTAACATCTTACGTCTCTGCTAGTGGCTCATAAATGAATAACTAACTGGATGTGACCTGGATCATTTCACATGAATGTATATTGATTTGTACTAATTTCTACTAAATATATTCAAAGGTTTCCTTCCATCAACAGCTTTCCACCATCTGGTTTTTAGGTGGACTGTTTGGAGAAAGGTTTTTGGCTGCTATATTGTTGCTGCAGAGCCTTAGTTTTCTTCTATAAAAGTTGTGAATCAAAAAGTAAGGTGTTTATGTAGATGTTTTCTTTTATTTTTCTTCTGTCACTAACTTGTTTTTTCTATTCTGTGTTTAATCTGCTGTCCTAATGGATTCAGCTTCAGAAAAGAGAGCGCTCTTGCAGAGCCTATGTCCAGGTACTTTCTGTGTTTTTATAAATGTGTTAAGTTGTTGAGTTGTCTCTGTTGGTGATTGCATGTATGGGCATCTGAGGAAAAATGATAATGTACACTATTGAACTAAAGGAGCTTCAGGGAGGGTGTGTAGGGTGGGAATGGAAAGAGACTGTGTTAAAAAGAAAGCTGATGGTGCCAAGTTCTGTCAAGCATGAGAAACAGACGACTCGAGCCAAGGTGCAGCTTCAGGCATGGAACATTTTGCATAAGAGCTGAGTTTGATGTAACATATAAATCTCTGCTTTTCATAGAGACACTATACAGAATTGATTTATACATTGAAACATTAGTTCATTAAGAATTATCAGTCAGAGTCATATATGGCAAGACACAATATGGGATATTTGAAATAATCTTCATTGTGTTTCCAAATGGAACTCAAGACTCCAAACAGGATTGTGAATAGGGTACCCTCTCAATAAGATGACATGTAAATGTAATTTTTATCCAGAATGCAAATTTAGTTCCCTGACAATACTGTTCTTGCAGTCTTAGGGTTTAGTGTAAAGGAGAACAGTCTGGGTTTTTATTACCTGTTGTTTTGAGTGGGGAGGCTGGTATTTGTTCCAAGACAGGGTTTCTCTTTATAACAGTGCTGGCTGTCCTGGAATTTACTTTGCAGACCAGGCTGGCCTCAAACTCACAGAGATCCATCCACCTGCCTCCAAAATACTAGCATTAAGAGTGTGTGTCAGTCATCACACCTGGCTTTTATTTTATGCCTCTGAACTTCATGGTCTCAATATGCAAATCACAGCATTCTATTGTAGCAAATCCATTTCTTTTTAGAGAAACTATGACCTCAGGAGTCAAGTCAGTATTTGTGAAGACTGGCAGTATCAAATGAAAACCTTAACACTGTATTCACATGTTCATATAATATGAAAACATTGCCTTTGTACCCATACTCTTAGTTGATATAAATATTAGATTTCATATCTGACCATCTGTATCTTTCCAATGGCCTGAATATTCACATCTGCTAACTTTATGGTTAATATAAACCTGGGATATTGAATTAATAATTAGAAGCTACTTAGCTAAAACCACGTTTAAAAAAAAAAAACAACTCAATGACCTAAGGGGACAATGGTTCAGATTTAAAAATTACAGTATAGGTAGATATTCTAATGAATAAGTGTGACACCTGTCTCTGCTTAGTTAGTCATTTGTTTAGTTTAACCATCATTGGTTATTTTTTGCCCCATTTTAAAAATACATGAAATCCATCATTTCCTCAAAACTGTTAAAAAAACAAAACAAATGCAATCTCTGCCCTAGGGTTTTAGCATCTAGTAGGTAATAATGGAGAAATACAAAATGTATCTTGAGTAGATAAGGCATTTCCCATGTCTTGTCAGCTACTCAAGCATGCATTACAGGTGTTAGCTATATTCTAGTTAATTTTCAGACACGCAAACTTAACCAGCATGTTTCCATCTCTAAGGTGGTAACCTATCTATAGTGTACTCATCAGGAGGAGGCCCTTTTAATAAAAATGTGACAACATAGCAATAGAAATGGCAGGGTGATTTATAAAGACAAACTCTATGTGACATGGAAACCTTTGAAAAAGAAAGCCAAGAGAGGCAGAACAGCTTCTGTATTTTTGTGCTTAGGCGTGAAGAGGAGTGGTTCAAATGAGGAGGAGTGCGCTTGGATAAAGTGAGTGTGATACACCCTCCGTAAACTGGGAACATGGTTTGGTCTGTTTCCTCACAGTTTTGTCATCTCCAGGTCTTTGGTTCTCTTCTTTGGAGATATACAAGTGATTCTCACATGAAGATATACAATCTGCTTCAGAAAAAGGGGCATGGCATTGTTTTCTTTCAATTTTGTGACCTGTTTCCTTGGAGAAAGATTGGTGGGAAAAGTGTAAGGAGCTTTCTGCCTCTGGCGATGTCTCAAATGCCATGGTGCCATATGATGGGATAGGATCTTATGATCTCTAGTTTTATTAATTTCAAACGTGAATTACTTTTTAAAGGAAAAACACAGAATAGAAATAAATCGCATTCTGTCTTATGAGTTGCATTTTGAGTCTGAAGGCATTAGAAAAGAGAAATAACAGCCCTTTGTGAGAATCATTTTAAAGGGAAAAAAACTAATTTGACATTGAAGATTAGGGAGATTATCTTTGTATTTGCATTTCCTTTATGAAATAATGAATTTCTGTGAATAAGAAAATATGAAGGCTTATTTTCTAAGATGTTAGAAAAGCATGCCTTAGGGAAGCACAGTGTGATGATAGGTAGGGGAGGGACCTCCATCACAGACAGGTAGGGAGCATGTTGCAGCCCTGCCAGGATTATTTCCCACTGAATTCAATGCTATCCTTTTAATGGGACTTTCGGGATAATTAGCCTTCCAGTATTTAAGTCTATGAAATGCATGGTCATTGAAACATGAATCTCCGATGGAAAATTAATAGCACAGTTTATTCAACAGCTGATTTCCTGGTGCTATAATTGACTAGCTGTGAATAAATGTTTCAGCTATTGACTAACTATCTGAAGAGACACAAGACAAACAGAGATTACTAGTGGTGTAGAAATGCCCTGTTCAATAATACAAGATGCTCCTTCTGATCATGTTAATAAAGACTGTGATTCCATGAAGTTCTACTACCAAAGTGCCATAAAAACACCTGTGACTGACTCTTTAGTTTTATTTTCCCCATTGTTTATATGTTCAGATCATACTTGATACCATCTGAAATAGGTGCCTGATGTACTTGGAAGGCTTTTGGCATTCAGTATGACATGATTGCTTATCATTGTGGATTTCTATGAAATGTGGCCTTTCCATTGGCAGAAGACAGGTTCTTCTAGAGATGAGTTTGACTACTTGAATCCATTTACCTTCCGCTCATTATTTTAAGAGTGGGAGGCCATTTTGTAAATTGTAAACATTCACATATTATATTTTCTTGTTTCATCCTTTTATTCTACACACAAACAAAATTACAACAAAATAAGACCTGCCAACTATCAATTATAAATGAGCTGTATGTGAACATTTTAAACTGGGATAGGAAATTTGCCTTCTAAGGTTTTAATAACAGGAGTGCAATACAATTTGATTTTTTTATTTATATGTGACTTTTATTACAATAAATCTTCATTGATTATTGAAGGATAACAATTGATATTGATTATAGTAAAAGGACATTAATTTGCCATGAGTATATTATTTTTTGATGTTTGGCCTGGTGATGCAGACCTGGGCCCTCTCTTGTTTAGGGAATTTGGGTAGAAGAATATCCTGGACCCCACATATCAGTCTGGGCAGTTTAGTGAGATCTTGTCTCTAATTAAAGTAAAAAAAAAGCTGAGATATAGCTAGGAATAGAGCATTGTTTTTATTTATGAAGAGAATTGTGAATTTTATAATAGGGGAGACAAGACTGACTTAGAAACATTAAGCAACTACTATAATGTGATGTTACCAGAAGGTGCTTAGAGAGAGACAAAAGGAGATAAAAAGACTGCCAACATGAAAGAACTAACACAGATAACATTAGTACAGCTCCTCTGATGTGCATCTTGTTTTCTTCCATGCCAAGGTGGAGATAACAAAGGTTTTTTATTAAGAATCAGAAAGTTTGGGCTTGAGTGATGCCTCAGAGGTTAAGAACAGAGGACCTGGGTTTGATGCCCAGCATGCACAGGGTAGCTCACAGCTGCCTGTAACTGCAATATTAGGGGGTCCAATGCCTTCTTCTGACCTATTCAAACATTGCAAGCATGTGGCTGTTAGATATATGTGCAGGCAAAACACCAATCACGGTAAAATAAAAAATATAAAGTAAAAGAAAAATGAACATTTATTAGGACAGGTATGTGGATATTCTTGTGCAGAACACTGGGTATTCTCTATTATTTATTTATGTTTTACTTTGAGACAGGGTCTCCATATGTAAAACAAAATGGTCTCCAACTGAGCTCTTCCTGGCCCACTTGCATGCATGCTAAGATCACAGGCATGAAAGAAATTTGCATCCATTCTTACTCAACATATACGAGAACATTGTGTTATAGTTCTTACAATTCATTACATTCAAAGTGAGAATGGGGAACCACAAAGAGGTAATTGATTTCCGTAAGATCACACACTAATGACCAAAGAGAAGTGGAAATTTGAAGCCGATTTGACAGCTTATGTGCATTGATTCCTCAGAAACTGAGCAAAAGATCATATGCTTCCATTCAGATTAATGGGATTTTAATAAGACTTTGGAAGTACAATATAAATATATAAATATAAATAAACAGCTTAAGACATATTCTTTGACTTTAAAGCACTACCCTTCAACTAATAATATTTGTTCACATTGTTCTTTCTCTTCTTAAGAAGGAACTAGTAAGAATTATGGGTATTCTTTGTTTTTTCCTGCTTTAAAGATAGAACTTATTTTAGTTAATAAATATACACTGTACCTCCTTAGTGTTGTTCTTCAGGTCTCAGAGGTGGTATGTTCTCTTTGAAGTCTGTAGTCATGCTTTGCCTATAGAGATTTCAGCAACTATCAAGACCCAGTATAGCACTGAAGGTTGCTCATTAGTGGCAAGTTGTTTTTCAGCCTGAGAAGTAAGGGCTGGATGGTGTGAGCAATCTGGAGTAGACAGTTACTTTGATGGGTGCATTTGTATTTGACTGAGGTAGTAATTCATATATTTAATGTTTAAAAATATTGGAAGACAGAATTTGGTAAAAGATTGAGGTGCTAGACAAAGAAGACTTGAAATAACCAAGTTTTTAAAAAAAGGTCCCACAACTGAAAGGATGGTGTCACCATTTATTGAAATGTTCTATTTGTCAGGCAGGTGGTGGCGCACACCTTTAGTCCCAGCACTCAAGAAGCAAAGGCAGGTGGATCTCTATGAGTTTAAGTCTATTCTGGTCTACAAAGTGAGTTCCTGGGCAACCAGAGTAACAGTTACACAGAGAAACTCTGTCTCAAGGGAAAAAAAACACGAAGAATATGAAATGTTTTAGAAGTACAAGTAGAGAACCTTCCAGGAGACATGCTAAATTTTGACTTTAATAGATATATAATGTACATGGTAAATAAACAGTTAAATATTCAAGCTAAAATTATCATTTCTCATTGTTAGCTAATAGTATTTAAAGCCACTGTACTAGATACAACTAAGGTTGATTTTTTTTTCTTCTTCTAGTTTTAAAGGCTAAAGCCTAGATTCTGGCAGTCCTAACAGTTAGGCTTGGGTAACCATCCTCAATATACCAACGAAGGGGACAATTTGTAGTGAAAAGCAAAGATGGATTCACTTATGGTGGCCACATTTGAAAGAGAAATCAAGGCATCCAGTGACCAGCAAATCCATTTGCTTCAGCTTTAATTTTAGGATTCTATAAAGTAGGAGAAACATGGACAACTAAGCAGTCCCTGTCAACTTGTGTCCCCAGGCATCACTCACCCATCACTGACCCATCCTGGTCCTTCATGCAAGGCGATCTAATAAGTTGTCAGAATCATGGAAAATCTCTTTCTCTGATGGCTCACATTGGCTTCAGCTTTCCCTCACTTTACCTGGATTCTCAAGGAAGCTTTAATTTCTTAGGGTATTCAATAATCTGAGAACACAAGTGTTTCTCTTTAGAATATCTTCTCCCCTAAAAGAGTAGTTACAGAATTGGAGCATAAAAAGAAAGGAATCTGGTGCTGAGTCCTAGCTTCCTATAATATGAGAGGTCATAGAGTGAAGGAAACTCCAGCAATAGCAAAAGGGAAGCCTTAGGGCAGGATTACAATCAAGAACAGGAAAGTCTGCCATCTTGAAATCACCCCAAGTTCTTTGAATGTCAATTTGTTTTAAGTTGCATGTATATCTGTGTGAGCACGTATATATGAGTTCAGGTTCCCTTAGAGGCTAGAGGCTAGATGGATGTCCCTGGAGCTGGAGTTACTGATGGTTATGCATCAGTTGACAGAAGTACCACAAACAGAGCTTGAGTCCTCTGTAAGATAGTTACTCTCTAGTAGGTGCTGATCTAACTTTCTAGTCACATCCTAAGGGAGAAGAGATGATGCTGAATCTGCTCTAAAATTCCCATCCCAAATTGTGTGGCATAAAAGTAAAAGCTGTTCCTGATGGAGATAAAGCATTCCCCGCAAAGTTCAGAACTCTTAGCAAAATACCTGCAGACATTTCGCCCTTCCTGTTCATTTTTGTGTCACTGATGCAGACTTTCCTGTGAACTGAAGTTGCTACTTGCACCTTTGACAAAGTGCAAATTGAATTATGCCAGTTTTACTTGGATGCCTTCGATGCATGAGACAAGTAGGCGTCTATGTTCCATTTATATAGCCAGGAAGAAATTAATGAGTATTTTCAAGTTCCTTGTTTGGTCACTTAATTGGCTGTGTGACAAAGAGCTCTGTGGTGCATGTCAAACAACTTTCTTAGTCCTCTAATGATTTGTGCTTTCCTGTGATACTATCCTATGTGCTCTGTCAGACTGGACATCCTTGTTAAAGTGGCTGGAATAAATTGGCTAGCAGTGTGCATACAACGTAGTATATTAGCCACAGCAACAGG
The DNA here is from genome assembly GCF_017639785.1 of Mesocricetus auratus. Lineage (NCBI taxonomy): Eukaryota > Metazoa > Chordata > Mammalia > Rodentia > Cricetidae > Mesocricetus > Mesocricetus auratus. Next base: position 59,340,102 of record NW_024429190.1, read on the forward strand.
GAGTACATTTAGCAGTTCTTTCAATAGATTTCCTTGTTTGCCCATAAGCATCAAAGCCAGCCCAAACTTTCATTTAATATAATTAAAAGGACATCTGAAGGTAGTTTGAATCACAGCAGGTCCTTGTGATTTGGTAGCCCTTTGGTAAAACCCTGTGAACTTAATATATTTCACAGCTTGATAGGTCTGTGTTTGATGTGTGTCAGTAAAAGAAAAAATATAAATCTGTACTCCGCATGTTTCTGTTGACCTACACCCATTGTTAAGAGACTATTGAGATTAAGGCAAGTTACTTCCTTCTACAAAGTCAAAGTCCCTTTCTCTACATAAAGAATAGTTTTTAGAATCCCTTCTGATACGTTGTAGTCATTAACTGATGCTCCAAAGCAATTGTTGAATCAAAAGATGGTGAAATGATATATAATGGGAGTACAGAACTTCCTGTGGGTGTTATGTAAGAGTTGAACAGGTCAATTCCTACATCTGAAAGACCTCCAAAGGACAGTGACAGGTGGTGATGGAGACCCTTTATTGACACAGACAGAATGTCATTCTAAAAATCTCACAAAATTGCCCTGGTGGGCTTCTATGACCTGGCAGAGATGATTACCTTATGAGAAGTCATGCCTGCCTCTCCCATTGTGTGCAGTTCCTATAAATAGACACACTTCCAGCTTCTGTTTATATAGACACCGGTTGTAAATGTTCCAGAGAGTAATTCTAATAAAGACTTAGGGAAGCAACGTTCTGTTTCTAAATAGAATGTTTGTATCTAAAGCAAAATATATTTCTCTTCTCCCTTCACCAACTTATATTCTCTTCACTCAATTTCTGAATTGTTATTCAATTGTCAAGCTCTTTATTTAAAGTCCATTCTGTGCCACATTGCTTTCTGAACATACATTTACCTTTGGGAAAATTTAAATGCATCCAAAATAAAGAGATACTATTTGTGTGCAAAGCAAAGGGGATACATACCCACTTACTTTGTGATTTCTTTAATGGCTTTATGGTTGCATAGCTAACCAGAAGGAAAAAGTTATAAAAACAGCACTACAGATTGAAGATCCTGATTTTAGAAACTGTCATTAACTACTCTGCTACAGGTCAGAAGAGAAATGGAAGTTTTAAAGTGTGATTTGCAATAAAGTAGCTGCCTGATGGCTTGGAACCAAACAAATGATTCTTTAGTACTTCTCACAGAGTTACCTTCCCTTATCTAATGTATAAATTTTGTACAGACAGTAATAGACACAGATGTGGCAGCTTAAACAAGCAGGAGCCTCATCTCATACTCACTTCTGGGAAGGCGGGACAGGTTCTCATGGATGTTCATTGAGATAATGTTTTCCATGGTTTCTCCCTGCTGCCAACATGGCGTCCCATCTTCCAGTTGCAAAGATGCACTTAGGTTCCAGTCACCCTGTCATGCAATTATTAAACAGGAAGCAGGAAAATAAGTCACTAAAGATTGTATCCCTTCCAAAAGTCTCCCCCCTCAGCTGCTTCTTGTCAGAACAAAAATAGTATCTCTTTATTTTGGATGCATTTCAATTTTTCCCAAAGGTAAATGTACATTTAGAAAGCAATGTGGCACAGAATGAACTTTAAATAATGCTTAACAACAAAGTAGCATACCGATGACAGAAATACTTCCCAGAGAAATAAGACATGGTCACAGACGTTGAAATGACTGTTGCTTAGACTGTGTAGGACAAGGAAGACATTCAAGTATGAAAACCATGAAGCTTGGACCTGGCATGACAAATGAAGTAAGCCATGTGCCCAGCTGGAGAAAGCATTGTAAGTCACTGAAAGTACAGGTAGCCAAGTGAGGGTTAATGGAATGCTCCAGGAATATGAAGCCCAACACTGTCATAGCAACTGGTTGAAGTATCATACAATAATAGGAAGGCTGTGGAAAATGTTCAGATTTGAAGAACATTTAAAAGTGTTAACCAAGATCACCATACTGTACTTTTACAATGTGAATGCATAAATTTTGGATGTAAATTTGATTTTCCACTGATATGCATTCTGTCAGTTTCGGCTAGCACCTGTAGACTGACTATTCCAGACATGTCAACCAATTACTTTACACTTGTCTGAATTCTTCCATGACTTTGTCTATTCTACTGCTGAGTCATTTTTTTCTTTTTAAAATTTAATTTAGAATCACTCTTATTCTACATATAAATTCCAGTTCCCTCTCCCTCCAATTCACCCATGCTCCTCACAGACCCTCCATCCCACCCCCTCTCCATTCCCCAGGGAGGGTGAGGCCCTCCATGATGGATCATCAAAGTTTATCACATCATTTGGGGGAGGGTCTAGGCCCTCCTCTATGTATGTGGGATGAGAGAGTAACACTCCATTGGGAATGGGCTCCCAAACTCCATTTATGCACTAGGGATAAATACTGGTTCCACTGTCAGAGGTCCTATAGACTGCCCAGGGCTCCTAACTGGCACCCACATTCAGAGGGCTTGGTTCGTTCTAATGCTGGCTCCCCAGCCTTAAGATTGGGGTCCATGTGCTCTCACTTGATCAGATCAAATGTTTCTGTAGGTTTCTCCAGCATGGTCTTGACCCCTTTGCTCATCCCTCCTCCCTCTCTACACTGGATTCTAGGAGTACAGATCAGTGCTTAGCTGTGCGTGTCTGCTTTGGCTTCCATCAGCTACTGGATGAAGGCTCTAGGACGGCATTTAAGGTAGTCATCGAACTCATTATAGGGGAAGGGCATTTAAGGTAGCCTCTCCACTAATGCTTAGATTATTAGTTGGGGTCATTCTTGTGGATCTTTGAAAATTTCCTAGTGCCAGCTTTCTCTTTAAACCTATATTGGCTTTCTCTATTAAGGTATCTCTTTTCTTGCTCTCCTCTATTCTTTTTTCTTATTTTTTAATATATTGTTTGAGAATTTCTACAATGCATTTTAATCATATCCACCCATCCTCCAACTCTTCCCATATCCACACATACACACCATTCCCTACCCACCCAACTTTGTATACTACCTGCCCATCAAGTCCATTCTGTGTTGCCTACATGCCCTCAGATGTATGACCTTCCACTTGAGCCTGGCCAGCCTACAAGAGCCGTATCCTTCAGGAAAAATCTTACTCTCCCAGCATCTGTAAAATTCCAACAGCTCCCCACTTCCCTCCTCCTCCCAAGGCTCAGACATAATTTATGAAAAGGAAACAGATGTAAGAGCTACAGATGGTGGGTAACTATGAAGAAAACAATGTTTTCCAGACACAGCAAGACAGTTGCATCTGTAAACTCACTGCTCATAGTTTACACTAGATGCATGTGAGGTCAAGTCAGATAAAATCAAAGCATGGACATGGGAAGTGGACATGAAGTCCCACCCCTAACTGAATCATGTTTGAAAATGCATATCTAATCTTGACCCTACTTAAAGACTATCTACCCATCTATCTAATTTGGTATTTACAAAACAGTATCACTTTTGCATTATAGTGTCCTTGTGTCTGACTTCTCTTGCCAATTGCCCCCACTGTTAACCAACCCCATCTGATAATCTACTTCGAAACCATCCAGCTATATCAGTTCAGGTCTCCAAGCCTTTATCGCCACAATACCCTTTCCTTGAATTAATTCTATTTTTCTCTCTTTTGTCCTTCTCTTGTCTGAATAGCTTTGTGTTATCTGTCAACACCCACTCAATATGCCAATTACTGTAAGGTGGCATTCTTTGTTCCATTCTGTTTAAATACCCTCTTATATGAGTTTATGTAACACTCAGGTTTTTCCATGGCAGCAATTATCAGGCTTTTTTTTTTTAATGATAGCTTCCCTTTTGTGACACTGAGCCTCTTGTAAAGGATCAGTGCTGCTTTCACTTCTGTGTCTTTAGGCGTTTAAATTCCACGTAACTTCTCTTAGATCTCTAAATATGTGGTGTTTACTCAAAGCCACAGAACCATATTTCCAGTTACCTTCCATTGCAGCAGAAATCCCGCCTCTGTGCACACTTACTACCACTGGTCCCTTTGTCTCATTTTCTCCTAAATCTGATCCACCAGGCATTTGTCCTCAGTACTTCACTGAATGGGCCCTTGTCAAGGTCATTATTAATTCGAAGATGCTTTCTCAAGGTCATTAATTTCATAATGGTGTTAAACCAGTGGCCGATGATCAATCTGAATCTTTTTTTTTATTTTAAAATTTAAATTTAAATTAGAAACAAGGTTGTTTCACATGTCAATTCCAGGTCGCTCTCCCTTTCCCTCCCCTCCTCCCACGCCCTCCCACCAACCCCTCCAATATCCCCAGGGAGGGTTCAATCTGTATCTTTTTTAAAATATGGATTTTTTTTGTTCTTTGAAATTATAGAGTAATCACATCATTTTCCCTTCCCTTTCCTCCCTGCAAACCAGCCCATATACTTTCCCCTGCTCTACTCAAATTCATGATATCTTTTTCTTTAATTGTTGTTAGAGTATGTGCACACGCAGGTGTGTGTGTTTATGTGTAAGCGTGTATATATACAAAATGTATATTTTAATCTTACCTGATCAATCAGAACAGTCTGACACTCTTGATTTTTCCTCCCTGATACATGGTCCCAGAAGGACACTTCACTTGATTTTTGTCCATTAAATTAACACTTATCTTTGCTCTTCCTCAATTGTCCTCTTTTTTTTTCTCCAAGCTGTTAAGTTTAGAATGCTCCCCAGCATAATACTTGGTTGCCTTTTCTTTGTTCCCATGGTGGCCCTCATTAATTTAGATCTGTACCATCTTGATGCCTATGATCACAAAAGCTATCTTTTAAAATCTAGAATTTCTACTCCTCCCAACCTTTCAACCTAGGTTTTTATGTTCAGTGTCTACTCTCTTAGTGAGTTCTGTAACTGTATCTCCTGTTTGCATCTCTCTCCGAACAGTCTATTGAAACTCTGAGGATGCATGCCTTGGTATTTCACTTGAAGACTTTTATTCTAGTTGTTTATTCTATTGGTGGTGGAGCTTTTTGTTTAGTTTTAAGGCAGAAGTTTACGTAGACCAGGCTGTCCTTGAACTCACTATGAAGCGGAGGATGATCTTTGAATTTTGAACATACAGTGACAGAGATACATCTTGGTCCCTAATCTTAAAACTGATGGAACCTTTCTGTAACCTGAGTTTTATAGTAGTTCTGGCAGTCCCAACAACTCATGTTCAGTGGTGTATTCCACCAAACAGGTTAGAGATGAATGGTGATGAAAAGCTGAAACGTGGAACACCAAAGGGAGAAAAAGGAACACATAAAGAGGAACTAGCAATCAAGTTCATCCAATAGTTGTTGACATCAGCCTTGATTTTGAATAGTGGAAGAATTGGGAACAAGGGCACAAAGTAAGCAAATTAAGTGGTTCTTGTCAAGGTGTGGTCCAACTTGCCCTGTCTTGGTTTAATTCCAGCAAAGCAGCCCAGTATATTATTTTTTAAACCACCATCATAACTGGAAAGGACCAATTTATTTCCTACAAGACGATTTCATTTGTTCGGGAGCACAGGTTTGCACTCATGCATTATTGCTCCCTTCTGCACAGGAGGAAGTGTATCCATAAGATTTTCTTCTTCCTGGTATCCAAGGTAACTACAGGTTTTGACTGTCGCCTACTTTTTGTGCCTGCAGCTTTTGAGGAAGATGACTTATGCTAGGTAGGCAGACACTCTGGGAGTGATTAATGTTCTTAGGCAGAGGTAAGCAGGAGTCTTACTAAAAGAAAGATGCAAAGGGTGGGCAAACTGCCAGGCTTTGGTCCTGCTTCTGTTCAGGTTGGAAACTCAAAGAAGTCAATGATTTTAGCAAGAGTGGCATATATGTTCCTGCTACATTCAGCTCTTTGACTTCTTACCACAGGCCTTTTAATGAGAAATTATTGACTGCACTTACCCAAATTTCCGTGTATTGCTAATCGCTCTGCAACTTCGGTTCTTCCATACATTCTCAATTATTCTGGATACTGTTAGATATTCCAGTGGCTTCAATCAATCTACTTCAATTTGTGATGCCAAAACTATAGAACAGGACTCTTGTGCAACATTCATATTTATTTAGATCTTTCAAACTGATGTCATTCAAATACTCTGTAATCAAATCAAAGTAAGCAAGTCTGTATTTATTGAATTCCTCATAATCTCTTAACACACAAACACAGTTATTCAAAAATAAAACTGCAAGCATGACCCTTCCCATTCTTTTTCATTGTGATCAAGTGTGTCTTCTGTGCCTACCACACATCCTATGCATCAAGTTTCTTTCCTGAACCAACTGGCTTTAATCAATCTACAAATCATTTAGATGTGTTTGAAATCTCTGCCTTTCTTCATCCCCAGAGAAAGAATGCATGACTTTGAACCCTAGTTCTACCCCATGTTGTTAGCTAATTAGCTTTTAGTAAGTCATTTAACTTCTCTAGGTCTCAATTTTCTCTACAGCATGACAGTGCTAATAATTTGTACCTTAGTGGCTTCTTGAGAAAATTAAAGTGAATACATTTGTGTTGGGGACTGGATTACATGAACCATGGTGATGTATGTGACTTCCTGGCATTCGTGACTTCTTGTTGCCTGCAGGAAGAATTGCAGATATCCTGACACTGCTTGCAAAGGCCCCTGAAATCTAGACTTTGCTCATCCTTATTGCCACTGTAATCTTTGTGATTTTTGTTCTGTTATGAGGAATTGTTTTCATTTTCCTCAATATGCTGTTCTTATCTCTGTGTTAAGCGGACATGCGGTGTGCCAGTGTTGAAACTCAGTTAGAAAATGGCTGACTTCACGGAGCTTTTCTGATAGTCTCTTTACCTGTTCCTATTGTTACAGTGCACGTCATGTTGGATTTTAATTACTTGTTTAATTGTCTGCCCTCCCTATATTATCTCATGGATGGAAGGGAGAACAGCTGTCGCTTTTTTGTGGCATTCTAATTGACTGCCACATTGAAGGTGCTCAATTAATATTGTTGAATGAATTTGAGTCTGCAATGAGGTGAGAGTCAAGTCCATAGCTGTGTTTAATTTCTGCGATATAACACAGATTGCATTGACAGCACTCAATCATGTCACCCTAAATTAAATTACATTTTTAAAGCCATGCAACCGCATAGTTTGTTGAAAAAAATACTTTTTTTAATCCAACAAGAACTCTCATAAACAGTCTATTCTACAGAATTCTAGTTTCATGTTCTGTTAAAAGTCCTTATTACTATATTAAGGTCAGTTGTGTTATACAATCTAATTTTAATTAAGACTTGAAAATGCCAATACTTCACTGTAATATAAAAGGGAGTTTGGGGATTAGTCATTTTTATACGCTTAATAATATTAAATGACAGTGGTTATAAAATGAACCTTTGGTTTATTGATCAGATGTGTAAATATCAGTCATTCAACTTGACTTCTAATAAAAAACCTGCAAGTTATAAACTGTTTTGAAGACTTTTTGAACATTTGACCTTTAAAATTTTGATTTGAATCAATATCTAAATCCAGATTGAATCACAATGTGCCCTATTCAGTAATGATTTTAAACTTTTGCTTTATTTTATTCTCAGCTGATAAGCTTTATGTCAAAAAGTAAAAAAAAATAGAGGAAATTTGCTTTCACTTTTTTAAAATTATAAGTAAATGTAAAGCATATTTATATCTGTGCATGAGTGAACATATTCAGTGTTATACATCATCAATGATGTGGATATAGTTGGAGAACTGTCACTCAATAGATTAGTCTGTGTACAATCATCAAAAAGTATACTAAAACATAGTGAAATGTCCATGATGACACTCATGTGGCTGATATCACTAAGTTAGATAGATTTTGGGTGATCTAACAAAGTTTTTAGGATCTGATATTGACCACAATAATGTTATATGGTACACAACTACAAATGTTAAACAAATGCTTGGGATGAGAGAGCACACAGAAATCCTGAAGCTTTATTTCTCTTCCCCAATATATTATGAGATTTAGAAAGGAGAAATGCTTAAGCATGAATGTAAATATTATGAAGAACAAATCATTATTGTTGATCATGCTTATGATGAATATGATAAAGGTGCTGCATTCACGAGGATCTCAGAAACAGATTTTAAAGTAAAGAATTAAATATTATTCTTGTTAATTTAATTATTTTACATACATTGGTGTTTTCTGCATGCGTGCCTGCGCACTGCATGTGTTTGGTGCCTTCCGGGGCCAGAAGGCATTGGGTTCTCTGGGAATGGAATGCAGCTGGTTTTGAGCCCCCATTTGGTTTCTGGGAATTGAATCCAGGTCCTCCGGAAGAGCAGCCAGTTCTCTTAAATACTCCAGCCACAGGAGTGAAATATTATTTTGAATGCTCATTAGTTTTTAAAAGCGGGTCAATAATTTCTTAGTTTAAATTTGTGTATCATTTAGAATACTTGCTCTTGAGTTTCTCATGGGCTAAATGCCTTTGCTCTGTCATGTCATCATCCTTATTTTGTCTTTTTAATCTATGCAAGTCCTTTCTTCATTGAAAAGAAAACAAAAGTAAAACAAGTATATACAATTTAATCCCCACTCAAAAGCAATGCATTGCTATTTTCTTTAAACCTTTCCAACAGAAAGCTATGCCTTACTGCCTCATTTACTGTGGTGTTTAGCTCTATTTTGTGCTCATCTTCTACCATGGAACATAGGAAAACCCAAAGCCACAGTCCCTACTTTCTTTCTCTTTCCTAACCTTCTTCATCAGCCTACACTGGTTCATGACACATCACCTTTGTTGCCACCTCACTGAATTACATAAAAATCTGGATTTGACCTTTCGAAATTTGATTTGAATCAATATCTAAATCCAGATTATAGCGTAATGTGCCATCTTCTGTAATTATTTTAAACTTCTGCTTTGCTTTATTCTTGAATAATAAATTTTATATTAAAAATAAAAAACTAAAGATTAATCAAAGAAAGTAATTGTGTTGGTATCTATGATAGTTTGTATTCACCATGGGAATGTGTAGTACAGGTGGGTTTTTTGTTTGTCTTGTTTTTCTGAACTCCAACAGTTCAGAACACAGGGATATTGCCCTTTTACTCATTCAGAAGACATATTGGGAAACACATCAAAAAAGCTATAAAAGTAAAAAAGAATGCTTTTAGTTTTCTGATTGTTTCTTACTATCATTAATTATTTCATAATAAAAATAAGGTATGCTTGTCTAATGGTGAGTATTGACCCAAAATATATTCTGAGAAAGCATATCTCTCCTAAAGGACATAGTCTAGAGGGAAAGGCAAGTAAAAATGCAAATAACACAAAGAAGCTCTAAATGGGAGTGTACTGTAATCTAAATCTTTGTATCTTCTCCTAATATATATGTCGAGATTCATTGCCCATTGTAGTGGGGACAGGAAGTGGAGCATCTGGGAAGTTATAAATTAGGTCACTAGTAATGAAACTTCATGCATGTCCACAGTATCCTTATGAAAAGACTTCCGAGTTGTTTTTTTTTCTCACCCATCACTTTAGGATGCACCGGGACCTCCCACGGCACTGAGTCTGCTGGTGCTTTGATCTTGCACTGCACAACTACAGGAACTATGAATAATAAGTTGGTAATAAATAAACAACCAGGTCTAGCATGCTCTATTATAGCAGCCCTAACAGAGGGATCCTGTTCTGTTGTTGGATATCTGGAGTAAGAAGTCATGAAATGTAACCATTAATATATGTTGCCCTTTACTATCTACTTTGCTCTTGGACTCAGGAAACCAATGGTTCAATAATCTTTGCCTACATAGGTAGGAATAGAAACACTGGCAAAAATATGAATTTTCATTACTTTCTATGCACTCAGAAAGCAATCATTAAACATTGCTTTTGTCTAATATACGTGATGCCAAGAGCAATGCTTATAAAGATTCCATTCTCTCCAGTAGGAGGAACAAAATAACCATAGATGTAAATGAATACATGAGATACTTTCAGAAAATAACACAAACAAAAAGGAACAGGTTCACTTGTGGAAGAATTCTCTCCAGTTTCTCTGATAATAGCATAACTTTTAATAAATGAAACCTGAGCTAGAAACTGAATGAGCTCATGATTAGAAAGCTCATAGTAGGAATTTCAAGGGTGGCAAACTTATTCTTTTCACAAATCCTTCACCTCAATTGCTTATTTTCGTGGCTTTCAAGTGTAGGAAAAAGGGCTAATGAGTTCCCCATCTGGTTCTACTTAACCTTCTAGCCTGGAAATTATTGCTCACCTGGGTGATAAGTGCCACTGATGTGTTTCTCACCATTGATTCCCTTGGGTATTGCTAAGAAATCTTAGCCTTCTTAACAATCATATCCTCTTGGAATTATTATGGAAGCTGTCACTGAAAAAAATACATAGCTGTATCTCCCCAAAGCCTTTCACAATAGTTTTAACAAATAAGTAAAACTTCCAATTCAAATATAGAAATTAGAATTATAAAGTGTCTTTGATGATGTACCACAATTATGTGCCATGATTAAAAATGGCCAAATGAATATGTCTAAGGTCAAAATAGCATGTGAATTGTTTCATTTATACTTGATTGTGTAGAAATGGTCAAATATCTATAGAGTCTAGTAGAACAACTATATAATGTGACTGGGAATATTTATCATTGTTTACTCCCAAAATAAAATTCAGTGAGACTTACCTTCATGAGTAGTTTTATTTTATTAACTTGATAGAAAATATACTTTATCCTCAGGTCCATTGAAATTTAGTGGCAGAATAGAATAAAATCTTCTAATGCTCATCATCCATTAAGTTAAAATACTTGTAAAAATACAAATTAATTAATATTTGGTTTATGGCAAGGTCAGTGTTTATTATTAAGGTTTTTATAATACAATTATGTAATTTCCCCTTTGAGCACTGAATACTGTGAATAAAAAGTCCTGTAAAATGGTGAGAATAGAAGGTTCTATATGATACAGTCAGTACTGATTTTGCAACTTTGAAGCACAAGAATCTGCTCTAAATTTAATGAAAGTTAATGATTATTTATCATTTAATTTGTGGTTTAAGTACATATAAGCTTAATTCTATGGCAACTAAGAAGTATAATCAACCTGGTATTAGAGCAGTACTTATCCCTAGAGTACGAATGAACTTTGGGAACCCACACCACATAGAGGAATACTCTCTCAGCCTAGACACATGGGAGATGGCCTAGGCTCTGCTGCAAATGATATGACAGACTTTGAATATTCCCCATGGAAGGCCTCACCCTCCCTGGGGAGCAGAAAGGGGGTGGGAATGGGGGTGGGGGACATGGGAGGATGGGAGGGAGAGGGAACTGGCACTGATATGTAAAATAAGATTGTTTCTAATTTAAATTAAAAAGACAATTAAAAAATCAACCTGTGATTAGATGTTAACATTTATGATAAAATAATAAATATTTTAGGAAAATCAAGTATAATTTTTATCAGGAGTGAATTGTGGCTATTTAATTGACTTTTGCTTAGGTGGTGGCAACAAGTAGTTCATCGCTTGTAGAAAATGTAACCAGTATTTGCTACAGTCGACATCACTGTTCTCTTTCACCAGCCAGAAAGGAGTCCATAAGCTCAAACCTTCCTGCACTTTCTCCTCCATGTTTTCATGGACTACTACTCTCTTGCTCCTGAAGGCATCAATCAAGTCATATACTATAGAGAGTCTCTTGAACTCCTATATATTCTTATAATCTGTAATAAGATATACTTTCACCTCTTCCAATTTAGATAGTATTTATTTCCCTTTTCTTGTCTAATTGTTCTGACTATGGTCTCAAATATTTATGTTAGTTAGAACAGCCTATATCTTTGCTTTAGGCTTGATCTTAATAAAAACAGTATTCCAAATTTATAGTGTTGCATGTAATATTATCAGAGGGCTTTTCATATATGATCTGTGTTATGTTGAGATAATTTCCTTCTATTCTTGGTTTGCCAGTGACTTTTAATCATGAAAAGTGCTGAATTGTGTTAAATGCTTTTTCTTCAACTATTGAGATAATCAGGTGGCATTATCCTCTATTCTGCTAAGGGAGTACATCACATCAATTTATTTTATGTGTTGAACTATCTTTTCATCTCAGAAATAAATTACATTTGGCCATAATATATGGTTCTCCTAATGTGCTATTGAGTTTGGTTTGCTGGCCTTTTGTTGAAGAATTATGCATCCCCATTCATCGGGGATGTGACTGGTAGTTTTATTGTCTGTGGTGCTTGTGTCAGGCTTTTGTGACAGAATAGTAATGCTCACTCATAAAATGTATTTGGAAGCGTTCCCTCCTCTTGAACTTTTTGGAGCAGCTTGAGAAGAATTGATATTAATTCTTTAAATGTCTGGTTGAATTCACTAGTGAACCCATCTGTTCCTGGCCTTTCATTGTTGGGAAGTGGAAGTATTGATTACTGACTCCTCTATACTAATCTATTCACTTTCTTTGCTTCTCTATACTCCTCTATACTAGTCTATTCACTCTCTTTGCTTCATCACTCAATTTGGAACATATTTAAAAGATTGTTGGAGTGCGTTGTGGGTGACTTTTTTACCATTTAGCAATTTTAAAATTAAATAACTATTTTAACAACAAAGGGGAGAATGGAAATACTGAAGTATACTCAACAGCCATCCCTTGAGTTAAGATTAAAATAATCAACATCCGATTATTTCCTAATTACTAAGATCATTAACAGATAAAATGGCCACACCATATTCAAGGCAAGGAACACTTTCAGTGGCTTGAGGGATCTTCCAGAGCATTGGTAATGAATTCTGGGGACCATCTAATCTTAGAATGAATGTTCCTTGCACTCAGAAGGTACATCTTCTCTGTTTGCCTTGAGAAGATTCCTAAAAGTTATTGCTGTTGTGGTCTGGAAATGCTTTTGTGCAACTATTAGATCATACTTCAAACCTAGAATGAATTGCAGAGCTAAATGCACAAAGTAAATGCAATCAGTCTTTAAATTCACAAATAAAGTCATTTTGGTGGTTTGTGAAGTGTGTGTGTGTGTGTGTGTGTGTGTGTGTGTGTGTGTGTTTAATGATGCAAACTACAAAAGTCGTAACATTATCTTACTTAAAAATCTAATGATGTTGTGTTAGCCAGAAGTTGGGATAGCTTGGAAAACATCAAGAAAAAAAACTTTACCAAGAGGCAAATTAATTTTTGAAGCTGGTGTTAATTGGCAGCCAAGGTGTTTCATTATGGAGATGAATGTTTAACAGTTGTGACTTGGTTACTATGAAAACACCAGTCAGAAGAAACCACGGCAGTGTGGAGTCTGTCTCCCATCTCACCCAATCCCTTTGCCAGTGTGTCAGTAATGTGTATCCTGCTTTAAAACACCCATGTGGCGCCTAGAGACTGTGTCTGTTGACTCTTTCTTCACGGTGTCATCTGCATTGGAGGCATATTTAATAATGAATGGGTTCAGGGATGATCATTTTCAAGCTGCAGGTGTTGTATATTTCTATTTTTCTGTTTTCTCTGTTTGAATGAAACCCAAGACCTTCCTGGAAGAACTGTTTTCTCTTTGTAAACTACCACATAATGGAAACCACAGGGAATATATAACTGGTAGCTACAGAGATTATTCCTCTGGATGCAACAATGAGAAAGCTGTGCCTTGTCTCTATGTGTGGATGTACATACTGCTGACTATGTAAAGAAAACAGAAACACCTCAGGGCCATAGGTAGTGATGTCCAACTGTTTACTGTCTTCGTGAATGGTAAACAGTGTTAAGGTTTCACACCACACAGCGTACTCAGAGTAACTGACAGTATGAATGCTTTGATACCTTCCCCATTCTGACATATTTGTAGCTGACTGGGGGTAGAGGAAGAAGAAAAAGAAAATAAGTGTTTGCTCCCTGAGTCCCTGAACTATAGACTACAAACATCTTTTCACTCTCTTCTGTGGTCAGTATCAGGTCTATGTAGATGGACAGACCAAAACCACTTTCTGTAGAGGATGCAAACATGTTGGTTTAAATTACGTGCCACTAGTTGCTCAGCAAAATGAATTTCATTATGTGATAATAGACTTACTGAAGCTTCTGATGTAGATTCTAAGAAGCAAGTATGACTCTATTTGTTGCCCTTCAAAAGAAGACAACTACAGCTTGTGAAGTCTCAGTGAGGGATTCATAGAAAAATAATGAATGCTTCTGCTGTAGCTTGTCACAGGGGAGGCTGGGACAATAGTCTTCTTACATAAACTACTGCTCCTTGCTTGCTGGGCAACATGTACACCTGGATTTCTGACAGGTATACGGGTACACTAGAGACTTCTGCCATTCTGTTCATCCCCTCACAGGCAATGGTCGAGACAGTTAACAACCTCCTTCAGCCGCAAGCTTTGAATGCCTGGAGAGACCTGACTACAAGTGATCAACTTCGTGCAGCCACCATGTTGCTTGACACTGTGGAGGAGAGTGCTTTCGTGTTAGCTGATAACCTTTTGAAGACTGACATTGTCAGGGAAAATACAGACAATATTCGTAAGTGACCTTTGTTAGGATAGAAGGTCTAGAGACACTCGAATAGCAGGAAAAGGAAAACAAAAACCAAACAAACAGAAAACTGGTGTCCTAGTCATGAGCGATGCTTTGGTTTGGTGGATAGATGGGATAGATGTTATTCTATTTCTCAAATAGCTTTCAGTTTAACAAGATCAGAATTCATGCATGTTAACCTCCTTAGGTAGAATTTTTATGTAGGTATGTATTTCTGTAGATTTTATACTGTTTACCCTTTTGACCCCCTAATGTGAGGGTTACCTGTCTTGAGTTATGTCGCATAATAAACAAATCATTTGAGTGATTATGTTAATGTTTGGAAATTGTATTATCCCTTCCTATAAGTATAAATCTGTTTTTATTGTGGTTTAGCTGTTTCAAATTTTATTAGGTTTGTTGATAGATCAATACTGATGTGACAGCACGTCTCTGGGGTACAAAAGGATTTTTACACAATTCATGGAATATGGATAACATTTTGAAAATTAACTTAAAAGGAAAGACAAATTATAAAGGCATGGATTTGAATTTTAAGTATTAGGCTTGGTTATTGTACATTTGAAATTTCTGTGTGGTTTTTGCACATCTTTACTCATTTTGTAAATAAAATGAAAACACTAACCACACACTTTCATACAAATTGAACAAGTTTAACACGAGAAATCACCAAGAACTCTGAAGCTCTGACTACAGAAAAAGTTTAGTGGTTAAGGAAATTCTTGTAGCTTTGCCAGATTTCTCACAGGACACTGACACCTCTATGTTATGTACAGAATTAGAAGTTGCAAGGTTGAGCACAGAAGGAAACCTAGAAGATCTGAAATTCCCAGAAACCATGGGCCATGGCAGTACTATCCAGCTGTCAGCAAACACTTTAAAGCAAAATGGTCGGAATGGTAAGTTGGAGTTTGTTTTTGTGCTACATGCTGGTGAATTTTTATCCGTTTGCTTACCTTGTGGTTTGGAGTTTTAAATCCGTCATGCAGTATTTCTTTACTCCTTCTTTCTCTGCGCCATCATCTTTCTCAGCAGTTTCCTCTTCCTCATACCTACTGGACCACGAATATAACAATGACACATTGTGTAAAATTCTCTGTTAGATTCTATCACTGCTTTCTTGTCAGAAATTTGAACATGAGGAAAATTCTGAACCCCCCAAACACAAATATTCAGCCAAGTCCCTCCCTTTCAGTAGTAGCTGACATTGAGTTTGCAAATTTATGTGATGAAAATTTTGGTGGGGTTTTTCCTTGTAATTGTTCAAAGTTGTATAAGCTTTTGTGTTTTCTCTGGGCTTTCATAAGTGTACTTTTCCTTTGTAAAACATATAGAAAAGTTAACTTATAGTTAGCCCTTATAGAAGGACTTTGAGGGGAATGGACTAGGATATGTAGGTCAGCTTAAGGAACGGCTCAATCCAATTCACTTAAAGAAAAGCAAATAGAATATATAGGTATCTGCATGGAAAAAGCATATTTGTAGCTTCACAAATATTTTAAAAAATTGATTTCTCACAAAGGCAGGAAAACCCTTGAGCCTTTAAGTGATGCGGAGATGATCTGAGGTTGTGGCAACCCATTCAGAACTGGTGCTTCATATAGAGGAAAATAGCTCTGCAAAAGCTTCCCCTTAATGTTATCAACTGTTTCAATTTTCTGTCATCAGAATATAATGTTGTCAAGGCGCTATAAATCATTTATGAGCTAACCTATAAATCATTACTGTACCACCAACTGGACTAAGGAAATGTTTGAGGTGGCAGTAAGATTGTGGACGATGAAAGCAGGCCCTTGTGTCCACTTCCTAGCTGGGTCAGCAACTTTTGCTCTCCCTCAACAGTAATTCCCACTGAGAAGGGGTCTGTCCCAGGCAGAAGTCCCTCCAGTTCACCTCCAGTAACACTTGGAATGAATCCACATTGCTGAGGGAGGGCTACAGAGTGCCTGTCTGTGCATCCTGTCCGATTCACCCCAATTCACATTTTTTCCACCAGCCTGACCTGTGATCCACGCTAAGTATGTTTTAATTATGTCCATCATACAAAGCACATGTGCTTCTGAGGCAGGCATTTCTGTTCATGCCAGCCTCTCTGTCATCTAATTAAGGGTTCCCTTCATTGAACTCTTCCCAGTGCCTCCAAATCCAGATCTATCCCTCTTTATGTTACTCTTTAAAAAACAAAATAGGCTTTTAAAGGATAATAAGATAAAATAAAATAAAACCAGATAATATAAACCAAACATAACACATAAAAAGAGGACACAACAAACAGAAGGATAGGAGCCTATGAAAAGACACAAGAGACCCACTCATTTGCACACTCAGGAATCTATAGAAACCCTAAAGCAGAAGCCATAATATATATGCAAAGGTCCTGTTGGGTAAAAAAACATGTGTAAACATAAATAAAACATATATACATATAAAAGAGAAAGCATATATAAATAAAAGTTTAAAAATTAGATAAAATTAATGACCAAAAAAAAAAAAAAAAGCTTCTGACATGAAATTCTGAGACAAGGAACATCCAGTGATGCTGTTGAGCTCATTTTCTGTTGGCCATTTAATTGCTTGGTGTGCAGTCTGCACTTAAGAGTAGTTTATTTCACCAGTGAGACTTCCTTGGGAAAAACTAAAATTTCATTTGCAAGTGGTTATTAATTTGAGATGGCTTCCTGCACAAGGATGGAGATTTGTCCACTATTCCTTTCATCTCTAGGACCCCATCTAATGTAGACCAATGTAGGCCCAGTTCATGCTGCCTCAAACTGTGAGTTCATATCAACTTTGCTCATGTTGATTGAGAGGACCTCTAAGTGTCCTCTATCTTCTCTGGCTCTTACACTCTTTCAGCCTCTTCTGTGGGGTTCCCTGCACCCAGAGGGGATGGATGTGATGGTGACATTCCATTTAGGGCCAAAGAGTGTTCTGAGGTCTTCCACTCGCTGCATATTGTGCAGAGGTGGGTCTAGGTATTTGTTCCCATCTGCTGTGGGATGAAGCTTCTCTGATGATGATTGAACAAGTCACCATCATTTGATTCTTAAAAACTAAGTCTTAGTTCTTTACGGAGATTCTTCTGTAAGGTGGAACACTGTTTCTCAGCTCTCACACTTCAGACATACTTATGACAATACTGATTCATAGCAGTTTTTTCTTTCTTGGTTTCATTTTATTTTTTCACTACCTTCCTGCTTATTGTCTTACTCCTTCGAGGCAATAAATTCCTCAGGAACAAGGGCCATGTCTAATGTCATTCTCCTTGGTAAACCATAATACTGTAAATAAGACACGGCACACAAATGAATTTACAAAGATGATATTGAATAATTGTGTAAACTTTCTGAGAGAAGGCTAAAGAAGACATAAATATGTCTATATTGGCCATATCAAGTGGCTTGCTTATTTTATTGATTACCTTGATATGCAATGTTATCTTCTTAAATCCCATTAAGTCCCTTTGGAGTGGATAATTTGAAACAATTATGTGAAACTGCGTGAACTGATAAAACTAGCTGGAATGACAGCATGCCACTGAAGAATTTTGTGGAATTTTAATGACATTAGCTGACTGTGAGCCAGTTACAATAAAAATCACTAATATCCAGAAAAATATGCCTGGATAATACTAAGTGTAGCAAGCATAATAAATTTTATCATAAACCTAGAAGAAAATTTGTTTCTCTACTCTAACAGATAAGTTTTTAGTGAAAATCTATTGTTTTTTATTGGATTCTGGGTCTTCAGAGATATAGGTGAGCTAAGAACCCCTTCTTCCTTCATGGAGTCCTCACTAGGATCTCTTTGTTAGATTATCGAAAAGAGAATGAATTCCCTGAAATGGTATCCTGTCACGTAGCATAAAAATGTCTGGAATGTCTCTGGGTGCAGGAACCCTGCTGTTGCAGCTGCTGACATCTCTACCTTCCCCATCATGGGGTCACTGACCCCTGTCATTGCATCTGATTGGATGTGTTTGACTGGAGTGCCTATAGAACTTGTTTGCATGGCTAGTTGCCAAAACAAGCCTTTGTAAATTTGTGTATAAATTCCTAAGAGTAGGGAATTTCATAAATATGTAAGTACAGTTGAGGTATAAGAGAGACATAGTCACAATTCTTTAAACCACCGTCCCCCTACACACTCACGCTCACACACACACACACACACACACACACACACACACACTTCTCATTAGACCCAGTTTTCTCTCTGCATTCTTCAAATGTCAATCCCAAATACCCCCCTTGTCCCTCCACAAGCCCCACCCCCACCCCCCACCCCCCAGCCCAGTCCCCACATTATTCCCCAGGGAGGGTGAGGCTCTCCTTGGGGGAGGATCTCCAGAGTCTGTCATTTCATCCAGGGCAGGACCTAGGCCCTTCCCCATGTGTCCAGGCTAAGAGAGCATTCCTCCATGTGGAATGGGCTCCCAAAGGTCATTTGTATGCCATGATGAACACTAATCTACTACCCAATGCCCCAGAGATTTCTGAGGCCTCCTCAGTGACACTACATTCATGGAGTCTGGATCAGTCCCCTGTTGGCCTCTTAGCCATCAGTCTGGGGTTCAAGAGCTCCCCCTTGTCCAGTCAGGTGTCTCTGTGGGTTTCAACACCACGGTCTTGAACCCTTCGCTGACCTCCATTTCTGGCACTGGATTCCAGGGGGTCAGTTCAGTGTTTATCTGTGAGTATCTGTCTCTGTTTCCATTAGTCAGTGGATGAAGGTTCTAGGACATTAGTCATCAACCTTATCATCAGGTAGGGGCTATTAATGTAGTCTCTTTGAGGAGAGAGCTGACACTAGTGAGATTTCCAAAGATCTACAAGTATAACACCAAATGGAAAACTAAGTAATAGTGGTGCACACTTTTAATCCCAGCATTGAGACAGAGACACGGGAATCTCTGTGAGTTGGAGGTCAGCCTGGTCTACAAAGTGAGTTCCCAGACAGCCAAAGCTACACAGAGAAACCTTGTGTGGAAAAACATAACAAAAAGACAGTCCCATTGCTATATAATTACAACACAATGAACTACATACACTGAATAGTTGAAGAAACCTGACAGTTATGGTTACCTCTAAAAATAAAGCATAAAGCAAAAACGATCAGAAACTAAATGTTTCCTATTTATAAATTTCCATGGTGTTTCTCACTTCTCCTTGCTTCTCTTTTCTTTTCTTAATGAAACATCTTTATTATCACTCTATTCATAGACTTCATAAATGCAGAATCACTCAATGTTACCTATTTTCTTTTTGGATTAAGTAATCCAAAAAAATCACTTTGATATTCAGTCATGATTTGCCATTCACTAATATTTTGTGCTGTAGTGACACAGAGTATATTCTATTAATGTGATATATTTATTCATCTATTTGATTTCTTTCAAGAGAGAGGCTGTGATCAATAAAGATTCTATAAAAAAGCCTCATGAAAATTGTTTTCTTTGGGTAAATGTTCTCACTTATCCAGGAAGGATCACTATGTATGCAGTTTTATAAAAAATGTCAAAATCTTTCCAAGTTACTGAAATATTTTATATTCCCATCAGCAGGATATAAGAGTCCAAGTTCAAGGCTGTATAAACATTGTATAAAATAGTACTACAAATGTACTTTTATTTTTTTGTTTCTTTAATTGCTAATAATTCCAACCATCTTCCCATACATAAAATGGTCCTTGTTGCATTCTTCCCTAAAGTGTCCATTAATATCTTTGCATAGTTTAAGGTATATTCTGTCATCATACTGTTGACTGGCATGCATGTTCTTTATATTCATCCTATTTTTCCCTAGTCTATAGTTTGCATATTTGTTTTCTTGATGATATATTTTAATAGTTCAAAATTTTAATTTGATGAAGTTCAGTTTTCCCTTTTATGAATAGTGTTTTGAGGCTATATACATTATTTTATTTTTTCAGAGTATAAAGAGATTATGTTGTATTTTGTTCTGGAACCTTTATGATTCTGGATTCTGGGCCTAGGTCTATGAAACACCTTGAATTCAGCTTCAATTATACAGTGCTTAACATTCAGTGTTTGAAGAAGTGATATATAATGACCTTAACAGAATTCAACTCCCCTTTCCTCATCAGTGACTTGGTCCTTTGGTACCAAGCAAATAAATGTTTGACTTTATGTCTGTGAGTTCGTATTATACAGCTTTGATAACTGTGTAGTCAGAATTACAATCTCTAGTCAAGTGTAGAAACTAATCATTTTCTTCAAATTTCTAATTCTCATTTGTATTTATTTTAGGAGAGATTAGAGTAGCCTTTGTCCTGTATAACAACTTGGGTCCTTATTTGTCTACGGAGAATGCTAGTATGAAGTTGGGCACCGAAGCCATGTCCACAAATCACTCTGTTATCGTCAATTCCCCAGTTATTACAGCAGCAATAAATAAGGAGTTCAGTAATAAAGTTTACTTGGCTGATCCTGTGGTATTTACTGTTAAACATATCAAGGTAAGAAAATGACATGTCATGTTTCATTTTCTACATTATTTTTTGTTATAGAATGCATATTAAATGTGTTAATTTTCTTTTAATATCTGTCTATTATCTGACATATCATTTATATCCATATACTATATGTACATATCATATAGTATATCATTAAAGGTATATTCATGATTGTTTTCAGAAATATTCATAAATATGCCAGAAAAAACAAAATGTCTCTATATGAAATGATACATTAATTTTCTACATAGTAACATTATTGCATCTAGATGTAATATACAAGATGTAATACTATATACTTAAATATGTACCACACAGTTCTTAAAAGAGCTTGTGATGCACTAAATTGAACTGGACAGCAGCACTTCATATGCTATTATAAGCAGTCAATTCTGTGTCTGAAGATGTATTTTTGTACATGTACAAGTCTGGAAGTTGTAAATGTTATAAAGATGTATAAACATCATCCTCTTAGAAGTGTTTTCCAACAGTTGGCTTCTTTACTTTGAAATTTAAAAACCAATATATCTCTAAAGCATTGCTAGTAACATCATTTTGGTATCAGCCGTTTTGAAAAATAGTAATCTCACTTCTAATCACAGAGAACAAATGCCAGATATTCAATTTCGTTTCAAATTGATGAGGGTCACTAAATATGAAAATACTGAACACACCTCTGTAAGGATTACAACATAGCATGTGGTTGTGCTGTGGGTAAAGAAAGTGCCTACTTCATTTGCTCGATCGTAAAATAGTTATTGCCTTTATTGATCTTTTTCTACCATAGCAGTCAGAAGAAAATTTCAACCCTAACTGTTCATTTTGGAGCTATTCCAAGCGCACAATGACAGGTTATTGGTCAACACAAGGCTGTCGACTCCTGACAACAAACAAGACACATACTACATGCTCCTGTAACCACCTCACTAATTTTGCAGTATTGATGGCACATGTGGAAGTTAAGGTAAGAAACAGCATAAAGCAGGAATGTTCTAGCATGCAATCAAGCGGCTAACTCTATTCCAGAATTTTTCCCCTAGTAATTCTAGCCTGGAACTCTGTCATCCATGCCACATCCTTTTGAATGATTCAAGTCACTGCTTCTTTCTTTTTCCATTGTCAACATAAAGCCTAAAATCAAAGTTTCTCAATAGATTTCCCTCTAGTCTCCCTGCTTTCAATTAGACAAATAAATGCTTTCCGGTAACCTCATGAACAGGGTAAATGGGACTGGGTTAGTGGAAGCTGGAATTGGATACATTGAACACTAAAGAACTATCCATAGGTTAAGTACTGTCAAACTGATTTCTGGAAAAACAACAGGTAAGTATGACATATAGAACCTAGTGGTATGGAGGAGTTATCATGTTGTAATACAGTGGAATGGATATACCAGTCTGAGTAAGAGTTTAGGTAGTTGACAATTTTCACAGTTGAAAACTGGCTAAGTTGGCTACATCTGATTATTTCTGGAATGAAGGATTTTGCACATTAGAGGACTGAGAAGAGAACATGAGTTTTCAGTAGAAGAGAAGGCTGAGTGGGCTTTGAGGTATCTTTTAACATAGAAGAACTATCAAGGGTTGACCTATATTATAGTTTGTATCCAGAAGTCCTATATCAACTAATTTAGAGGCTGGAGATCTCTGCTTTTTTTAAGCAAGATACTAGAAATCCTGGTGTCTTGTTTCTCTCAAAAACTTGACCAGGGCCAATATCTGATCTGATTCTACTTGTGGATTATAATCAATAATTATAGGAATATAAGACCTACCATATGTGATTTAAGTGAATAAAAATTCAAAAATAGGTAGTTTTCTGAGAAAATATACCTTGGGGGGAAAATACATAGAGTTTAGTTTATGAACTAAATATAATAAAACCTCTGTTACTTATATTAAAGTTATTAATTTCATATAAATCACCTTATATATAATACTTGCTTTTAATGTTTTGAAGTTTTTGTTTACTTTTATATAATCTATCTTTTGCCGGTATGTATGTCTATGTATCATATGTGTGCAGTACCCACAGAGACCAGAAGATGTCCTAAGATCCTTTAAAAGTGGAGTTATAGACACTTCTTAGTTAGGATTTGGGTGCTGGGAATTGAACCTTGGAATTGTCTGGAAGAGCTGTAGGTACTCTTATCCCCTGAGTCATGTCTCTAGCCCTACAGTATATAATCTTGTATAGTTAACATGGTATTTTTTGTTAGAGTGTGATATGAATTATGTCAACATTTAATCCTTTGTTTTCATAGCATATCAAATTATAGGTCCCCAGTCTTATTTTATAATACACATGGGATGTTTTAAAGGACTGATACTTAGAACTTCAATTGACTTTGGCAATAACTGAATGTTTTATTCATAAATTTTCATAAAATTTTCCTATTATATAAATAATGTTACTTATAATGCAACTTTAAGAATTGACAGATGATACATTTTAAGGGAAATTACTTTATAAGTTGAATACAATTTGAAAGAATACATATTTTAACTGTTCAATGGAGGACATCTTTGGTGGTATATAATATATTAAAGAACAAGATAATAATTTTTTGTAGAGGAAGAAGAGACAAATAGTTGCATCAGAGTGAGGAAGAGATTAGAATGAAGTCTTTTGTAGTGTTCTATGAAAAAAATGGAATATATAAAGTTAGAAAAAATACTAGATTGAGGTGGTAGGTTGTAAGATTTCTGTTAAGAAATTAAGGAATTCTCTGGGAAAGTTGTGAAGGATATCTCAATTAGATATGGCATATAAGCAAAATGACAAAGATATTAAATAAAATGTTTGAAATGGTATGAAAAATTTAAAATTACTGCATCATTTATACAACATAGTTCTACAGCAACTGGAGGTGAAGATTTCAGTAGGGTTGTGGCTAAGTTCAACAAGCTTAAAATAGGCTAGGACTGGAATCTGAGCACACAGCCACATATAGCATGGCCTACATGTCTCTGTATTTACAAGCAATACATAAATCTGGGAAACACAGAACACATACTGATTTCCAAAATTTAGCTATACTCATGAACTCTGGATCTGGACAGCTGGGGAGTCTGCATGAGACCAAACTAGGCCCTCTGCATGTGGGAGAAAGTTATGTGGCTTGGTAAGTTTGTGGGGTCCCTGGAAGTGAGTGAGACCAGGATCTGTCCCTGGTGCATGAGTTGGCTTTTTTGAGCCCATTCCATATGGTGGGATTCCTTGCTCAATCTTGATGCAATGGGGAGTGGCTGGGTCCTGCCTCAAATTGATATGTCTTTTTGACTCCCCATGGGAGCCCTTGCTCTATTTGAGGAGTAGATGGGGATGAGAGTAGGTGGGCAGGAGGTGGTAGGCAGTAGGAGGAAGAGAGGGAGGGAGAATTGTAATTGGTATGTAAAATGAATAATTAAAAAAATCATATGCCATTAAAATTTTAGCTGTAATGACAATGGGGGAACACAAATCTTAACTTAGAATTCCTACATTTACCAGAGTTCTTTTTTTACAATGTGGGGTGCACCATGCAGTGGCACACAGTTAGAGGTCTTCTTTACCAGTTATAAGAATGAGAATGCCACTAGGGTGCTCTTTACAGTGTTTCAGAGTACACGTGTAGAATGAGTCTCTAAGCACTTTAGCCATTACTACCTTTCTAGAAACTGATGGCAGTGGAATACTTTGCATTTTGCATAGATGATTCCTGATACCATAAGAGTGACAAATGTGGAACCTGTTAGAAGTCTACAAAGTGGCACATAGTTCAGCAAAGAAAGTCTGTCGCCATGGCAGGTGTGAGGAAAATTTGTATTTCAGCTGGATGTAGCAAATAAAAACACATATAAAGCTTATTATCTCAGTTCTGATTCTAATAGATGAATTAGCAATGAGAATTTACATGCTTGTGAATTTTCACCTCTATGACATCAGTAAGAGTGAAACAGCTAGGAATGTTCAACACATTCTAGAAATTGAAAACTGGCAGAGGATTTGTCTACCTTATGCCAATGCTGCAAGCAATTTCCTGCTGCATGGATTTTGTTTTGTTTGGGGGGATTATAATTTATACAAAGTGGTACAGGTATCCTTGAAGAAGACTGCATCTATGTCTAGCTGTCAACATACAAATGAAATTACTTTTGCTGTTTCACCACAGTTAAGATTCTGGTCTTCAAGGGATTTTAAGACCTCTTTTGTGAAAGCATTTCAAACTTATTGAGTTCACCAAGATTGGCCTCATTGACAAATGATAGATTTAATTCTGGGATGTGTTAGTCAAGCTCTTGGATCCTACATTTCAACCAGTCAAGACATTAAACTCTGAAAAATGAACCAACTTTAGGCAACAGCAAAATATCATTTTGGAGGGGGCCTCAGTTAATTTCTAAACAGCCCTTCATCAATCCATTTTAAAAGGATCATGACTGTGACCACTATTGTGTGTCAACAAGAGACAAAATAAATGGAAATCGATACTTTCCGTTAGCGATCACTCACACAGACTACTTCACATGCGTCTTGTATTGCAGTCTCGAGTGATTACCAACAGTCAGCTCAACTTTGATCTCGGAACATGAGTTTGGCACTTTCATGATTAAAGAAGAACAGGAAATACTGGGCCTTGTCATCACTAGAATCTGGAATTGAAATGCTTTAGCAAGGTTGTGTTATACTTCTGTTTGAAACAGAACAATAATTTATTCACGCACAATGAGAGTTACAGCAACCAGTTAGAACAGATATATTTATATAGATACTTGTTGCCCTCTTTTTAACTCTACAGTAAATCCATGTAAAAGGGGGGATATTATGTTAGATAATTTGACAATTTGAGAAAGAAAAGAAGAATTGTCAGGATATCTTGAACCTGCTGACATGGAATGTTGGCATCTGTTTTCACCGTAGGAGTCTACCTGAGCACTGAACTGCCCTTGTCTGTGTCTGTCTATCTGCCTGCCTACCTGCCTGCTTGCCTGTGTTCTTATCTGTCTGTTTGAGTTCTGTCTATTGGTTTGGTCTGATGAATTCTCCCTACTGTTAACAACATTTGTTTTTTGTCATCCTCCCCATATACACACATTTTGAGGGTCTTAGTAAAATAATCATAATGAAGTTGTTGACAAAACTTCTAATGTACATCAGGTTCTCTATAAATGTAAGTTCCTGTTTCCCATTTATTCCATGTGTTACCCAATTCCAGTGATTATGTTTGAAATTGCAGGCCCTTGAGGCTTTACATCTTTGAGGAGATGGGCATGAGAAGAAGGGTAAGGAACTGAAGCCTTGGTGATGGTGGTGATACTTATGATTATTGAGGCCTACCCTTTTGTTTAGAGATGTAGAGGAAGGTGATGGATCTGAGCCTACTTGGCCAGAGAGGGTTTAACAAAGAAATGTTAGAAGAGTATAATACGGTTAGCTAGGTTATGGGTAGAAAATGAGTTGGCGATATTCTTGCAACACTTTCTTCACTTGGCCTGCCTATAGTACTCATAAGTTTCTCTCTTCAGCATCTGGATTCACTTAGCTTCCTCTGCTGGTTGGTCCTCATCTGCGTACCCTCTCATCCTCACTTGTGTCAAAAGTTTGCTGAATCGTTGCTTTTCTCCCTAGATGATCTCATGTATTCTTATGGTTTTAAACATCAGTTAACAATTCCTAGATTTCAGTCTTCATTTCTAGACTAATAGATTTAGCCAGTGATGTGACATAAGTACAGACATTCATTGATTTGTGTTATAATTAAATCCCAATGCTGTCACTGTGAGGTCAAATGCCTTAAGTCAAAAGTGGATTCAATACATGGAACATACTAAATTTTTAAACTCAGCATCATTTAGTTTAAATGTTCTTAGTACACATATATTATGCTGAGCTGCACAAAATAACCTATACAAAGCCTATTTTAGAGTGATATAGAGACTGTCATATGATATATTGAATACTGTAAAATGGAAAGATTACATATGACCAGGAGACAGAGGTGAGCATTTTGAAGATGTGGTGGGATTTGTATGAATACAAAACACAGTGATCAAACACTGATTGCAATAAAGTGCATGGTGAAGTATAGGTTGATTACTCTTGTGATGCCATGGCTGATAGTGATACGTAGCTTACTACTACCACTACTCAGCACTTTATACTACATGTTGGATCATTCTTATAATACATGTTAGACTAAGGAAATGCTGAAGTTCAAATCTGTAGGGTGGTTTTTATCAACAAATTTCTGGTTTTGCATCATCATATTCAAAATATTCTAGGTCAAGTCATTATCAGTCAAACTATCATAAACTAGATGCAATCTGTAATTTATGTGATGAGAATAATTTTCCCATAGAATCTTTTCCATCTTGTTAAATGATTTCTTTGCTTTGCCAGGTGCCCCATCCTTCACTACACACCCTCTTTAATTTCCTTATTTTTACTGCTCCTGTATATTAGTCTTGTTAACACACTCTGGACAAGAGAGAGCCTGATCTCACCTCCTTCATTTTGCCCTCCTTCTTCCAGCCCTGGGATCACCTCACTGAGTTTTTGCCAGGATCCCTTCTCTACTCTCTCCTCTCTTTGTCCCACCCAGTTATATTCTCAGAATAGTTACTAAAGGGATACTTCAATACTGTCAATTAGACCACATCACTGCTCAGATTTATTCTCAAAAAATCAATTTTGTAAATCCTTTAAAACTCAGCCTAAGACTCCTTACCATAGTAAATGCAAGCCCACGAATGCTGGCTTCCATTAGCAACTTGTAGCTCTTAACTGTTTTTCCCTATGGTTTACATTGTGTGGGGTTCCCAAACCCAGCAGGTATACTGTATTCACTGAGGAAAGCTTAGTTCCTTCCACCCCACACAGTCATTAGGCTTAAGTTTACAGTAACCTTCTCAGTGAGATCTTCCTTGTGCTCTGTGTTTAAAATTTCACATCACCCTTTGTGCACCAAATACAATTGGGAATAAAACAAACCAGGCCCTTTGGGTCAAGGAATTTGCAGTTCATCAAATGGGAGCTGTAGTAAAGTCTCAAGTTTGATGCTGAGAAAGATTTTTAGATATGTCAACTTAGGCATACAACAGAATGAAGGGAATACCTCTAACTTCATAGTTCAACTGTGGTAAGAAAATTAAATATGAACACTGAAAATTTTGTTTGTTTTTGCTACCATTCTTTTTCTATAAACTAGAAGGTAATGGACTAAGGTAGATTTTGTTTTATTTAAATTTTTAAACTTGTCCTATTCTGATTATCTGTTCTAAATTCATGACTTACCACCAAGAATCTTAATAACAGTGAGCAACCATTTTTCAGTGAGCTAGCCTTTAAAACTCAAATAAGATAGTATAAAAGTAAATAGATTTTAAATTAGATATACTAATGGGCAATACATATTATTAATGGTTATTAAGTTGATTAAATACATAGAAATCACAAACAATAGCACTTGAACTAGTTATATTTCTGCTGGAGAAAATTTTTATAAAGAAATACTTATCTATTACTAGATTTATATGTGCTCTACGAAAAGTGACACTGGAACCTCAGAGTCTATAAATAAGCATCAGTGTTCTTACGAAATACTGAGGACTTTCTTTTTCTCCCAGTCGTAAGTAGTCATAATCATAAAGTGATTTGTTGCTATTTTCATAATATGTTTTCTTCTCTTGCTTGCATATTTTACAAGTTTATAATTTGACATTGCACAAGAATTAGGAAAAACTATTTTTTAAACATTACTTCTCTTATAGGGAAAACAAATTTAAGGTTTTTTTTTAATTGCTTCTAAAATACTGAAACCTACAAAAATCGTAATCTTAATTTGAAAAAAGTTAACACTTCAAGCAAAATAGTAAAAATATCTTAAAATCTTTTTGTTTCATTTTTCATGTGTGTATACATCTGACAGATTAACCATACTCTGCCTCTTTTTTAATTTGGAATTTTTTTAATACTCTCAAATAATTCTTTGAGAATTCATACATGCTTCCAATGTATTTTGACCTTGTTTGCCCAATGTTCTTTTCTCTAACTCCTCTCAGTCCTCTATGACACTCCCCAACATCACGTTCTCATTTTTATGTAGCCCACTGAGTCTAACGTGCTGTCAATATACTCTATAAAAATACAAGGCTATCAACTAGATCATAGTCAACCTGCCAGTGGTCAAATCCTTAAAAAATTGCTGTCCTGCTGATCCGAACAGGGGAGAGCTCTTGTACCCCAGACCAACAGCTGGGAGGCCAGCATGGGACCCATCCAGGCCCTCTGAATGTGAGAGTCAATGAGGAGGCCTGGGCTACCTGTGGGGTCCTGAGCAGTGGATCAGTGTTTATCCATCGAATACTAACAGACATCATGTGTCCACAACACAAAGAGAGTTGCTCTCTCTGCCTGGACTCTTAGGGAAGTGCCTGGACCCTACCCTGAATGAAATGATAGACTCTAGATATCCCCTATGCGGAAGGAATGGGCAATAGGGTGGGAGGATGGGGGGGATCGTGGGGGGATGCAGGAGGAGGGGAGGGAGAGGGAACTGGGATTGACATGTAAAACAAGCTATTTAAAATTTTTTTTAAATTGCTGTCCTTCCTGAGTAGCCATCTGCTATCAATAGCTCCCCAACTATGAGTGGAAGCCTGTATGTCCCTTCTCTTTTCATGCTGAAACTTTGATTAATTTGATCTTGTTCAAGTCTTAGGCAAGCAAACTCAGTCACTATAAGCTTGTGACCACAGTGGTTCTGCGATGTCTAGAAGATGTTGCTTCCCTCTGGTCTTTCCCAACCTTTAGCTCCTACTTTTTTTCTGGCCCCTGCATCTGTGATACAGATACAGTGTGTGAGGACATGGTATGACATACACATATATTCTTTGTAGCTGAACACTCCACAGACTTTTCTTCTCTGCTCTTTTTATCAGTTATGAATTTCTACACAAACCTCAGCAGTCGGCACTTAAGAGTCTTCTCTGACGATGTTAAATGAATAATGCTGGTGTCGTGAGGAACTTTTCTTTGATTAGGCACCACACTTTATCAACTGCTGTTCATAACAGTTGGCAATAGTAATTTACATCTAAAATGTCTCTCATCTACTTGTAACTTTCACAAATTGCTACCCCACGTTGGCAACGCAGCTTGGAATCTCACTGGTTTTATTGTTTACAAAAATATTTAATTGTCTCTTGTTTAGATACAAAAATAATCATTAGAGACTATAATTTTTACAGAACAGAAATAGGATTTATAGTATATTAGTCAGTTTGGAGGCCTGGGCAGTCTATGGGGCCTCTGGTAGTGGAACAGTATTTATCCCTAGTGTACGAATGTACGTTGGGAGCCCATTCCTCATAGAGATATACTCTCTCAGCCTAGACACATGGGGGAGGGCCTAGGCCCTGCCCCAAATGATGTAACAGACCTTGAAAATCTCCCATGGAAGGCCTCATCCTTTCTATGGAGTAGAAGAGGGATGGGATGGGGTCGGTGGGGGGCATGGGAGGATGGGAGGGAGAGGGAACTGGGATTGATATATAAAATAAGATTGTTTCTAATTTAAATATAAAAAAGAAAAAAGACTTCTCCCTTAAATTTAAAAGTGAAAAAATCAAAAAAGAAATCAATTCAAATGTAGAATCACAATTAGTAGAGGTTGGGAAGGATAGAAGCATAAGCTAATCAGTTTCAAACTAAATGTTTTAACATTGATACTGTGGTTTTTGTACAGAAGCACAGCAAATACTTTAGAATATATTCTGATAAATAATTTTTTTAAGGTTGAGAAATAATACAGTCTGTATAGTTTCCTATCAGTTCATCTTGACATTTGTTTTTATCATCTGCAAAATATTTTATGTTCTTTAATTTTATTACTGCATGCATTCTTCATTTTACCCTGATACTAATGCTAACACTGATCCCATAGTCTCAAAAACAAAAACCAAAGAACAAAAACAAAACCAGTGTGCATTCACTCTTAATGTAGTATTAATCCATTTAAAGCATTCACAACCTGGAAGTTTTTAATTACAAATTCATTCTAAAATTTCCATTTTATTTTATTGTTACATTGTGTCATTGTGTATGTGCATGGATGTATGAGCATGCATCCACTAAAACATGTGTGGAAGTTACAGGACAGCCCAAGGTACTAGGATCTCTTCTTTCCCATATGGGTTCATGAGACTGAACCCAGATCTTCATGCTTGGTAAGCCCCATTAAACATGTCACTGTCTGAAACTTTAAATCCCATACCTCAGAATCTGTGTACTAAGCATTAAAAATTGACACATTTTCTAAGCTACAAGAAAATGTAAGGTAGTTTTAAACTATAAGACTCTGCCTACACGATACTTATATTCTAAAAGGATTGTTTTCCTTCTTTAAAGTACACATGGAAAGGTTACTTTATTAGTTTAGGAAGTGTGTTACATTAATGAGAAGTAAAAATGTTCAGTATGTAATGCTCAAAGTTGTACACGCTTACTTCCAAAATTATTTTCCTCACTTACTGGCCTTTGTACAGTATGGCAAAATGAAGGTGGACTTAACGATTGAAAATCAGAGTTTGTATGCAATAGTTAAGTGTGTTTATTTAAGACAAAACACTAGAAAGCTTACAAATTTAATAGTTATAAAATATAAAAGGCTCAGGAAAACAATGGTTTCAAAATGTAAAACTTTGTATAACCAATTACAATATTAACTATATCTTAAAAATTGGCAGTCTTTTATTATTTTGTTTATTTATTTAAATTAGCAACAAGCTTGCTTTGCCTCTCAATCTCAGCTCCCTCTCCCTCCCCTCTTCTCCCGCCCCCACACTCCCCTAGCCCCCTACTGAATCCCCACTCAATTCCCCAGGGAGGGTGAGATAATTCATGGGGATATCCAGAGTCGGTCATTTTGTTCAGGGCAGGGCCTAGACCTTTTCCCAAGAGTCTGGGCTGACAGCATCCCTCATTGTGGGAGGGGCACCCAAAGTTCATTTATATGATAGGGATACATACTGATCTACTGTCCAATGCCCCATAGATTGGCCAGGCCTCCTCGATGACAACCACGTTCAGGGGGTCTGGATAAGTCCCATGCTGGCTTCACAGCCATCAGTCGGGGGTTCAAGAGTTCCCCCTTGTTCAGGTCAGCACTTTCTGTTGGTTTCACCAGCCTGGTCTTGACCTCCCTGCTCATCATTCCTCCCTCTCTGTCACTGGGTTCCAGGCGAACAGTTTAATGTTAGCTGTGAATGTCTGCCTCTGCTTCCATCAGTCACTGGATGGAAGTTCTAGGATGGCATATAAGGTAGTCATGAAACTCATTATCAGGAATGGTCATTTATTGTAGTCTCTTCCCTATTGCTTCGCTTGCCAGTTGGTGTCATCCTTGTAGATCTTTGGTAATCTCACCAGTGCCAGATCTTTCCTCAAACGTACAATGGCGCCCTCTACTACGGTATCTCTCATCCTTCTCTCCTCTATTCTTCCCCCGACTTATCCTTCCTCCTCTCCT
This sequence comes from Mesocricetus auratus, assembly GCF_017639785.1. Classification (NCBI taxonomy): domain Eukaryota; kingdom Metazoa; phylum Chordata; class Mammalia; order Rodentia; family Cricetidae; genus Mesocricetus; species Mesocricetus auratus. Next base: position 59,372,628 of record NW_024429190.1, read on the forward strand.
CTTCGTCTTCTCTCCTTTACCCAGCTCCCTTTCCCCTCCCCGCATGCTCCTAATCTGCTCAGGTGGCTCATTCCCCTTCTCTGGGGTACCATGCATATCTCTCCTAGGGTCCTTCCTGTTTTGCAGACTTTCTGTCAGTGGGATTGTAGGCTGGCACTTCCCTGATCCATGCCTAAAATCCATACATGAGTGAGTACATACCATGTTTCTATTTTTGTGACTGGGTTACCTCTTTCAGGATGGTTTCTTCTAGTGCCATCCACTTGCCTGCAAATTTCAAGATTCCATTGATTTTTTTCTACTGAATAGTACTCCATTGTGTAAATGTACCACATTTTTTCCATCCACTCTTCAGTTGAGGGACATCTAGGTTGCTTCCAGGTTCTGGCTATCACAAATAATGCTGCTATGACATAGTGGAACAGATCTCCTTGTTGTATGAATGTGCATCTTTTGGTTATATGCCTAAGAGTGGAATTGCTGGGTCTTGTGGTAGATTGATTCCCATTTTCCTGAGGAATCTCCATACTGATTTCCAAAGTGGCTGTACGAGTTGGCACTCCCACCAACAGTAGAGGAGTGTTCCCCTCTCTCCACATCCTCTCCAGCATAAATTGTCATTGGTGTTTTTGATTTTAGTCATTCTGACAGGAGTGAGATGGTATCTCAGAGTTGTTTTGATTTGCATTTCCCTGAGGCTAAGGATGTTGATCACTTTCTCAAGTGTCTCTCAGCCATTTTATATTCCTCTATTGAAAATTTTTTATTTAGTTCTGTACCCCACTTTTTAATTGGATCCTTTGGTGTTTTGAAGACTTGCTTCTTGAGTTCTGTATAAATTTTGGAGATCAGCCCTCTGTCAGGTATGGGGTTAGTAAATATCTTTTCCCATTCTGTGGGCTGCCTTTTTGTCCTGTTGGCTGTGTCCTTTGCCTTACAGAAACTTCTCAGTTTCAGGAGGTCCCATTTGTTAATTGTCGATCTCAGTATCTGTGCTACTAGTGTTATATTCAGGAAGCCTTCTCCTGTACCAATTTTTTCAAGGGTACCTCCCACTTTCTCTTCTAAGCGGCTCAGTATGGCTGGATTTATGTTGAGGTCTTTGATCCATTTGGACTTAAATTTTGTTCATGGCGATAGACATGGATCTGTCTGCAATCTTCTACATGCCAATATCCAGTTATGCCACCACCATTTGTTGAAGATACTTTCTTTTTTCCATTGTACAATTGTATCTTCTTTATCAAAAATCAAGTGTTGGTATGTGTGTGGGCTATTATCAGGGTTTTCGATCGATTCCATTGTCAGTCTTTTAGAGCAAAGACTTAGGCGTGATTTTTCTTGTTGCTTCCTTTATGACTTTGTTAGAAATTAAAAAATATTTATTAGATAGTACACTGAGGTTTTGTCAACACTGAGTGTCTTACTATGTATCAGATTAGTTAGGAACAATGAGTCCAAGGTACATTGTTCTGTATTCTTCTGTAGTTCTGGCAGTGGAGAAAAGACTCACAGTTTACTGCTATCAGTGGAGCATGTAGGAGCCACATGTTCCTGAAATAATTTCCTTTAGAGATGTAGTATTAAGGATGATAGTCAATGCAATATGGAATACAATGTATTTATTTACCAGAGAAAGAAAGAGAGAATCACAGAAGCTGGAAATCAGAAGCGTGGCCAGCTTCCAAAAGAGGAGGTCCTTTTTCCTTTAGCTTCCTGTGCTAATTTCCTTATCCCCTCCCTCATGGGCTGGTAGCTTTGTGGGGCTCACTCCTACAGAGTATTGATTTTTCAGGGCTCTTTCTTCCTCATGCAACTGCAGACTTATGTCACATTTGGGATTAGGAGAACACATTAAAATTTCTAATTATTCTATTATTTTCACCACAATATTTTACAAGCCCCTTACAGAAAAGTTGATAAATCATAAATCATTTTTCTTATTTAAATTCAAATTTTGTCACATATGTACAGTTTTATTTTATATATATATTATAATGCATGCTTATTTTTGCTGTGTTATTAGATTTTCCAAGTGAATGACAGATATCATAACAATCCATTCCTAAATACTTGACAAATATGTCTAAATTTTTTTCTGCCAAAAAGATGCTTGCATTAGGGCAATTCTATTATCCACTGTATAATTCATCTATAGAATATCCTCATCTTTCCAGTATTGGTTTTTGCTTCAGTTTTTCCTGAGGAGGAACTACTCAAGTACTACACTTTATCTTCACCTACCTTACCTCTTTGACCTACTTAAGTCTTCATACTTGATGTTGCCAGGCCTGCAAATGTCATTTGATAAAGTTCAACTCTTGTGTCTGGTTGAATGTTTCAAAGTCAAAATTGCTCAAGACCCTGCTTCTTGGCAATATGTCCATAATGAAGATACTGAAGCATAGTAGACATTAGTTCATTCAGAGGCTTTCCTACTAATTAGTAATAATATGATTCATAGCATGATTGAAGTTACAGTACATGAGACTATTGCACTTTTTTCATTAAGAGGAATCTATGAAAATAGTTTTAGAAACATTCTTTTAAAGATGTATTGTCTTTTATTTGTTCTCCAAATGCTTGATTTCAGTCTTTGTGACCAAAAAGGCTTTGACTCTGTCTCCTAATATTGAAAAGTAATCATCAAAATCATCATTTTGTAAAAGAAAAACTAAACATGTAAAGTAACAAGGGAAGTTGCTGCATTATGTAAGAAGAAGGCTTAGCCAGTTGGTGATGTGGTGAGGAAGTCCTGATGTCCAAGGGTATTTGTTTAAAGAATCGGAGATAGATGGAATTTTAGTAATATGAAATGAAGTTGGATTGTTTGGGGAGTGTTTTTGCTCCAGACACACACACACACACACACACACACACACACACACACTCAGATCTCACACCTTGCTTGCTCTCCAACCCTAGGTTAAGTAGCAACAACATTTTTAATTAGAAATGACCTTTCTTCTTATACACAGGGAGTGGAAATTTAGACCCTTAAGCAACAACTTTCAGTCTTTATCATCTTACATTTATAAGCATGACTGAAGTGACAGCTAGTGGTACCCTTACAATTCTATTGAGAAGCACTATCTAAGAGAAAACAGGTAGCCATGGAGATTCTAATAGGTAGGGGATCAAGTGGGAGCTTAGTATGATTCCAGCTGCCAGTAATAAAAGGAAGCCCAGGCCTTCTGTAGTGCCAACTTTAAAGTAATTATTCTATGGAATCTCAACAACAACATTGTCAATACAGTTTATTGTATTTCAAATTTATGATTAATGGAAATAGGAACAAGAGTTAAAAGTAAGAATGCACAAGGTCAAGATTCTTGGTCTTCAGGTAAATGACTCTAGTAATCTATGGCAAGTCAAGTTGAGCATTCCTCTTCCTATTATCTACTGATTCAGTGATACAAACAAAATTTTCTTCGAAGATTCTCCTAGGAAAATTTTTTAGTTATCAAATAGCAAAATATACAAAGACTTTGTTGACATTAATTAATATGTTTTCTTAAATGATCAGTTAGTGATTCACTTTTTACCAATTCTCTATTCCTTCCTTATTCTCCATTAGTTTTTGATTCTGGAAGGAGCCACCTATCAAGGCTTAGATACTTAACTGAGTTTCTAAGGAGATACATACCCAGGTCTATTCACATTGCTTTCCCAGGAAAAAATGTTGAGATCAGAACTTTTGCTTAGCTTGAGAAGAACAGATTAGTTCTATTCATAATGACATTGTGGAAGTATATACTTGAGGCAAGATGTTAGCACAACTACAAATGACTTGCAAATTCACCAAATGTTGGATACATCAACACTGAGAATCCCTTTGAGGTCAGCACCATGAAATTTAAGTGCAGTTATAAATCAATACTTAGAGTAAATAACCCCTTTTCATCGCATCTCTATTTTTAGTAGGAACTAGTTGAAGTGTTTTCTAACTGCACTCAATTTGTTCCAGATCACAGAAGTTTGCTTTATTTAGCATGGAGACCATTCACTGATTATTTATTGCTTCTTCTGACCTGTTTTCTTTCTCCTGTGTCTGGCAAATACAGGGCTAGAACTAGCCACTACTCAACTTTAGAGGAATTAGAAAACCTCTCCAGAATGGTTATGTATATGGCTTTCTATTCTCTGCACCTAAGACAATTGCATAAATTATATTTCAAAAGCATTTGAGCAAAACATATCTGAATTAAGCCATATTATCTAGCCCGTTTCCTATAGTTCAAGGTAATGTCAAATTATTCTGCATATTATTATAGTGCAACTATTACTTTTGAAGGATTTATTGTGAGCTATGTGCTGCCTGGAAAGTCCATGGGACCTTTAAGATTATTTTTTAGTGACTCAGTTACAGATTGTAAAACTGGGGATAATTTGTCCTCAAGATTATTATCTGGAAGCCTCCATTCTACATAAAATATGATAAATTTATTCATGAGAATGGACAAAGGGAAGCATGGTAATTATTACTTTTCTTTTCTCTGAAATTACTATGGCTTAAGGAAACTAAATGAATAATGGAATGTGTGTACATGTGTGTGCACATGTTTATATTTTACATTGTTTGAATCAATACCTGACACATAGCAGCCATGCAAGAAATATTCTTATAATATATTTACTGATATTTGGTAGATAATCCTTTGGTTTTGTGCAGGCTTCTAACACCTAAGTTGAAAACTTACTATTTCTTTCATTCATAATCCAGTTTGTTTTTAATTTAAATATTTTCTTCTTTTTGATACTTTTTATGGGAACAATTAATTAGCTCTATTAGACACATAATGATAATAATAATTAGTTCTTCTTGCGTTTGTCAACCACTCCTGAGTATGAGGATACCTTGAAGTGTGGTTTATATATCCAATGTCACTTCATTGAAGAAAACAATTTTTTTTTCATAAGCTATCACTTACAGATGACTTCTTGGTTAGGGGTGAATGTTTGTCCTCACTTCCCCTTCTCCTTATTGGAATCATGTTTGTTTGTTTTGTTGTGTGTTTAAGAAAAAGAAAGAATATAAAGTTAATTAGATAGGGTGAAGAGAGAGGATCTATGAAGAGTTTAGGGGAAAATATGATCAAAATACTGTCTGAAAGTCTACAAACACTCATGGTTTGAATGTACTGCCATCCACACTGAATATTAACATATGTTCGACCACTATTGGGAATAATACTTTTAAAGTCTTAATTTTACCTTGTATAGTAAACATGCTGCGTTTTTAGTAACAAAATGAAAAATTCTTCAGTAACGTTACTTCTATCTTTCTACCAACATCTTTAGAAAAGTCTTCCATTGTAAAATTTGAGGAATCTTTCAATATATCTGTTATCTTCTAAATTAATACAGAACTTCAGAAAACCCAGTAGTCAATGTAGGTTCTGTGTGCCTTTTTTTAAAAAATCAAGCAATTTTGAATCTCATAAATTTATGTTTTACTATAACTTCTCTCTATTCTCATTTGTCATGTATTTCAAAATTAGAGAGAAATCATTTTTACCACATATTCAGAATACAGTTTTACAGAAAGTGCCTGTTTTACCGTCTTCTTAAATGACACTTGTAATGAGTCTTTCTCTGTCCTGCCAGCAAGCTCCCTATAGTAACATGGAGAATTCTTATTAATTATAAAAGCCTATAGCTTAGGCTTATTCATAACTCTTAAAAACTTAAGTTAGTTCATTTATAAAAATCTATATTATATCACATGGCATTTCCTCTCTTCCACCTTATATCGTCTGTGTCCGTGTCTCCTGGCTTCTCTTTTCTTCTTCACAGAGTCCTCTCTTTCTCTGAAGTCCCACCTAACCTCTTCCTTGCCTAGCTATTAGACATTCAGCACTTTATTAAACCATTCACAGCAATGTATCTTCACTCAGTGTTCAAATGTCCCACAGCAGACACTGATAGACATCTTGTAGACATATGTCTCAGCAGACTCTTTCCTTCTGTGTCTAGAATGTCAGAATTTTGATTAAATGCTTCTACACATTGTGAGTAAATTAGTAAGTGACCAAAAGTTTTATTGTCACAACAAAGCTGAGCAAATCACATTTCCCTTGGTCATTGTTGTATAATTTTGTGTAGAACATTTAGCCAGTTAGAAATATGTTTTATTAGAAAGTCATTGGCTAAAAGGAATTTCTCACAATTTTTAGTTTTATAATAGATATGTAGATATGTAGTTTTATATGTAGATAAAAAAGTAAAATGTATATTTCTCAGATGTTAGCTCTGCATCTTAAAATTTTATTAAAATTCCCATGGAAAAAAGCGTGATTTTCATTTCCATATATTAATTGGTGGTACAGAAGAGTTAGAGGTAGCATAATTTTTTGCTATGATTCAACATGTCACTTGAAATATTTAAAAAACAACCAATTAAGTAGTGAAAATTCAACTCCATACTGCAAAAAGCCAATTATTGATTATCCAAACTCTTCTTCCCATTTTAACCTCTAGGATATTGTAGGTTGCAACCTCTCATAGATACTAATAAACTACCTAGGTGCTTTGAATAATCTGAGACCTATCCAATAAAGAATGAATAGTGGCAAATACAACCATTTCAAGGACAACTATTTCAACAACAATTTGTGTCTTTTGGAGGGAGAAAAATGTTTGGATTGATTTATACAATCTCAGATTTCACATTCAAGATGTGTGAAATTCAGTCTCAGTAAGGGCATTACATACCTACCCTTCTGCCCTCATACTCAGTACCACTTTCATTTTGTATGTTGTACTGTAGGCAGGGTCTGGCTTTCTTCCTTTTGGGGTTTCTCATGCCCTTCCATTCACCTTTAGAGTAACATGTGCTCAGTCTTCTTTTTTACAGTACAGTCAGTTATGTTAGTTGTGATAATATGATCACTCATTTTAATAATGAAACTGTTGGAAAAGGAAATTCAAGCAGTTCAGTCTTGACATAAAAACATAGCACCTGATTCACAAGCAAAGGCAAAAGGAGTTCCAGGTCACCACACTTACTGTGTTTCCTCTCTTATATCACTCAAACAGGATGATGTAGACGGTATGACCTTGTATTGGCAGCTTTGGTCAGGGTCACCTGTACCAAGTTTCAGGGAGAAACCAACTTGAGCATCTAAGGAAGAGTCATGGATGCTTCATCCACTTAGCTCTGAAAATGGTGTTGCACCTCTGTATTCTGGGCTGTCACTATGATTTTATAGTTTTCAAACCTCTGCTCTCTTATCTGAAATCTGAGTCTGTTCCTGATCCAATGAAGAATTTATCAAGATGCAAAATAGTGTTAGAACTAGGGCAATACTGAGCAAAAGTAGGAAGCTGTTCACCCTGCTGTGCATCCTCTTCTGTACACTAGTTAGACAATAGTGAGAGAAATGGAGTATTTAAGTTCCATCTAAAAAAGTGTTTCCTCTTTTTTTGCTCTGTTGTTTTGGAAGCAGTGAGTGTGATTCATCAAATATGATGAACTTTCGTTTCTTTTTTTTATTCTCTTTTTAATTCACAGCAAGAAACTTTTAAATACACCAAAGAGTAGAGTTGTATATCTTTAAAGAGTATTTGGTGAGATTTACTAAATCTGAAAGGCAGCTGGACATCAATTTTTTTTTAGCCTCTAACTTGCTAGTGTTTCTCATTTGAAATGAAAGTTTGAAAATACTGATGTTGATTTGTATTTGATAGAGATATAAAGATTTGTAGTGAGTTTATTTGGTTAATTTGTTATAAAGAAGTAGGAAAGAACATCTCCTCGACCTTCTCACTAGGTTACTCAACTGTGATTTACATCTTGTTCTGCAGAAGAAACCATTGCTTCAGACCACTGAGCCCTGTACCTCCCATAAGCCTGTGAGGTGACCTTCGTGCTTGGTGACCTGGTTGCCAAGGTTTAGAGAAATTCCAGGAGCTTATTTAACAGACTCCACACTACATTTGTCAGCAAATAGACTTTTGGGAATTCTATGGGCTTCAGTGAAGCCCACAGTTCTAACCCATTTTATCTTATGATACACACATTGTAAAGGAAATGTCCTCTTTTATGAAAATAAAAAAATGCCACAGTACTCCAAATATTTCAGAAAATAGGTTTAGAAGGCAATTTTATAATATTAAAGTGCATTAGTATGTAGAAAGTAAAACAACTTCTAAATACTTTCATACAGTTTATAGGTATGATAAAATGATCCAGGAAATACGGTTCTCAAAAATGTTTCTTGGAACAGTATTTATCCCTAGTATACAAATGATTTTGGGAGCCCATTCCCCATAGATGGATGCTCTCTCAGCCTAGACACACAAGGGAGTGTCTAGTCCCTGCCGAAATGATGTGACAGACTTTGAGGATCCACCATGAAAGGCCTCATGCTTTCTATGGAGCAGAAGAGGGGTGGAATGGGAGTTGGTGGGAGGCATGGGAGGATGGGAAGCAGAGGGAACTAGGATTGGTATGTAAAATAAGATTGTTTCTAATTTAAATAAAAGAGAAAAAATGTTTCTTTCAAGAAGTAAATGAAAAAAATCAAAATTAATTCATTCAGTGTGTTCTTCCTGTAGGAGCAATTGTGTAGTACCAGTGACAAATATTTAAAATCTCTATATTGTGTTGTTAACCTGCTTTTTAAATAATGATGGTAGTTTCAAGACATCACCACAGAGTAGTACTGCATTCCAGATTGACTTATTTTTAAAACCATGAAGCAAAGGGTTTATTTACCTCTTTCATGAACATGGACACATATTAACATATTTAGTTTTACATGGTCAGAGTACAATTCACAAGACAAATCAGAAATTCTCTGTAGCTCTTCCAAAAATATATGTCACTTCAGAGATGAACAGAATCTCCAGAGAAAGAAGAAAAATGTTGTTTGTGTAAAAATTTCTAACAAGTGATGAGAGAATCTTTGAAGTTCCTAAAACTGTGTCTTCTTGAGTATTCTGTCATGTGCCTGCGAGATTTTCTCCCCATTGTCTCATAGGAAGATGATTTCCTTCAAGTATTTTCTTTGCCTGTCGTGTTTCTGTTTTAAAAGTCTGAGCATTCTTTGCAGCAAAGTGCAGAGTGATAATCCTGAAAGCAAGTTTCTCATTTGCATTGTTGTTTCTTGTTTTCTTTCTTTTGTATAAGGAAGGACTTATTCATGAAACTGTGTCATTTATTTACAAAGATGTTTGGTATCCTTAATAGAATAATATTTATTAATGTTATACTTAGGATTCATTTTTATATGAAGCATGTATTCTTTTGATAGTTTAAATTTTCTAGCTGCTAAACTGCAAAAACAATTACAGGAAGTATTCTATTTGGAAGAAAAACAAACAAACAAAAAACCACTTGGCTATCAATCACAGTATACTGTAACTTTTACTTCTATGTGGACATGCTTCTGAAATTTAAGAGGTCATGAACATATGACACTTTTGATTTTCAGCTTTAAAAGGCCAAAAGCAAAAAGTATTCAGTTGAAAATCTGCTGAATCATTTTTGCCTCTTCCAAGACTCATGACATGATCTATATATGATGGGTTGTTTTTTTTGAGATGAGAATATAATTATAAAATTTCTATGTTCTCGTTCCCTTCTGCTAATTCTCCCGCATACCCCTTCCTTCTCTCCTTCAAATTCGCAGCCTCTTTATTCATTACTTATTGCAAGCATATACTTTTATATATTCCTAAATGTAATCAACTCATATAATGAGTTCACATAATGTTGTATTCTTATTCATACCCGTTGGCAGTGGTAACAAGTTATATTACCCCAGCCACAATATCACCAGAATAAACAACATATAATCAACACTGCATTCTATTATTAATTTAGCTTATTAGGATAGGCACTTGCTTAATATTTCAGGATAGCTTGATACCCTAAAGCAACTGACCTGTAACTCACTTCCTCTATTTTGTTGTTGTTCGTTTGTATCTTTTTTTGAGACAATGTCTTCCTATGTAGCCCTTGGTAGTATAATGCTCATTCTGTATCTTAGATTGATCAGAGTAATTAAAGTTAGATTATACCAGAGATGGTGGCAGACATTACATATGTACATAATAATAACACTTGCAAGTCTGAGACAGGAGGAACACAAATTTGAAGGTAGCCTAGAGATTATTATAGCACAGCATGGTGGCAGGCATCACACTTGTATATAATAATAACACTTCCAAGTCTGGAACAGGAGGACAACAAATTTGAAGCTAGCCTAGAAACAAAGTAAAACTGTATCTCAACAACATCAAATGAAGTCAGACAGTGGTGGCACATGCCTGTAACCCCAGCACTTGAGAGGCAGAGGCAGGCAAATATTTGAGTTCAAGGCTAGCTTGGTCTACAGAGTGAGTTCCAGGACAGCCAGGGCCATATAGAGAAAAGCTGTCTCATTTCCCCCCAAAACAAAACAAAATATAAACAAACAAACAAAAACCAAAAAAACATAAAATGAGTGAATGGCTGGATGTATGGGAAAATAAATGAAATAGAGATTCAACATGCTGTGTCATTATATTTCTGTGATCTAGACTATTGACAATCAAATACATTAGTCACATTATTTTGGTACTTAATTTTTATTGTGGGTCACACAAATGAGAAACTCCAAGTAGTTAGACAGACAAACATTAAAGGGGTTGTATTTTATGGAAGCAATAGAAGGGAAAGGTATTTGTAACTTTAGGTAAGTTAACAGAAAGAGAGACAGAGGAGAGGAGAGGGAGAGGGAGGGAGGCAGGGAGGGAAGAAAAAAGGAATTCCATTCATTGAGAAGGAGACATGTGAATGAGAAATGAGAGACTAGAAGAACAAGTAAGCCTCATGGATTTCTTCTGGAAGAGAATTGAAGCTACCCAAACACAAAATTCAAATGTACCTGATATTTTACATAACAGAACTTAAATGAAATGAATAAGAGTAAAGAAATCAATGGGGTACAGTCATAGTCTTGTCATCATCATCTTCTTCTTCCTCTTCCTCTTTACCTTACTCTGTTTCTAAGGCTTATTTGATTTATTTTATGTATAGGTGTTTTGCCTATGTGTATGCCAATACACATTGTGCATTTCTGGTGCCCACAGAAGCCACTATCATGCATTAGATCCTCTAGAACTGGAGTTACAAAAGGTTGTAACAAATGGTAGTGAGATGCCATGTTGGTACTGAGAATTGAACACAGGTCTTCTGAAAAGGTAGCTAGTACTATTAACCTCTGAGAAATCTCTTCAATACAGTTCTTTTGTTGTTGTTGTTGTTTTGTTTTGTTTTCATGACAAGGTTTCTTTGTGTAACTTCGGCTGTCCTGGAACTTGCTCTGTAGACCAAACTGGACTTAAACTCAGCAACCTCCCAGCCTCTGCCTCCCAAGTGTGGGATTAAAGTTGTGTGCCCTGTTTGGATTAGCTGTCTCTGCTAGTTTTGCCAGCCCATTCTTTGCCAATTTGCTCATCGCTCCTCTCTCTCTGTCGCTGGGTTCCTTGGGTTCAGTTCAGTGTTTAACTGTGGGTGTTTGCCTCTGCTTCCATCAGTCACTGGATGAAGGCTCCAGGATGGATATAGACATCAAGTTCATTATCAGGAATGGGCTTTTGAGGTGGTCTCTCCACTGTTGCTTAGCTTGCCAATTGGTGTCATCCCTTTAGATCACTAGAGGTCACAATGGTGCCTGATCTGTCTTCTAACCTATGATCCCCCTATCCTACCCCCCCACTCAACCTTCCTGTTCCCCCATGACCTACTCTCTCTTCCTCTTCTCCCCCTCTCTATTTCCCAGCTCCCACTCGCCCCCACCCCTAGCCGTGTTCCCCATCTGTTCAGAGGATCTTGCCTCATTTCTCTTCTCTTGGGTCAATGCATATCTTTTAGGTACTTTCCCGTTTCCCAGACTCTCTGTCAGTGGAAGTGCAGACTGGCACTATCCTGATCCATGTCTAAAATCCATATATGAGTGAGTACATGCCATGTTTCTCTTTTTGTGACTGGGTTACCTCACTCAGGATGGTTTCTTCCAGTGCTATCCATTTATCTGCGAATTTCAAGATTCCATTGTTTCTTTCTGCTGAGTAGTACTCCATTGTGTAAATGTACCACATTTTCTCTTTCCACTCTTCAGTTGAGGGGCATCTAGGTTGCTTCCAGGTTCTGGCTATTACAAATAGTGTTGCTATGAACATAGTGGAGCAGATGCCCTTGTTGTATTAATTTGCCTCTTTTGGATATATGCCTAAGAATAGAATTGCTGGGTCTTGTGGTAGATTGATTCCCATTTTCCTGAGAAATCTCCATACTGATTTCCAAAGTGGCTGTATGAGTTGGCACTCCCACCAGCAGTGGAGGAGTGTTCCCCTCTCTCCACATCCTCTCCAGCATAAATTGTCTTCAGTGTTTTTGATTTTAGCCATTCTGACAGGAGTAAGATGGTATCTCAGAGTTGTTTTGATTTGCATTTCCCTGATGGCTAAGGATTTTGAGCACTTTCCTAAGTGTCTCTTGGACATTTTAGCCTCCTCTATTGAGAATTCTCTGTTTAGTTCTGTACCCCACCTTTTAATTGGATCCTTTGGTGTTTTGGAGACTTGCTTCTTGAGTTCTTTGTAAATTTTGGAGATTAGCCCTCTGTCAGATGTGGGGTTAGTGAATATCTTTTCCCATTCTGACTGACAGCTGGGAGGCCAGCATGGGACTGATCCAGACCCCCTGAATGTGAGAGTCAGTGAGGAGGCCTGGGCAACCTATGGGGCCCTGAGCAGTGGATCAGTGTTTATCCCTCGAATACAAACAGACATTGTGTGTCCATAACACAAAGAGGGGTGCTCTCTCAGCCTGGAGTCTTAGGGGAGTACCTGGACCCTACCCTGAGTAAAATGACAGACTCTAGATATCCCCTATGTGGAAGGAATTGGTAATAGGGTGGGAGGATGGGGGCTGGTGAAGGGGTATGGGAGGAGGGGAGGGAGAGGGAACTGGCATTGACATGTAAAACAAGCTATTTAAAATTAAAATAATTTTAAAAAAGAAAGAAAAAATGCTTACAAAAGGAAAAAAGATAAGGGAAAGAGCATCATCTTGCAAAAATATGCTTGCAAAGAACACTTATGAATTGCAAGTTAAAAAACACTTTATTTAAATGCACTGATTTTAAATCTAGGTCATTAAAATATATTATCAGATGTCAAAAAATAAATAAATAAAGTTGTGTGCCACCACTGCCCTATTATGGTACAGATTTTATAGCACTCTATAATCCTTTAGAAGGACTTTCAATTATTTTTTTCTTTATTTAGGTAGGAGACATTATAGGCTTAAGTCAGATGAGTCGCATTATCTTAACTAACTATATATTTTTCTCTCTTTCTTACACATACAGAGGGAGAGACAGAGAGAGAGAGACAGACAGACACACAGGGAAAGGCCGACCAGAGAGAGAATTGTGCTATTTAATTAATGCAGGCTGACTTCCAACTTGAAATTGCTCTTCTTCTAAGTCTTAGATATTTGGTCTAAGAACAATAGTGATCAAATGTCTCAAAGCCAAATATTTATAGGACATTTTTGTATCATTAACATACTATAAGTTGGGGTATGATGTTAGTAAGATGGATGCCATCTTCATTCTCCAGGTACCCAGAGAGTTTAAAATCTTTGTGACAAATAACTGAGTTATATAGTGCTCACAAGTCCCAAACTGCTAAAATGTAATGCTTGCATATCACTTTTCAATATTATACTGTCACTTTTATTTTATTGGTCATGCTCTTGAAGGAAAATCTTTAAATTTTTTTTAACTTTATGTATATTTTTGAGCACGAACTTCCTTGAAATTCTGTTATGATGAACTGTTAAAAACAAGCCTTTTTTATGTTCATGTCTCTTAGAAGGACTTACTGTCTGTTACCTCTTTTCTTTTTATCATATTGATAATATTTATCTTTTGAGGTGTATCACATGGGTGTTTTAGCCTAGTATTATATACATGTTGATGATTGCTGTTGATGTTTTCCCAGCTAGACAGCACTAAGGTTGAGTTAATCACCAGGCTTTATTGTTCTGTTTGAATCTTGTATGCTTTTGCTGCTGACATTTTGAAATCTGTTATTCTTTTCTCAGCACTCTACATGGGGCTTCTGAAGGAGTCTACAGAGGCACCAAGTAAATACATTTCTAATAATACAACCACCCAGGCAAACAAAAGTGGGAGTTTTCAGTTTCCTCCTCTATTTTTCTTTAATGCTTTAGGTCTTTCAGATACATTTGAGGGGGTATTGTGCCTTCCATTTTTCCCATCATGGGAGACTGCTGTGCGGAACACCGGGGCTTGCTACTTCCGCAGTCTCTTTCCTTTGAGGAAAAAAGGAAAGCAAATAGCTCTCTGTTCAGGGAGCCAGGCAGCACCAATCACTCTCCACTCACAAACCACAGAAGTTATTTAAGGTATCAGAGCCCCAGTGCTGTTTTAGTAATATCCTTAGGAGAACCACGCCGTTAAAACAAAGCTTCACCTAGTTTCCTTTCATGGTTTGTGCTTTTCTTGAGAAACTGAGCCAACTTGGGCAGAAATATTTCAAACCTATTTCAGTCAGTTCTAGGGAAGGTGTTCACGAAATAACAACAGTGTAACTGCATCTGGCAGGAGGAAAATACTGTGATTCATAAAATTTAGACTCTGGGATAATGGCTCACTTTATCAACTCTCACATTCATGCTTTCTACACTAAGAAAGCTTAAGAATAAAATAAAATAGAAAACATGTTAACTAGTATTAATGTTTGTAATCTGACTAATTAAATGTAGAAGATACTGTGGTGTTTCCTTGGAAAACATGAAGTGCTGGAAAGATGGTTCAGTGGTTAAGAACACCTATTGCTCTTGTAGAAGACCAGAGTTGTTCTCCTAGAATCCGTGTTGGGTTGCTCACAACAGTTTCCAGGGGGTTTCTGATGCCTGTGGCTTCCTCTGACACTGGTATTACTTGTATTAACAAAGCTAGGTGTATGATCACCATAGACAAAAATAGTATTTGTTTAAATTATAGTTGATCTCTGTCTACTCAGAATGTACAATGAACCTGTTCAACCTAATGTACTAGATTTGTCCTTTACAGTTTTCCATAAGTGATATACCATGTAAGTCCTCTGTCTGGTTGCTTTATTGAAAAATTAGTTAGATTTTTAATAATTTTACTTGCATATATCTGTAAATTAGTCTAATAATTTTCACTTGTTTAGAATTGCATAAATTACATAAACTATTTTTAAAAATTAATGATTTACTTTTCATTTATAGGTAGAAATTAGGTATTTATGGCTTTTTAAGAACCAAAAAATAATGCACTGACCATTCTTGACTTTATTACTCAGTTCAGGTTACTGATTTGACAGGTCAGCATAAACGCTAAAGCAATTATATATGAATATAAATCCCATGGATACCCTCATTACCTGAGAGCTTTCTACTAAATACATGATATATATGTAGCAACTCAACAGAAATAACTAAGGGTTTTTATTATAATTCATACATTTATGAACTCAATTTGAAAATTATGATGACTCATTCATAGTATAGGATTTATAAATTTCATACACATATAAAAGTGTTGATGATTCAAAAACCAGTGGTGGCACTAATTTCCTAAATGTGCATCTTACAGTTTTGAGTACAGTATTCTACAACATGAATTGATTTAAAAAATAGTTCAAAAAAGCAATGTAGGTTAAAAACCTGCAGTTTTACCTTGAAGACTTTGGCCAGAGTCACATTGATCTCCTTTACTTATTTATATCCAGGAAACACATATATTAATTTTATTTATTTTTTTTTTGTTTTGACTATTTTACGAGACTGTCTTTTACGAGACTTGTTTTCGAGGCTGTCTGTCCAGCCTGGCCTCGAACTCACAGAGATCCGCCTGCCTCTGCCTCCCGAGTGCTGGGATTAAAGGCGCACTACCGCCCGGCAATATATTAATTTTCTTGACACCCCTTCAAGTGTTTTACTCCTTGGCCAAAAAGACAAAAGGCTTTAATTATAGAGTGGAGAGCCAAAATGATTCAGTTTTCATATAAGTTGTGAGTATGTGGGATATTTAGTGTTTTCTTAAAATCATGCTCCCTGAATCTAGAATTGATTAACATTCATGCACAAAGGCAACTTATGGTCCCTCTTTTGTGTTTCCAGCACAGCGATGCAGTTCATGATCTTCTTCTGGATGTGATCACATGGGTTGGAATCTTGCTGTCTCTTGTTTGTCTCCTGATTTGCATCTTCACATTCTGCTTCTTCCGTGGGCTCCAGAGTGACCGTAACACCATCCATAAGAATCTCTGCATCAGTCTGTTTGTGGCAGAACTGCTCTTCCTGATTGGGATCAACAGAACCGACCAACCAGTAAGCTCTTATATTGCTGCTATAAAAGGCTACCTATGATTTCCAGAATTCCAGGACTATCAGCAGAGGGAAAGAACATGTTCAAAAGTGCCCTTTTCTTCTTTTCCATTCATAGACAGTGACTTTCGCATCTTGCTCTGCTATTCATTTTTCATGGCTATTGCCATAAAGACGCAGTGAACATTACAGATAGGGTGCACATATCTTTTTACTTCTGTATTGCAACAGTCTCTGGTTTTTCATACAGTGTAGTGATGGTCTACATAACTCCTGCTTTTGTACCAGTGCACCGCCTCCTTTGTCATCCACACCTCCTACCCCACTGATATGTTTGTGACCATTGATGAAGGTTTATTGATCATTATTACTGCAAGTCCATGGTTCATAATTTACCTTAGAATTCATTCTGAGTGTTATGTATTCTGTGGACACACCTAAATACATATTCTCTTTTATAATAGTATATGCAGTATATTTCATTGTCTTGAAAATTCTCCATAATTCTTTTTTGTCCCCATGCCTTCACCAAGCCATGACATTCACTTTTTTATTTTTATGTTCTCCAATAGTTTTGCCTTTTCTCAAGTATTATTTGGATCATACTATATAACTTTACTGAACGTTTTTTTTCTTTTGCTAGCATATACTTAACTTTTTCACATGACTCTTTATGACCTGATAGCTCTCTTCTTTTTATTGCTGGATAATATTCTTTTATTGAGATACTACAGTTTATATATCTATGCATTATGTTTGTTTCCAACTTTTGACAATTTTGAATAAAGCTGCTATCAACATTTTAGTGAACTGTGACTGTTTTTGTTTTGCTTTTGTTTCTTTCTGGTATAACTTTTCAGCTCCTTTAAATAATTACCAAGAAACTCCAAACAAATAAACAAACAAAAAATCATAGTTAATTGGTCCTGTGGTAAGGTATATTTAGTTTGGAGAGAACATTGGAACACTCATTTCAAAGTAGCCATGATTTTCTGCCTTTGCACTATTAATGGACAAGGCATGCATTTGATCAGAAATTTGAAGAGTCTCATGACTGGAGCTGCAGAGAAAAGGGAAACTTTACTTTGTAGTTTTCAAAAGACTTGAGAGTACAATAAATAATTCACTCACTTAATGCTGCTCTCCAGTAGGTGTTCATATGTATGATGTACTATATAATAAAATGCAGTTGCATTCAAGACTGTGATTATGCATTCATGATTAATGACTGCAAAGGATACAATTATGGTGAATATCTTTTTAATTGGTTATCATATACTTAATGTGATAGCTTTTCTCATAAATGCAAAATATGAATAAGCAATCAAAGTACACATTTTCCTCCTCAAACTAAAGCCTTATGATTATAAAAATTTATAGTTCAGATTCTAACCTTAAATCTGCAAATGAACAATTGTGTGTTATTTTTTTTGACGAAAATATTCTATTCTTTAGTTAACCCCCAATTCAAACACTTTTACTTCCTTTTGTGTAGAAATAATACTTGAAATTTAATTCCCTGATGTTAAAGTTGTGATAAACTTCAGTAGGCAATGGATACTGCACAAAACAAGTCTCTGGTGGACAACATAAAAGATGGAGACTGATTTAAAAAAATATAGGGAGAATGTTAGTCAGTAAAGTGTCCTTTATTACTAGCTAGGTATCCTTTTTTGTATTGCACATCATCTTTGGAACATGGTTTCCCTCTAATCTCTCTGACATTCAGCTTCTTCATTCCTCCTTCGTCCTTCTAACACATGGAAACAGACTTACTCATTGTGTCTCTAGAGACCATGCTCATCAATCAGTGAATCTGTCATAATTTTGTTATGTTTGTTTGTATTTATGGTTGTTGTACTTTGTTGGTAGAAGAAACAGATTTAAGTAAGTCAAAAGAAACAAGCACAAAGTTGTGAAAACTATCATTGGGAACCTAATAGCTGACCCAGTAAAGTTTCTAGTACTTTAGGGAGAAACATATTAAGCTGTCTTTAATCTAAATCAAGTTATCCAGACTAATATCTAGTGCAGTAACAAAAAAGAGTCTGAGAGAGAAAACAGTTCTTGATCATTGAGTTTTTGAAAGGATGCATTTGTTTTTATTTCATATGTCTGAGTTTTTGCCCTCATTTATATGTTCCACATGCATGATGGGCACGAATGAAGACTGGAAGAAAGCTTTGGACCCTCTGCAACTAGAGTTACAAATGATGTGAGCCCCGTGTGTGTGCTGGGAACCAAGGGCATATGCAAGAGCAGCAAGTGTTCTTTTTTTTTTTTATTCCTTTGATACATTCTTTTATATATATATATTTTTTTTTTATTTTCCAGTTTAAATTTAGATAAGAAATGAGGTTGCTTCAAAAGTCAGTTCCAGGTCCCTCTCCCATTCCCTCCCCTCCTCCCGTGCCCTCTCCCCAACCCCCCCCTCCGTTAACCCCTCATTCCCCCAGGAAGGGTGAGGCCCTCCATGGGGGTGTCCATAGTCTGTCATTTCATATAGGGCAGGGCCTAGGCCCTTCCCCAAGAGTTCAGGGTGAGAGTGCACCTCACATTGTTCTATGGGAGTCCAAAGTCCGTGTGTATACTTGGGATGGGTACTGATCTGCTGCCCAAGGCTCAATAGATTCCCTAGGCCTCCTCACTGACACCCACATTCAGGGGGTCTTGATCAGTCCCATGCTGGATTGATGCCTGGGATTCAAGAGTTAACCTTTGTTTGGTCAGCTGTTTCTGGGGGTTAAACCAGCCCAGTCTTAATCCCTTTGATCATCAGTCCTCCCTCTCTGTTACTGGCTTTCTTGAGTTCAGCAGCAAGTGTTCTTAACCACCCAGCCATCTCTCCAATCCTGAACACTACATTTTAACTGGATCCATTTTTGCCTCAATCCAGAGTTTACATTCCAACACTACTTGACCCTGCCTGAAGCAGGGAATAAACAATCAGCAATTCTTAATAAATAACAATGTCATAAGAAGATTACTATTAATTCATGACATTATTTGATATAATTTGAGTTTTAAAATGCTCGTTTCCTAGGTTTTAGTGTTTCTCTTTCATTTCTAATTGCAGATACTGAGGAGAGCGTAGTCAGTGGTAGAACACTTGTCTAGGGCCTTCAGTCTTATTGCCAGCACTGCAAACAACAAATAATAAAGCAAAAACTAACATATTAGTTTATGTTCGGGAGAAACTGTTACAAAATTAATTTTAAAATCATTCTTTTCTTTTTGTCTTTCTTTATTTTCCCTCCTTTCTTGGTCCCTCCCATCCTTTCTTTTTAAATTTTGGTGCACAATCTTCCAGGTACTTCTGATCCTATTGTCCCAGCCTACAGAACCCTGGAGTCATGAGTACACACAATCACATTCAAATTTAAATATTTACTATTCTTTAATTTTAATGATAAAGATTTTAAAATTATAAACTAATGTCAGTAGTTAATTATCCCTGAGTTCTTAGTAGATTTTTCCCATAAATGTTGTGATTTTCCTTATTTTAATATGGTGTCAGCTATAAGCTGTAATTAGATAAAAGGCAGTTTTCAAGTAGGTTATATTTAATTCATTTTAGTGTTTATTCTCTGGAGTCTTATCCATATTATTCTGTTGCGGTCCGATTTTGCAGTTGCTGGGTGGATAGCCATTTATGTCAGTTTTGTGTCGGACAGTGGATCTACGTGTTTGTTCCATGACTGAAGTCCGCGTTCCTTTTTCTAGATCGCCTGTGCAGTGTTTGCAGCCCTTTTGCATTTCTTCTTCTTGGCGGCCTTCACCTGGATGTTTCTGGAAGGGGTGCAGCTGTACATCATGCTGGTGGAGGTTTTTGAGAGCGAGCATTCACGTAGGAAGTACTTTTATTTGGTCGGTTATGGGATGCCTGCGCTCATCGTGGCAGTGTCAGCCGCAGTCGACTACAGGAGCTACGGAACAGACAAAGTGTGAGTTGAATGGTTGTTTGCTGGCTCTCTTTTCTCTCCCATTCCAGATAGGTAAAAGCTTTAGATTTGCCCTTTAATCCCAGCACTCGGGAGGCTGAGACCAGCAGATCTCTGTGAGTTCAAGGCCAGCCTGATGTACAAAATGAGTTCCAGGGCAGGCTCTAAAGCTGCAGAGAAACCCTGTCTTGATAAACAAACAAACTAACACATATGTGTACAGCATGATGGCCCAAGGGAGGCAAAAGCAGGCATATTTCTGATTTGGAGGCCAGCCTGCTTTACAGAAGTAATGCAATGGCAGCTAGGGCTACACAGAGAAACTTTCAAAAATACCAAAACAACAACAACAAGCAAGACAACAGCAACAACAAAAAAAAAAGAAAGAAAGAAGGAAGGAAGGAAGGAAGGAAGGAAGGAAGGAAGGAAGGAAGGGAGGGTGGGAGGGCGGGAGGAAGGGAAAGAGAAAAGGGAAGGGAAGGGAAGGGAAGGGAAGGGAAGGGAGGGGAGGGGAGGGAAGGGAAGAAAAAAGTATTGGAGCTAGAGAGATGATGCCTCAGCAGTGAGAGCACTGGCTGCTTTTCTAGAGGACCCTGGTCTAGTTCTCAGCACCCACATGGCTATTCACAATTGTCAGTAACTTCAGTTCCAGGGAATCTGATATCCTCACACACGCAGGCAAAACATCACATTTAAAAAAATCTTGTGTTTTTCTTTTGAGAAAGAAAGACATTCAGTTCGGAAGACTTTCATGACAACTGAAATTCCAAACAATGAATGAAAGTTTCCTTAGAAAAAGCATGAAGAACTCCTGGTTGATGACCAGTACTTACATTTTAGGTGTATACTAAGGAGGGAGAATAAAAGCAGAGAAGAATAAGCAGAGCCCTTGAAATAGAATGCTGGCACTGAGGGTCAAGGATAGTAAGAGAAAGTTCCACATTACCCTTTCAGAATCGGCGGTGACTTATGTCAAAGATAATTGAAGTAGGCTAAGCACCACAGAGGAACCTCTTGATCTTTGCAACAGCTATCTTAAGGCAGTGCTAGAAGCACAAGCCAAATGGGAGGATGTAAAAAAATACATTAGCAGAGGCTTCAGATATTATCTATGTCCTGAAGTAATTTCACTGAAAATATTGGTTTGTATGATGAAAGTAATGGAGGAGTTTTGAAAACAGTGTCACGTGAGCTGGGGAGGCTCAGGATCTGTGGAAGAATGCTTGCATAGCATGCAAAAAATGTAGGAAAACTGTAAGATATGAAGTGAAGAATGTATAGTCTGAGAAACCCAGTTGACATGAAATTAATGAAAAGAAAAATGGTTATTTCTCATTTTTATTCAGCACACATAGGCTGAATGAGAGAAAAGGTCCCAGAATGATTTTTTAAAAAGGCACAAAACTAAAGCTAGCATTAGAAAGACTTTAATTGAATGTATGGAAAGTCACTTTAGAATTCTCTACTCCCATGGTTAAATTGTATAGATGTGAAAAATCAAGCACATTCATTCTGACTTGTCTGTCATTATAGACATTGGTATAAGTGGACAGTTGATAAACCATCAGGTTTGTTTCAAATGGAGTAGAGTTTATTTTTGTGCTGGTGAAAGAATCTTTGTCTTTATTGGTAAGCAAAGGAAGGAATAAGTAAGTTACACGTTTAAGCATGGAACAGTTCCACCAAGCACAAGATGCTGACTTTCTGTGGAGTGAAGTGGTGAGGTCATGTGAAGAGGACAAGAGTTTTGAAAAACTTTGAGATGAGCACTATGGAAAATGTGTTAAAGAGCCAATTAGACATCAATAAAAAGATTTTGAGGCAGCAGTGAAGGCTCGGGTGAGGTTAGATAGCATCAATTTCACAGATGTTAATAAGCCAGATTTCATGACTTTCTACCAGCCATCAGAAGCCTGAACATGCTGGCAGTGAAACAGCTTGCTTCCCAGAAATGGGCATTCATAAAGAGGGAATGACACTAAGAAGACACCAGAATCAGTGAGAGTGTAGTTAAAATAGAGCATGTGGTGCCCAGACATCAACAATACAATTAAAAGGAGAGGATTGTTTTCTTTTTTAATATAGTGACAGGCTATGTTATCTGTCTCTATGTAACAATTATTTTCAAATTTGATGTTGTAAATTGCAGTCAAATCTGAATTCATTCTGTCAGTTCCAGTAACAACCATGGGATCAGACTATGATTAGCAAAATGGTATCTGACTTTGTTTCTAAAGATGTCTTGGGAGAGAGGCATTAAATTCATCATAAACTCTTTTTTCTTCTCAAATAATGTCCTTATTGATATAACTCACAGACCATAAATACTCCTTTAAAGTATATTTTTCAAGCGTTTTAATATGCTCCCAATGTTGTGCATTCAACATCACTAATTTTAGAGTATTTTCATCAACCTATAAAGAAGCCTATTAGCTGCCCCTTCCCCTGGATCACAGAATTTTACATTTTAATTAATTCATTCTCCCCCTAAGAGGTTAAGCTGAGTTATATCATTATGAGTGATCTTACACTATTTCCAATATTGTTCTTAAGCAGTCCCGTCTTGTTTGCTGGATGTTTCTGCTTTCTTCTTTGTTTTTATTCAATGTTTATCTTTTCTCTGGAGTTATTTGCAAATTTCCCATTACCAAACTGAGTCAAGTTGTTTGCTTTGTGTTTCAGTTATTTGTTTGAAACAAATGTCATTTTCTGGACAGTAGAAATCTGTTTTCTTAGAATCAATAATATACAGTCCCTAGTGACTTTGTTAAAGCTTTGGCCATCATTGCTTTAATTTCCTGCCCCATGACTGTTAGGTCTCATTCACTGACATTATTACTCTGTGGGAATAGAGGGTAATTTATTTCCCAGGCATGAGTCTAAACAATCCTTAATTGCTCAGTTATGCAATTATGATTTTTCCCAACAAAAAGCAAAGCAGCAGAGATAGATGAACCAAGATATGTAGAAGGTAAGGAGAGAATAGAGGAAATTCTGGTCAAATTCTATCACTGGCAGGCATAAAGCATTTTAATGTTTATTTTACATTTAAAAATTGTTCACAAAGATAACTCCAGGATCTATGGGGAAATCATATTTAACTTCTACTTTGGGGAAGTTCATTGAACCCAATATCTGCCTAGGAATATTTTTCTCATTAAGAAAGCAAGTGTTGAATAGAGAACTGTTATTTCATGATAGATATTGACCACAGAAGCAGGCATGAAAGTGTTATGTTTCCATTTGTGCTTAATCAAGATATCTTCTTAAAAAAACACTGTCAGTGGGTTTTATTTTTTTATTTTTGTTTGGTGTTGGGAATTGAACTTGGGACATAGCCTTTGCTACAACTACTGAGCTATATCCCTAGCCAAGGCACTGGATATTGACTCAACTCATAAGATTTCTACATTTTATAACTTGGTCTTTATTATCTTCTGTCTTTGTTTTTCCATTTCTATAATTGTTGTTGGTTGCTTTTATTTGATTCCAGAAGATGATCTGACTTTCCAGGTACTTGCTAACTATGTAGCATCTTTCTTTCTTGTGAAATAATTCATCAAAGCAATTTTTTAGACATTATCATGAATACTTTGGTCAAGAAATGGCTAGAACTATTCACTGAACTGGCAGAACATATTTAATAAACAAAACATTTTCTTCCCCATGTAGCTTTTACTTCAGTTTCAGGCTTCATTGATTTCTAAAAGCAATTAAAGTGTGACTAGTCTCATCTACTATAAACTCAATAGCCAAGAAATCAAAGATATTACCAGCTGTGTTCTTAAATGCTTCCAATCTCTGCAAACTAAAAGCTAAAGTCTTGGAAATTTCATGATTCTTAACTTTTATTCTAATTTAAAATTTAGAGTATGTCCAGAATAATTCAAATTACTGTATTATATTGTAATATAATCTAAATAATAGATTTCTCCTTTTCCTCCTTTTATTGTATTTCATCATTTCATTATAGTGATAATGAGGTGTTACATCTGAAATCTTTAATAATAGCAGCTTACATTTCTAAGTAAAAGACTCATACTGATGGTAGATGATGAATTTAGAGATAAGATTGTCTTGTAGGCTAAATAAATGTTATTTTGATACAGATAGAGATAGCTATCACATTCCATCTGGCTGATGGAGTATGATGTGTTTTTCTATGAAATGTTATTAGGCTGTTGAATTTATTATGTACAGAACACACACTCATGAACAAAGCATACATAATTTGATCTTAAGATGTTGTTTGGTTTGCCATCAATTTGCAATGCTTATAAAGGAGCCATTATCTTCTGATGTTTGTATAACAAAATCTTTTAATCTAATTGACATATACTCAAAAATACACTCACAATAACATTCAGACACAATAGCATGACATTTAAAAAATCCATTTAAATAACCAAAACTCTTTAAAACAGTAGCCCTCTGCTAGGGCATCACAAATCTGTATTGCACTGTTAATAATGAGCATATATTACATTTTTGCATCTGATCTTTTAGACTTTTATTCTTTTGGACAACAAGGGAGGGTATCCACTAGATACTGTCAGAACACGATTATAATGAAGATTAACAATAACTAAAAGAGGACTTTTTGAAACTCCATTCTAAATACTATGAGGTTTTATGACCTTATTCAAATCAGTTCATTTAAAATTTATCAAAATACCACACAAATATGAACAGTTTTAAACAGTTAAAAGTCTAACTAGCTTTAATTGTTTCCTCGGACCTTTATCATAATCCCATGGGTATACCCAAAGGGAAAGTTTGCATTCTCAGTGGTTTAGGAGGAGTAAAAAATGAGTAACAGAAAAAAAGGGCACTAGAAAGAGGTTAAACTAGACAGTAGTATAAGAGATTAGTTATGGGCTAGAAATTGATACAGGGGTTTTAATAAGTACACTGATTAATCCAAGAACATTCATATCCAATCCGAAATACATGGATAGTGAGGAAGAGCCAAGCTCTTAAAAATAATTGACATCACATTGCAATCTGAAAATCACTATAAAGTCATCTACTAATCTACATATGTCTCCACAGTTCACTGCCTTAAGAAAAATTATAAAGTTGTAGTCTATGTTAACTGAAATCACCAAATTTATTTCAGTTTATTAAATGACTTTATAAGAACTTAGAAAAGCAATAACTGATTATTGTAACAATAGAACATTATAGGGGCTGGAGAGGTGCCTCAGAGGTTAAGAGCACTGGCTGCTCTTCCAGAGGTCCTGAGTTCAGTACCCAGCCACCACATGGTGGCTTATAACCATCTGCAATGAGATCTGGTGCCCTCTTCTGGCCTGCAAGCATACATGCAGGCAGAATGCTGTACACATAATAAATGTGTACACATAAAAAACTGTTTGTTGTATGAATATATGTATATTCAGATATATTCCTAAGTATAACTTGCTCAGCCTGCATAATGTTACTTGTATGTAGGTTTCAAAAAATAGTACATTATATTATTATCCAGTTATATTATAGTATTATCAAAGAAACAATTGAGAAGCACTGAGTTTGATAGTGTTTGATAGTTATGTTAACAAGTTTATGTTTATAAATTTGTTCACAATTTCCAAAATACTCTCAGAAAATTGCATTGTCACCAGTAGAATCCTGTTGAAATTATTATAGCACATCACAAAGAAGCAGATTATTTTAATTGACACAAAAAATCTCAGTGAATATGATATCAGCTACTGTGTCTGTTGAACATATGAAATAGTATAACCAATGAGGAAGTACTTTTCAGTGATATAACAATGTAATACTCATTCAGTGTATATATGGAGAATACTTGTATAAACTTAAATATTGTTTTATTTACATCTATGAGCATACTATCTGTGCATATGTATTCAAGATCAGTATTATATTGTCATCACGTTCTTAACAAGGAGTCCACTTACTGAAAAGAAACTATCACGATATGTAACAATATTAGATTGACATTCAATTTTCTAGGGAGGAGTTATTTATTCCTGAACTGTGTCAGACATCAAGAGAATACTGTCCTGTAGATAGTAATAAAGATTAAAGATATAGAATTTAGACCCATTGATAATGTTAAACATTGTTCTTATATGGTTAGATATGGAGCTGGGTGCCAGTATTCCCAATATTTGGTAGGCTAAGGCCGTGAATTTGAGATCAGCCTTAGCAAAAATGAAAAATTCATTTCACAATACCAATTGAGTTATAGTTAACAAATGACCCAGGTAAACATAGATTCATGTAAAAACCTGTATCATTGTTTTGGATAGCAAAACAATGGAAACCTACAATATTTGTCAACAGATAAAAAGACAAAAATGTGATACAGCTATATGACTGAATATGCAGAATAAAACAAAATAGTATTGACTGGTACAGAATGAATAAACATTAAAATATTTTTTCAGAGAAGTCTACTACAAAAGACTACATATACTCTGTACTCCTATTTGGATGAAATATTTAAAATAGGCAAATCTTAAAACAAATTACAGTAGTTGCTGTATAATAAAGATGGTTTGGGATATTGCAGGCAGGAAAAAAACAGACATGATGTGGGTTTTGATGGACAAAAATTACTATTCTGATAATTTTACAAGTCTTAAATATATTTACAATAATCAAATTTGTGAATTATTTGTAAATAATTGCAATAAGGCACTCAATAATACAAAAGAATTCATTTTCAAAGATGACATTTAAACAATTCTGATATTTTCCAAAACCAACATTCAATATGTATCTTTTATATAGCATGTAGATTTGTTATCCATTCATTAAGAATACATATTAATGAAGTAATTTACAACTTTATTTTAATATATATCAGTTTCCTCTTGCAGGTGGGTAAATAAAATTCAGACTCCAGTACTAGCTTGTAAAGTGAGGGTTGTTATAAAGATTTACAGAAGGCAACTGTGACATGTGAACATGTGCATTTGTACGTACAGATATTCATGTATGTAGGTATGCATTAAAATATATTATACTAAATTACATAATAAATAAGCACTTAATGAATTCTGTCTTTTATTAATTGTATCTTGTATTAGGGGTTCCATTATTTGGCTGGTACAAATGAATAGATGTGGATTTTATGATAAATAAAATTTTAAAATATAAATTAAATTGCTAACAACTGTCCATTTGTTAAAGTGATGATTATAATTCTCTTTTTCCCCTTTTAACCTATGTAAGAAGAAACTGTGAGAAATACTGTGACATTAATTATTGATAAATTATAGGAAATACTGGAAACTCCTTCATAAGAACATGACATATTTTGCTGAAGAAATAATATGTATTTTTAAACAAATTAAGAAGTAGAGGATCAAAAGACTATATAAATTACATTTAATATATTTAGAACAAGCTTTAAACTCTAAGGTCTCAAACTAAAACCCCAGTGTTAGTCTTGAACTACTGCAGGCTCCATTCTTGCGTGGCTGACATGCATTTCATTGTTCTTAATGAGTGTGCTCACTGAGAAGTTCATGTATGGCTGTGCTATAATGACAATTGCCTTTTAAATGTCATTGACAAATGTATTTTGCAATGAGTTTAGGATGACATTCTGTATTTTTGCTACTCATCTTCTCTTTCCTCCTTCTTTGTTTCTTGCCCCATTTCTCTTTATTTTTTCTCCTTAATCATTTGATCTTACGTAGGTAAACAGACAGATGGTAGAAAGATGGCTAGTCAGGTAATAAATAAATGAAGAGAGTACAAATATAAATACATGTACCCGTGACCTAGAAAAAGAATATTAAGTAATTTAGAAACTCACAAACAATATGAAAATATCACAAATTTCACTAGTAGCACCTAAAAATCTATTTCTAGTTACATTTTGTATTTTCCCTACATGGTATTGTAACCCGAATTCTGATTGGTATTAATAATAAAAACACAGAGACAGACATTGGGGTTTTAGCTGAAGGTCAGAAAAGCAAAGCTCCCAGCCACTAGAGATTTCTCAACTCTGCCAGTGCTCAGACCGAAGAGGCAATCCTGCCCTCAGACTGCATCTGTCTTCACCAAATCTCAGACTGTACTGAGTTCCTGTCTCCTTCCATTTTATATTCCTCTCTAGTGCTGGGATTAAAGGCATGGGATCCTAATTGCTGAGATCACCTTTGTGTGAGCCCTGTTTTTCTTTTAGACTGGATTAATTTTGGGTAGCTCTGCGTGTCCTTGAACTGACAGAGATCTGTCTGCCTCTGTCTCATGAGTGCTGGGATTAAAGGTGTGTGCCACCATGGCCTGATCTTTATGGCTAACTAGTGTGGCTGCTGGGATTAAATGTGTGTATCACCATTGCCTGATCCCTATGGCTAACTAGTATGGCTAGCTTTGTACTCTGATCTTTAGGCAAGTTTTAATTTTTAGATCATAAATAAAATACCGCCACACCATTTGGTCTATGATTTTGCTCCCCATTGAAGCAAATAGCATTGGTAATCTATATTTCTTCAGACACTTTGGATACTAGTCAGGTGTGGCTGGTTCAAAACATCAAGAATGTAGTCTGGTGATGGTTGTGTCTCTGAGTTGCTGATCTTCATGTTTTTTTTTCTAAATACAGAACCCTACCTTTTAAGGATGGGATATGAGAATAAAATGATTATCTGTAGTTTAGTGCATAAAGAGGAGACATTAAGCTGTTCATTTCTCTCTTGTGTTGTTTTAAGAAACATGAGAAAATGTTCTTTCATTTTTCTCTTTTCTGAGTTTACTTGTAGGAAGTTACTATTGAATAGGTAATTGGCTTATTAAGGAAACATGATATCAACTTCTTTACAAATAATTTTAATGATATGTCCTACATTTTTTATAACAATTCTAGAGGAAAAAAATTATCTTTGTGGCTTAGCACTGAGACTTTGGAGTGTTGAAACCAATAAAATTATATCAGTGCAATAAGCCTTCATCTTGTAAACAGCAATATGTTATTACCTTTTGAAAACTAATACAATGAGAAATTTTTAATGGTCCATTTGTGTTTCATTAATTTAACAAAAGACAAGGCATATGTGGCACATGAAATGTGCTCCTTTGAATTCTAAAATGGATTTAGTATTGAACAAGAAAGAGGTAATATGACCAGGATGAGTTTTCTTTTCACCTGTAGGTCATGTCTTTTCTTTTAGTACTTCTAAAAGCACAATTCAGAGATTATACACAATGGACTGAATATCCTTTCAAAATACAGAATCGAGGTGTTTTGAAAATTAAACAAATATAGCCTACCAAAATTACTGGTTTTGTTACATAAATATTACTTCATAGATCCCAGCGGTTTTCAGATAAACCATTTTTTTTTAAAAAGTACATTTAACCATTTGTAACCTGAACTTTTTGTATTTTGTGGTTCTTTTAGCATTTGCCTCATGAATTGGCTTTGATCACCTCTTAGCCAGTGGTTCTGGGTTTTATCTCAATAGCATACAGGGGCCAGAGTTTAGAATACTGTGGGTGGAGCAGACACAGGTAAAGCATAGCTATACAATACCATTCTTCACATTAAAGTCAAGGGTTAATTCTTTTAACATTGGCATAGTGAATAGAGCAGGAACCATGCACATTTTGAAGGTGGGTAAAGGGAAAGAAATGAAACTCAGAAAGCTTTGCAAAAGGCAGCATGCAGCCAAAAACAACAGCAGGTATGGCCATATGGCAATCAAATTAGAAAAGGCATTCTTACCACACAGATTCCAGAGGACAGTAAAGCACAGACAGCATGCATGGAGCGATGATTTATTCAGTGCATGTTGAGTTTCACACTGCCTCTTCCACTGTTCACTTAGGAAGGGGTATTTAAATAATTTTAAACAAGTAGATACTGAAGAATTTTTTTAAAGGCTGAAAATAGCACCTCACTTTCCTTCTACATTTAAAGGAGATTGTTAGCCAAACACATATTTCAAAATAAAGCATTTGTTAAGCTGATATTTCTAAAGAAATAAAGGTTGGTAAGGATAAAGTTAATGTCATTATGTTATTTCAATACAATATGTGAAGATATTAAAGTTTTAAATCAACGTTAATCTAAGAAAATAACTCATAATGTGATTAAGGTTATGTCTGTTTTCTTACCTATAAAACCTATTTCTAGAAGATCTTGAAGCACATTTTTCATATACTAAAATTTATTTGCTGAAAATGTACTTTAGTTCTTAGATGACCTCTGGAAAATTTTGTGAGCTATAAACGGTCTGTTCTATTATCAATCATTTTTAAATGTATTATTAGTGTTGATTTATGTTGCTATAACTTGAACAATGAAGAGAGAGATGTGAACAGAGTGAGAGAGACATGGAAAGAGAGAGAGGTGGGGGGATGTATCGGATTTAATCAGGAAAATTGCACCTGCATTGTCTTTTATTGCTTTTAGCCTGAAGGAAAATCTAGTCTTTGCAAAGAACCTAGAGATACTTATGGAAATTCCTCTACTCATTAATGTCACTCATACACACACATTCCTTTTAGTTGTGACAAGCTAGCCTAGAGTGAGAATGAAGACAGTGATCCTATTTGAAACTAGTAGGTCTCTCTGACTCATGTCTGTTCACAGGCAACACTACACCCCTCTTTTCTGTGACAGAATGTAGCTGGCTTTCTTTTGTGCCACCAACCAGCTCTCAAATCATGACATGGAGACTTATGATTAGTTATGAATGCTCGGCCTTATCTAATCCTAGTTTTTTGCTAGCACTTATAATTTAATTAACCTGTTTCTCTTCATCTATGCTTTAATTCAGGGCTGGCTTTCTTTCTTTCTTTCTTCCTTCCTCCCTCCCTCCCTCCCTCTCTTCTTTCTCTCTTTTTTTTTTCTTTGTGTATATACTACTTTCCTGCTGTTTCCATGACTGGCGGGTTGCCCGGCAGTTATCTGGCTTCTGACCCTGGGCATGACCCTCTCTTTCTCCCTTGTTCTTTTCTCTCATTCTAATCTCTCAAGCCTAGATTCCTCCTCCTACTTATTTTCTGTTTGCTGGCCAGCCACACCTATCCCTCAACTAACTATTGACTATTCAGTTTTTTATTAGAGCAGTCAGGTGCCTTAGCTAGCAGGCAAGGTGAAACAAATGCAACACATCTTTACATAATGCAGCATAAACAAATGTAACACGTATTTACACAGTTAAAATAATATTCTGCAGCATAAAGAAACAGTAACACATCTCAGCATAATTAAAATGATATTCCACAGCAGCAAACTATTTAAGTACAAGAGCAAAGGAATAACTAACTGTTCAAAAAACTGGCTAGTGATTTAAACTCTAATTGCTTGTATAATCGTATTTTCCAAGCAGAATTCTTATGTGTATTTGAACAATAGTAAGCCATATTCTCTATGTAGAAATGATGGACTTGTTGTCAGTCTCTTTGTGGAGTACCTATCTCACTGCTCCTAAAGTTAGTTTATATGGAGTTAAGGTAAAGGAAGATAGCCGTATGCCTAGAAGTTGATGTATGGTGGCAATTTTGTTTTTTG
This sequence comes from Mesocricetus auratus, assembly GCF_017639785.1. Lineage (NCBI taxonomy): Eukaryota > Metazoa > Chordata > Mammalia > Rodentia > Cricetidae > Mesocricetus > Mesocricetus auratus. The sequence goes on from NW_024429190.1 coordinate 59,404,456, forward strand.
CTTAGAAACATGGCTACCAAACATCTTAGAAAAATCTAAAGGTTACAAAAAATAGAAAATAATAAACAAATAATAATCACTGCCTCTACCAGTCAAGTGAAAAACTGTTAGTATTTTGACATACAGTAATTTTTTATTGTAGTTTTTTTGAGAAAAGGTTTCTCTGCATAACATCTCTGGCTGTCCTGGCACTTGCTCTGTAGACCAGGCTAGTCTTGAACTCACAGAGATCCACCAGCCTCAGCTTCCTGAATGCTGGAAGTAAAGATGTGTACCACTACCACCTGGAGGCTTTCGGGAATTTTAAAATAAAACATATTGCTAAAGTCTTTGGATCATCTCCCCTGGTGTCTCCATTCTTCTGTATGGGACAACCCTGAACATGAGTGCATGGAGATTTCCTTTTCACTTAAACACTTGTGTATACACATCCATGAAAATAGTGATGTGTGTGTAATATATATATATGTACATATATATACATTTAATAAAGAGATGATACTAATATTTTACATAGCCTTTTCACTGAACAACCATTACTACTCCCTTCCTCCTCCTCTTCCTCCTTCTCTGTCATCTTTCTTTAAGGTTCTGGGGACCGAACTCAGGGTCTTATGGATCCTTGAGTTCTATTGCCAGCCTTCAATATATTTTTGAATGTATGCCTTAGTCAAACACAGATCTACTATATTTTTAACTCTCATACTATTTCATCCGATGACAGACAGTATTTTATTTATCAGTTCATTATTGAAAATATGTGTAAAATCCTATCATGATAACTTCCTGGGGTTGCATTATTCCTTAACTTCCCATTTGTATAATCACTAGCATATTTAATCCTTTGAATAGGAGTTAAGGGCACAGAACAAAATACTATTATGTATTTACCGTTGGAAATACTCTCCTTTTAATTATGCTTCAAATATTGCAAAATGGCAAATTATTTAAGATATTATTCTTAACATCAAATAATCTGTTCAATATTTGCATTAATCTTTCTCATAACTAGTCACTTTCACTTTGTCTTCCTGTCACTGTGCAGAATGGAAATGTAATTTCCCAGAGGCTTTAAGAAGTGGGGGAGTACTAAATGTGGCTGAAATTAGGTGATTAATAATTTACTTTTTAGGTCATGAATCAACTTCCTCAGATGCTAAGGGCCACTTGCAAGCCCAGAAGTATGAGCAGTAACAATGCTCTTTTTAAGGCTTCAGAACTCTCAAAGGTTGGCTGCCCAACCTAATTAAACTTCAATCTTCTGATACCAAATTTATTTCTTCCTTGCACTGAATTTCCTCAGATCTTCTTGACAGGAAAATGTCACTTTGCCTGGCAGCTGATAGACAGGTTATGTAGCACTGTAATTGGAGAGAAAAGGATAGCTTAAAGCTACTGGGTTTAATGGCTATGTGTATGGGTTTTTCTTCTTTTCCCTCTAAGGTTTCCATGACAGACACATAAGGCCTTAGCAAATAGGCCTGATGCCATTTTTCCCTGCTTCCTCCAGGGGTAATTATCTTACTCCATCAATAGTGCTGTCAGAAATTGCACACATAATTCAGCATTTAAATGAACAAGCAATGCAATATTTCCTGTCCTCAGTGGAATGCTGTGCCACTCACATTCTTCTCTGTCACTTGCTCACTCTTGATATATGTCCTGTATGCACTCATTGAATGGCTTCTCTCCCTTGTGTTTCACTGCAGATGTTGGCTTCGACTTGACACCTACTTCATTTGGAGTTTTATAGGACCAGCGACCTTGATAATTATGGTGAGAACTCCTAATTAACTATGCACTTCCCAGGTCAAGAAATAAAACTTCCACTATTCATGCTCTAACTATCTTAAATTTACATAGGTTAATTTGGGGAAAGCATGTACTTATATAACCCTACATAACTCAAGCAATTAGGCACTCATTATAGTCTATTTTTATATTGTAAAATAGTTCATCAAAACTGGTGGAAAAGGAAAGTAAGCATTTGCAAGAGTAAATGACTACTCAAGAATTCAGTCCAATATAGTCTAGACAATTGAACAATGATTGCTTTAACTTTAACAATAGCATGTTTCCCTTCCTTTCTTTGGGATAATTGGAAATGAAATTAAATAGGAATTAGAAAAGTAGGTGAACACCTGGTGATTCCTTCCATGCATGTATATATGTATGTATGTAAACCTTTAAGACTTCAAACTTTTTTAGAAAAAGATTTTACCTCAAAATGGCACAAATAAATTAGGCATGTGTCTTGGAATCAGTCCTCATTTTACGCTTATCTGAATAATACCTTTATTTCCCACATCATTTATCCTAATTTAAGTGAATCTGCTAGTATCATTGTTACCATTACAAACCTAGGGCCCACAAGGTGGCTCAGCAGGTGGAATTGCTTACCACTAAGCCAGAGGAATTGAGTTATATCACTGCGACCCACAAAGTGAAAAGAAATAAACCACTCTGCAAGTTACCCACTGACCTTTATATACACACACCATTGTGTGCACTTTCCATATCTACCCATAAACAGAAAAAAAAATGTAATAAAAGTATACAAAGCTACTGATCATTTTTGGAAAGAGGTGATAATAACTCATTGGTTTTGAGTAAAATATAGGGCTAAAATTTTCTTCTTTTCAAGTTTTATGGAATAGATATATTTTGAAATAAAAAAAGTGTTTCAGATTTGAAAACAACAATATGGCACGTATATACATAATATATATCTGTGTTTGCACATATATAAATATATCATGCATATATGTACACACATATACCCACATACACACATAATGGGAATAGTCAATCACATTGACTATTACGCAAATATGTGAGAGACTAGGAGTCATTCTGTAACCAAATAGCATTTCTGGAAGCAAAAAAAAGAAAGGAAAGGAAATAAAATCAAAAGAAAGCAGACTGATGACCCTGGACTGCCTTATGTCAATACAGGACAAACTTTCCCACTAGTTGCTTTCAGTTTAGGTTAAGCTTTTAGTCACTCAGTTATGTTTGTTTTGTTTAAAGTTTTCTCCTTCTGTTTAGTTTTACTTTTGAGACTCAGAGATCATTGATAAAGGACAATGAAGCTGTTTTATAGTGAGAATTTCAGTGGAGCATTTGATTGAACTTTCATGGACTGCATCAGTCCTCAACTGTAGACGGTAGAAACTAATCACCTGGTTCAAATGCAATTCAGCATTTGGCTTTCTTTATGGTAGTGGTTCTCAACCCATGGGTCATGATACCTTTGGCAGACCTCTATCTCCAAAAATATTTACATTAAAAATCATAACAGTGGCAAAATTAGTTATAAAGTAGCACTGAAAATAGTTTTATGGTTGTGGTTCACAACAGCATGAGAAAGTGTATTAAATGATTGTAGCACGAGAAAGTTTGAGAACCACTGATTTATAGTGTTCATATAAGGTATAGGCGTAATGTTTACCAGACTATGTTCTTAAAAGTTATAGATGTTTTTCTGACTTTTGTGGTATAATAATACCATGAGAGAGTCTCTGCTTACAACTTAGTCTATTGTAGCACCAGAATTTAACCAGCATTTTCTAATCCATCTTACTTGTGCATTCCGAATGTACTGACTTTAGTATTTGCATTTGGAGCCAGGTGTGGCAGTGTATATCTGTAATCAATCCTAGAACTGGTAGAGGTAGGAGGATGACTATAAGTGCATCCATATAGTGAGGTATAGGTCTGCCGGGGCTGTATACTGAAACTAACTCAAAATAATTGACAAATATAATAAAAAAGTATTTATACGTTAAAAATTTAGAATCTGTAAAAGTGCATCTGTAAGCTGCTAGGCTGACCAGCCCTGCAACAACCCAGACTCAGAACCAGGGTTAAGTGTTGGCCCACCCCATCTGTGATCTGCTGGAGCACAGGTGTGGTAGAGGTGGCCGTCCTGCTGACCCAGGGCTATAGGATCTCCACAACACAGGGCAGCAATGGGACATCCAGGAAGATTCCCAGTGAGGGCCCAGTGTCTGTAGTGTAGGAAAGACCAGGGTCCTTGGACCAAATCAATGAGTCTTTGCAATGAATGCCTGCATGCAAAGATGTATGGATAAAAGGGTTTATTTCTTGACTCATTGTGTCACACTGCAGCTTCCATGAAGAGAATTTCCCCCATTCCTCCTTTTTCTTTCCTTTTTATCTTAAATCCTACTTGGTTTTATTTGGGGGAACAGCAGGTTTCAATGGCAGAGGGCAGATGAAAAGGGCTGGGAGATGGGTGGGACTGGGATGTGTGATGTGAAAGACACAAAGAATAAATACTTTTTAATAAAAACAAAAGTATTTTAAAAAGTATATCTCTAGTCACTAAAATGGAAACTGTCTGTAATTAATAAATTTAGAGACATGTTCATAGTATGTCAAAGTATTAGTTCTCTTAGAATAACTCCAAGACTTGGGGAATTTGGTTTTCTTAAGCATGTAGTGGGCTTTGAGTTGTTGCAGAATTTCAGCAGCATCCTTCCGATTTTGTTACTGATTTTGCATGTTGTATGTATTTGGCAGAGCCACATTTTGGAACTCAGTGGTATCCCAATTTGCAAAGCTGGCTTCTTGCCTTTGCTAAAGCATTAGACAGTTGCCTGTAACTCAGTTCCTTTCAGAGTCTACTAAGAACTAATTTCCCAGAACAATTCATGTGTTACAGGGAATGGAGTTGCCTTTTTTTTTACACTATGGTTATCTACATAGCATTACCTTTTGCATTTCAGCTGAATGTAATCTTCCTTGGGATTGCTTTGTACAAAATGTTTCATCATACTGCCATACTGAAACCAGAATCAGGCTGTCTTGATAATATCAAGTAAGTGATTTTTAGTTTCATTTTTATAGATTGTACTTTAAAATCATTTGTAGTTTATATTGTAAAAAATTATATGACAAAATAGTACCAAAGTTTAATGTATTGGTTTTGTTGAGTAATGCCATTTTTATTGACAACTGAGGTAACTTGATCAGCCTACACTCAGTGTAATGAGACTTTCTCCAAACCTATCTTTCCCTGTAATGTGTAATTAATAAATATGTTTTAATAGCTATATTCACTATGTCCTTTAAAGAAGTATAGCATTTCTAAATGAGAATAGAAACCATTTTATAGTGCAGTAACTGTGAAATCTCTCACATTGTCCTCAATCCCTCAGAGCAATGGTGCCTGCAAAGGTACCAGCAATAATGGTACCAGCAATGACAGTTCCTGCAGTGATGGTTTTTGCAGTGATTATACATACATTGATAGTATCTGCAGTGACAGTTACCATAGTGACAGTTCTTGCAGTGGTTATACCTGCAGTGATTATATGTGCAGTGACAGTTCCTGCGGTGATTATACCTGCAGTGATTATATATGCAGTGACAGTTCCTGCGGTGATTGAGTATACCTGCGGTGATAGTATCTGTAGTGATTGTCCAATAGTGGTTCCTGTAGTGATTATGCCTGCAGTGACAGTTCCTGTAGTGATTGAGTATACCTGCAGTGATAGTATCTGCAGTGATTGTCCCCATAGTGGTTCCTGCAGTGATTATGCCTACAGCAATGGTACCTGAAGTGATGGTACATGCAGTGATTATACCAGCAGTGATGGTTCTTGCATCCATTATACCTGGAGTAGTGGTTTCTGCAGAATACATACAGCAATGATGCCTGCAGTAATGGCGCCTGCAGTGATGGTTCCTGAGGAGATTATACCTGCAGTGACAGTTTCTGTAGTGATCATATCTATAGCAGTGGTACCTACTATGATGGTACATGCAGCGGTTATACCTGCAGCCATGGCTTCTGCAACGACAATATTCGCAATTGCATTTGTTGCTAGATAAAAACTACTGGAAATTAATCCTGAAATATGGAGTCTGAGTACTCATGCTGCAATTGCTTGTATCTGTCCTGTTATCCTTGTGAGAAGGGAGGTGACTTTCCCTGCTGTTCGCAAGCACAGGTTAAGAATATTTTATCCAGAATGCCCAGGTCCAAAAACAGTATAGAATCTTAAGTCTTTCAGATTTGAGAATGCTTGTATGGAGTTTGATGGTTGAGAATTCCTAATCTGAAAATTGAAAACCTGAAGTAGTCTAAAATCTGAAGATCAAAAAACTGAAACTTTTTGATCATTATATTTAGATTTCAGTGACTCTAGGCCTTTATTCTGAAAGAAACATAAGTTCTAAATTACCTACATTTGCAACATTTACACTATCTCCTAGGATGTAGCTCTCTCTAAAACATTTTCCACTCAACCATTCTTTCACTTTCGAAATTTATCCTTTGTTATACATAGACAAGTACAAGTGTGCAGAAAAACAAAATATTCATATTTCATATTAACCTACAATGAAAATACATATAAAAGCTAAATTACAGTTTCTGAAGCCTCTGAATTCCCTATTATAAGCAAAATTGTATTTTAATTTACTTAATGGTCTTGATATTTACAACAGATATTAACACTGAGAAGAACATTACCCACACAACATTGCATTTTCATGTGATTTCTTATGTTATATATCTACTTGGCTTTATTTTTATTAAATGAATGCACATTTAGGACATTCAGTGTATACATGAAATTTCCAGGTGCTTCAGGATTCTCCTGGAACTATATCAGACAATAGTCATGTGATTTACTTCCTTGCTTTCTGTACTGGTGCCTGACAGTTGCTGTGACTGGTGTTTCAGAATACCACATATACTAAGATGTTAGTAACAAAGATTATTGACATTAAGCAGTTAATTTTTGGTGAATGAATAACTTTCCTAAGTTAATTTAAAAGAATAGCTAAGGAGTTAGGAAAATACGAACATTTTAGGACTAAGTAGAAATTATCCACACTGAAGTACTGCCTCACATTAATTTTACTTTCATGTTACAATAATGATTGTTACTGAATTATGTACAATTAAGTTGTCATTCTAAAATATACTGTGAATCCAATACTGTTTCTGATTAAAGTGAGTTTTGATATGTTAAATAGCCACATAAAATACATTAAGTCATTATATGTTATATTTCAGACCTTTTGTTCTTTATTGTAAACATTATCTAGGTAATTTGTAAAGTACCAGTTGACAGATAAAAATAAAACTTGACTTTTATTCCAACATCTGCCAGGGTAAAACTTAAAGAAAATTTGATGTCATTGACCTATCTCCAAGTAATTTTAGTTTTATAAACTTTATGTGCATTCTAACATTTCTTTAACTTTATTACCTGCTCTTATTACTGTCACATATTATAAATATAATATAGTTTTCTATGTAGTTTCAATAACAAATACTGTTTAGAAGAACAGTCAGGCACACCAAAACTAATAATGATATCTAATGACACTGATCACATTAAGTTTTTTAATACAAAGCAAAATGAAGTCACTAGTAAGAATATCTTGATTTTCATTCTGATTAAACTGCTTACAAGATTAGAGCACTTCAAGAGTACTTAACTTTGCTGAATCATGATTCCCTCCTCACAACTGTATAATGAATGAAGCATACCTGACCATCCAATGAGCATAGAAATGTAATGGACGATGCTTTCAAAAGACTCCATAAGAGAAGACTGTTAAAATGATGTGTTATATGATTTTAAAAATAGAGCTGCGAGTATGACTATGCTGACAGAAAAGAGCCAACAATAGCTTAAGAATGTAAGAAAGGAAACAGGGGAGTCATTGTCATAGTTATGAGATGAGAAATTGTTGTCAATCACATCTAGAGCAATGATGGAACAGTTTACTACCTTACAGTTCAGAAAGTCCATTCTTTGGTTGTGTTAAAAGAATTCGGGAAGACTAAGCTTTGCTCACTGTGACAGAATGGAGGAAATAATGTTGGTATAATGTCATACGTTGATGGCAACAAAGTAGATTGCTAAATTGAGGGATTTTTCTTTTTCTTTTTTTCATTCATTCACTCTTTCTTTCTTTTTTTTTTCTTTCTTTCATTTCTTTTTCTGAGATAGCGTTTATTTGTGTAGCTTTGGAGCCTGTCCTCGCGCTAGCTCTATAGACCTGGCTGGCCTCTAACTCACATATATCTGCCTGCTTCTGCTTCCCAAGTGCTGGGATTAAAGGCATGTGCCATCACCACTCAACAAAGTGAGATATTTCTAAGAAAGATGACCTCTTGCAGATCAAGAGAATGTGTGAGAGAAAGATAAATCCATCTAAAGAAAAAGTTCTTTAGCACTTCACTAAATCTGTAGGAAATTTTGTTTCATTTAAATTTCATTGTATTAGGTAAGAAGCATTTGTAAAGAATTGACAGGGATGAAAATATAAGTGTGGAGAACATCCTCTTTCAAACACTGAACAGAAGACATGCTATATGACTGCTGCAAAACCAAGGAAAAAAGTCTCAATCATTCATGCACTTAATCATATCAAAACTTCAAAATGCATTACAGTTTTTAATTATAAGACTATTTATTATTTTTAATTGTCCCTTATGTTGTTTTACTTGCTTCATCGTTTATCATAACATCTAGACCATACAGATAATTTTATTTCTATTCCTCTATGAATAAGTGAAATCCCAGAATCAATTTCAACACTACGTAGCCAAGAGTTTTTATCCATGATTGCTTTGCTTCTAAACCCTTTCTAATGTACTTGCTCTTTCTTACTAAGTTTTATTTCTTGTATGTTTATGCACATGCTTAGAAACTTTCCAAGATTTAGAAAGTCTAAATCTTTCAGTTAGAATATTCCATTTACATTTAATGTGATTATTAATGTGGTGGGTTCATTATATTAGTTTCTACTTATTGGAGTCTGTGTATTTTTCCCATTCCTCCTTTATTCATTCCTTTGATAAATAACATTATTGTGTATTACATTTTATTTTTCATATTGGCTTTCTTAGCTAATCATTACACTTTTTATCACTTGTTCCAGAAATTACAACATAAATCACCTAATTAATATAGTTTTATTTGTAATATGAATGCTCTTTCACATATATTCACTTTGCATACATGTACATACAGACTCATATATTCTGTTGATTACGGATTTCCTCCTCATTCTATTTCACTACCACCATTTCCTTTAATCACTGTCATCTTTTGCAGACTCTCAGTGATGGTCATTGGTGGTTCCATTAGCTTGTTCTTTTTTTTTTTTTTTTTTTTTTTGGCTTCTGCCACCAGAGAGAAGGGGGGGAGGGAGAGAGAGAGGGGACAGAGACTGAGATGGAGACGGAGACAGAGACAGAGATTTGAAAGTGTTAGTTCAGTGATGTAATGTAACTGTTGAGCTACATCTCTTCAAAGGCTCCCATTATTTTTAGCCTAAGTCCAAACTGCTAGTCTTAGTCTGTTAAACCTTGGTGAATGCCCACCTCCTCTGTCTACTTTCCTTCTTTGGTATGAGCCCATCAATTCACTTTAGGCATGTGCCCTTTTCCCTCATTCCCTCAAGTCTTTATTACTGCTCAATTTCTTTCCCTTCCATTAAGCCTGGCTGTCTCCTATTACCGTATCTAGTTTAAATATTATTTTTTCATTTTAAAAATATATTGCATTATTCTTCACTTTTAAAGTAACTCCAGAGTCCTCATAACAAGCCCCTTTACTATTAGCAAAGAACACTTATTTGTCTAGCTCTTTGCTTTATTAATGGTATTCTGTGAAAAAAAAACAATAACATGAAATGTTATTAGTCTAATCATAGAGAAAATGAAGGATGCTAATTTTCAGGTTTACTTGGAAAGTAATTAAATTAAATAGTACACATGTACTTGCTGATTGCTTTTCATTTGTCCCTTCATCAAAATGGGTAATTACAAGAAAGATGTAATTCCAATCATTTGAATTTTCTGGTTGATTTTCTCACTTACTATAGTTGGAGCAGACTGTAATCATAGCAAAAGTCCAATAAATTTTAAAGTAATTTAATATTCCTAGGCTATTGTGGATTTTTTCCAGGCAAATTTAACTTACAATCTGACTAGTGAATACAAAACTTTAATCTGTGAGGCATGAGCTGGGCGGTGGCGGTGCACGCCTTTAATCCCAGCACTCGGGAGGCAGAGGCAGGAGGATCTCTGTGAGTTCAAGGCCAGGCTGGACCGATAGCAGCCTCCAAAACAATACAGAGAAATCCTGTCTCGTAAAACCAAAAAAAAAAGCAACAAAAAAAAATCTGTGAGGCATGATAGTAAAATAAAATAAAATCTCACGGCTTCTAAATCACCTGTTTTCTAGTGTAAAAAAAAAGACAAATATTTCTTATCAAGTAACATCACAAATTATTTTGAAGAACAAAAATAAATAGTAAAATTTTTGTGTTCATTTGGAAAAAATAAAGCAAATAGCCTTTCTGTGTATTACCTATAGTTGTTGCTTTTCCTTCATCTAGGCACAGGTTTCTGCACACAGGCCTCTGACTTTGCCCGTTCATGGTTTCTTTAAGTCATTCCACCTGAGTGCTAAGGGGATCCACTCAGCTTTCCTTTCTTTGTTCCTAGTTGTCAGTGTGGGTATTGATAAACTGTAGTAACTACTCAACTGCCAATCCCATTTGAATGCGTGTACGTGTTCAATCATGGGATGGTTGGTTATATGTTCTTATCAAATTATACCAAGGGTTTGCGATCAGTTTTTCTCTGATTAGGATATAAGTACATCTAATGTACAGTTTTGCTTAGTTAATGATGATAATCATGTGCAAAAAACCCCACATCATATATTTGGTGCACATTGCAGAATATTATCTTTTTTTAAAAAAATTGGAGATGAGGTCTCACCTGGGTTAGATGCAAACTGCTGGACTCAAGTGATCCTTGTGACTTGGTCCCCTGAAATGCTCCAACTGTGGATTTGTACTGTCATGCTTTGATTATTTAATTTAATCCACTCTATGTGAAAATATTCTGCTGCCTCTGGGTCTTTGTATTTTCAACAGTGAGGCTGTGCTCAGTTTCTATCAAAATCTCATTAGAATTTGTGTGGCTTTATTTACCATATGGTGTCATTAAAATTATGCATCATATGATCTTCCTTATAAAAGTCAAACTTAGCCTTTTAAGAAAAAAAAAGGCTCTGAGGGTGAAATGTTCATTTGATTAATAAATAGCAAGTTCTGTAGTTCTAGAGGGGGAAAAATGTATCTTCAGCAATCTTAAACACCTGCCATGTATAAAGGAGCCGAAGAAGATTTTTGAACTCTTCAGGGGCAAAGAGAAAAAGGCTAACAATACATGAAATAACTGCACTTTTTTAAAAAGGTAAACTTTGAGTAATATACTTCTAAATGTTCATGAAAGCAATTAAGTCTGAATTATATTTTGCTTGATCAGTAGTCTATTAATACTTCATGGAGTCAAGAGAAATTGGATTCTATAAATGGGAAGGGTAATTGCTATAAACTTGAAAAATAAAACAATATCACAGGAATATTTCAATGCTTATATTTTCCTTCATGCTAATATATCAAGATATATATATATATATCCTGTATATAAATATATAACCTACTTTTCAAAATATCTCATTTTTTATGCTACAGTCACAGCAATAATATGAAAAGAATCTCAACTTTATGAGAACATAAATTTGCTACAGAGTCACAGTTAATAAAAATGTTCATAAACTTCAAAGTTTTCTCAGTGAGTAGTTGAGGAACATATTTTGGAATATTTTTCATTCTCTTTTCTTTTTTTTTTTTTTCTTTTGAGACAGAGTGTCACTCTGTATCCCTGGCTGGCCTCAAACTCAACCAATATCCACATGCCTTTGTCTTATTGACACCCACATTCAAGGGTCTGGATCAGTCCCATGCTGGCCTCTCAACTATCAGTCTGGAGTTCATGAGCTCCCCCTTGTTCAAGTCAGCTGTTTCTGAGGGTTTCACTTGCCAAGACTTAACTTCTTTGCTCATCATGGCTCCCTGTCTGCAACTGGGTTCCAGGAGTTCAGTTCAGTGTTTAGCTGTGGGTGTCTGCCTCTGCTTCCATCAGCCACTGGCTCTAGGCTGAAGGATGGCATATAAGGGAGTCATCAATCACATTATCAGGGAAGGACATTTTAAGGTAGCCTCTCCAATAATGGATAGATTGCCAGTTGGTATCATCCTTGCAGGTCTCTGGACATCTCACTAGTACCAGATCTCTCTTGAAATCTCTATTGGTTCTTCTATTATGGTATCTCCTATTTTGCACTCCTCTATTCTTCCCCTGGCTAAACCTTCCTGATCCCCCATGCCCTCCTCTCCCTTCTCTTTTCCCCCTCACTTTTCCACAGCTCCCTCTCCCCTCCTCCTATGCTCCCAGTCCACTCAGGAGATCCGGTCCTATTCTCCTTCTCTGGAGTACCATGCATATCTTGCTTAGGGTCCTCCCTGTTTCCCAGACTTTCTGGCTGTGGGATTGTAGGCTGGAACTCCCCTGTTTCTTGCCTAAAATCCATATGTGAGTGAGTACATTCCATGCTTGTATTTTGTGACTGGGTTACCTCACTCAGATTGGTTTCTTCTAGTGCCTCTAATTGCTGGCAAATTTCAAGATTCTATTTTTTTTTTCTGCTGAGTAGTAGTACTCCATTGTGAAATATACCACACTTTCTCTATTAACTCTTCAGTTGAGGGGCATCTAGGTTGCTTCTAGGTTCTGGCTGTTACAAATAATGCTGCTATATACATAGTGGAACAGATGACCTTGTTGTAGGAATGTGCATCTTTTGGGTATGGTGTTTTGGTGAATAGCTTCTTGAGTTCTTTGTAACTTTTGGAAATCAGCCCTCTGTCAGATGAGGGGTTAATGAATATCTTTTCCCATTCTATGGGCTGCCTTTTGTCTTGTTGACTGTGTCCTTTGCCTTACAGAAGCTTCTCACTTTCAGGAGGTCCCATTTGTTAATTGCCAATCTCAGTGACTGTGCTACTAGTGTTATGTTCAGGAAGTAGTCTCCTGTACCAATTCATTCAAGAGGACTTACCATTTTCTCTTCTAAGAGGTTCAGTGTGGCTGGATTTATGTTGAGGTCTTTGATCCACTTAGACTTAAGTTTTGTGCATGGCGATAGACATGGATCTATCTGCAGTCTCCTAAAAGCCAATATCCAGTTATGCCAGCACCTATAACGATAGTCGAGGCTATATAGGGAAAAACAATATATTTATTTATCAGGGAGAGAGAGAGTCGCACATACCAGGAGTTAGAAGCGTGGCTGGCTTCCAGGAGAAAAGAGGGAGGCTCCTTTTCCTTTCACTACCTTTTATCTCTACCTTGACCCCGCCCTGTTGGGCGGGTAGCTTTGTGGGGTTCACTCCTACAAGCACCATTTGTTGAAGATACTTTCTTTTTTCCATTGTGTAATTTTAGCTTCTTTGTCAAAAATCAAGTGTTCATAGGTGTGTGGGTTAAAATCAGGGTTTTCAATTTAATTCCAATGGTCTACCTGTCTATTTTTGTGCCAATACCAAGCTGTTTTCAGGACTATAGCTTTACAATACATCTTGAATTTGGGGATGGTGATGCCTCTGGAAGTTCCTTTATTGTACAGAGTTGTTATTGCTATCCTAGATCTTATGTTTTTCCATATAAAGTTGAATATTGTTCTTTCAAGGTCTATAAAGAATTGTACCAACATTTTGATGGCTATTGCATTGAATCTGTAGATTGTTTTCAGCAAGATTTCCATTTTTACTATGTTGACCCTACCAATCCAAGTGCATGGGAGATCCTTCCATTTTCTAGTATCTTCTTTAATTTCTTTCTTTAAAGACTCAAAGTTTTTGCTATACAGGTCTTTCACTTGTTTGGTTAGCGTTATCCCCAGATATTTTATGTTGTCTGTGGTTATTGTAGATGGTGATGTTTCTCTGATTTCTTTCTCAGCCCATTTATCATCTGTATATAGTAGGGCTACTGATTTTTTGTGTTAATCTTGTATCCTGCCACTTTGCTGAAGGTGTTTATCATCTGTAGGAGTTCCCGTGTAGAATTTTTTGGGTCACTTATGTAAACTATCACATCATCTGCAAAAAGTGAAAGTTTGACTTCTTCCTTTCCAATTTGTATCCCCTTGATCTCCTTTTGTTGTCTTATTGCTCTAGCTAGAACTTCAAGAACAATATTGAAGAGATATGGACAGAGTGGACAGCCATGTCTTGTTTCTGGTTTTAGAGGGATTGCATTGAGTTTCTCTCCATTTAGCTTGATGTTAGCTGTTGGTTTACTGTATACTGCTTTTATTGTGTTCAGGTATGTTCCTGTTATCCCTGATTTCTCCAAGACCTTTATCATGAAGGGGTGTTGGATTTTGTCAAAGTCTTTTTCACCATCAAGTGAGATGATTATGTGATTTTTCTTTTGCAGTTTGTTTATATGGTGAATTACATTGATAGATTTTTGTATGTTGAACCATTCCTGCATCCCTGGAATGAAGCCTACTTAATCATGGTGGATGATTTTTCTGATGTTCTCTTGGATCCGATTTGCTAGTATTTTATTGAGGATTTTTGCATCAATGTTCATGAGGGATATTGGTCTGTAGTTCTCTTTCTTAGTTGTGTCTTTGTGTGCCTTGGGTACCAAGGTAATTGTAGCCTCATAAAAAGTTTGGCAGCGAATCTCCTGCTTCTATTGTGTGGAACACTTTGAGGAATATTTGAATTAGCTCTTCTTTAAATTTCTGGCAGAATTCTGCACCAAAACCATCTGGAACTGGACTTTTTGGTTGGGAGACTTTTGATGACTGCTTATATTTCATTAGGGGTTATAGGTCTGTTTAGACTGCTTATCTGCTCTTGATTTAATTTTGGTATGTGATATCTATCCAGAAAATTGTCCATTTCCTTTAAATTTTCAAATTTTGTAGAGTACAAGTTTTCAAAGTATGACCTGAATATTCTCTGGATTTCCTCAATGTCCGTTGTTATGTCCCCCTTTTCATTCCTGATCTTGTTAGCTTGCATCATGTTCTCTCTCTCTCTCTCTCTCTCTCTCTCTCTCTCTCTCTCTCTCTCTCTCTCTCCTTCTCTCTCTCTGCCTTTTTGTTAGTTTGGATAGAGGTTTGTTTTTCCCAAAGATTTGGAAATCTTATCCCAATCCTTTACTCTGAGGTAATGTCTGTCTTTGAAGTTGAGGTGTGTTTCTTGTGTGCAGCAGAAAGATGGATTCTGTCTTTGTATCCATTCTGCTATCCTGTGTGTTTTTTAGGCAAATTAAGACCATTAATATTGAGGAAAATTAAGGACCACTAAGCATTAATTCTTGCTTGGTTTTGATGTGTTGCTTGTGGTGTTATTGTTTGTGGAGCTACCCTGCTTTCTCTTTTGGATTTTGCTAAAGTTGGATTATCTATTGCCTATGTTTTTTTGATCATAGTTACCTTCCTTAGATTGAAGTTTTCCTTCCAGTACTTTCTGTAGGGCTGGATTAGTGGAAATGTATTGTTTAAAATTTTTTGTGGAATATCTTTTTTTTCTCCGTCTATAGTGATTGAAAACTTTACTGGGTATAGTAGTCTGGGCTGACATCCGTGGTCTCTTAATGTTGATAGAATATCTATCCAGGACCTTCTGGCTTTCAGAGTTTCCATGGAGAAGTCAGGTGTGATAATAGTAGGTTTGCCTTTATATGTTACTTGGCCTTTTTCCTTTGCTGCTCTTAATATTCTTTCTTTATTCTGTATGTTTTGGTTTTTTATTATTATGTGGTGAGGGGACTTCCTTTTGTGGTCCACTCTATTTGGTGTTCTATAGGCTTCTTGTACTTTCAATGGCATGTCTTTTTTTAGGTTTGGAAAGTTTTCTTCTATGGCTTTGATAAATTTGTTTTCTGCACCTTTGAGCTGGGTTTCTTCACCTTCTTCTATTCCTATTAGTCTCAGATTTGGTCTTTATACTGTGTCCCATATTTCCTGGATATTTTGTGTTAGGGATTTGCTGGACTTTGGTTGATGAATCAACATCTGAGATTCTCTCTTCTAACTCCTGTATTCTGTTGGTTATGCTTGCATCTGTAGTTCCTCATTGTTTACTTACCTTTTCTAAATCAAGCAAACCATCAGACTGTTTTTTTTTTTATTGTCTCTATTTCAGCTTTCAAACCTTGTACTGTTTGAATTGGTTTTTGTAATTTTTGGTTTGTCTTTAAAGAAAAAGGATTTTCTCATTTCTTCTTTTAGGGGCTCTATCATCTTCATGAAGTTGTTTTTTGGGTTGTTCCCTTATGTTTCATCTGTGTTGTGATGCTCAGATCTTGCTGGTGTATAGTCCCTAGACTAGTGGTGTCATGTTGGTTTGTCTGTCATTGAATTTGTTCTTGTATTGTCATCTTCCCATCCCTTCTTTCAGTGCATATAGGTGTGTATGGATCCAAGGTTCTCTTCTGGTGGGTGTTAGCAGGTCCAATTCACTGAACGGTCTCACAGTAGGTGCAGATGGGTCTGAGAAATTCTCTCTACTGGTGGGTGGGAGCTCTGACTGCTGCCCTGAGTGGGGGAGGGAGTAGACCGGCTCTCTCAGCAGGCTCCTGGTCACTGAGTCCTCCGGGTGTGGAGCTTGCTGTAGTTCCCAGTCCAGGAGATCCCAGAGAGAGCTTTTTCTTTCTTTTTTATTTAAATTTAAAACGATCTTATTTTACATACTGATCCCAGTTCTCTCTACCTCCCATCCTCCCATGCCCCCACCATCCCCCATCCCCCATCCCACCTGCCCATCCACTCCCCAGGGAGGGTGAGGCCTCCCAAGGTGGATCCAATTCTTACCTTTTTAAAGAAATATTTCTCTAATACATATGATTAATGCATTCATGCTTAGAATAGAATTCATAATAGTTTTATTATATGAAAAAGACACTCTTTAAGATAGTTCTCTACATACTCGTAGTTTGTCATTTCTTCTGGTTGTGCTCTAGTTTCCTGATGTGTACAACATACCTTGCCATTATCATAAACAACTGAAGAGTAATACAATCCAAACAAACACCAAGGCTCTGCTGACTGTTTGACAACAGGATTCAGTTCAAGCTACTTATAACATTCCTTAAGCATTACTTAGTCCTTCACTGATTACCTTGACTCCACCATTTAAAAGCTGGAAATCTGCAGGTTTTCACAGATTCACACAACCTTGCATTCAGGCAGTGATATTGAGAGTCTCTTTGCACCCTGCATTTTGGGGGCTTATAATTTCAAGTGCTCTGAAGTATTAAAAGGATGGTCTCTCTTTGGAGGCATTTTATTTAAAATGCATTAAAATTCCCATATCCTCCCAAGAACCAAGTTTTATGAATAAATGCATTCGGCCTACTCCATATGCTGGAAGCTGACATTTGAGAAAACTGGTTTGAAGGATGATAGTTGTAGGCACACTATTATGCACTACACTTTGAGATTAAATTATTTTTCATCCTTCCCTCCAAATAATTAGGTTTATATCAGATAGGGGAGCAGCAATGGCTATCTAAGGATGTATTAGAAATCCTGGAAAACTTCCTAAGGGGAAAATATCTTCTTAATAATGAAAATATAAAAATTAGCATCTTCTTTGTTCTTTACATAGGCCTTGGGTCAGATTGCTTTTATATTTCAAAGGAAGTGTGCCATCGGGTTCATAGTCTGAATCTAAATTAGCTTTTTATAGAACTGACCATCGCCCAAAAGAGGAAAGCGTATGTCTTTGAAAAAGTAAAAAATGTCTGAAAATAGTCACAATTAAACATCATTTGTGTTCCAGATTAATCATGTATTTTACATGCCTTAATGTATGATTTTAAATTTGTTTTTATATTCTCACTTGCCCATTAATTTATTCAACACACATAAGTTGAACCTAGGGATTAAACCTAGGTACTTGTGCATGCAGAATGCAGACTGATCTCTAATTCCAACCACCCGGGGAGCTACAGTTTTAAAGTAGAGTTTATAGACTGTACAGATAATTTTATAGAAAGTTTAGAAGAAAGGGATGTGACTCTAGGGTTTTAACTTGGGTACTAAATAAGTGGATTGTTACTGTTGATGTGTAGAGCTCTGAAGATAACACATTTTGATGTAGGACAAATATTTTTCACCAAGAAACTTATACCATAGCCCAGTTGCAAATGTTTTTCAGGCCGTTGCGATGGTAAGAGCTAGAATCTCAATTTTGGATCCATAATGCATAAATCCTTTTATGTTTGACTTGTGTTTAAATTATAGGTCACCTGATTGGCAAACTAACCATCACAACTGGCTTCCTAAACTTACATATTAGCTTCTCTGTATTTGAAGTGAATACATGCCCCATGCAAAAATAACAGGCAAATATAAAGTCTGTGCTTTTTCTTATTTTTTTCCAGAGTGAATTACAATAGCAATGTTACTTTGTTTTCAAATCATATCTTTTATCTGTCCTTGAAAAGTGTTGAATGTTTATGTCAATAGTGACCTAAAATGAAAGACTATTCATGAAACTTCTCTATTGTAATTAAAATGTGTGGACAGTACAGTAGGGTGGCCAGCATTGAGCTGCTCAGTCCACACTTGCAAATTTAGTAATCTAATTTTCTCTTGGCTAATTCACAACGGCTATTGAGTTATTCCACTACATAGTTTTGTATTTTTTTTTAAAGATCTGACACCAAAGTCTCTGGCTCTTTTCTTTTCTTGCTTTCTTTTTTTCTTTTTTTGCTCATATGCTATTAAAGTGGGCATTCTAGAACACTCTTCATATCTGTTCACAGAAGCTGGTGTTTTAAGTCAGTTATTTTGAAATGCTGGCCCAAAGTCTTCTCTGTAAAAGAACTGAAATTGACCTAAGTTTAAAGCTAAGGCATATAATAATATTATTAAGAAAATAAAGCAGGAATAAATAGAAACCACTTATTGGAAAAATTATGTATGTTATTAGGCATTTACTTATTGTGTATACCAAATTTAATTTGGAACCTTGTCTGGTTTCTTTGTAAAAAGTGACTGAAATTGCATTTATTCAATTCTTAGTTGCTTTAAGTTTATTTTTGTTTTACTTATTTATTTTTTGGTTTGGTTTTACTTTCATTTAATTCACTGCCTTTTGTTTGATTAGCTGTAGTCAAATAATGTCTATAAAAGATTGCTCATTGCATCATTATATGCTGAAAAAATCATCTTTCTAGTATTTATCAGAACCCTACGTAGCTAAATTATTAATCATTTTTTCTACTGGATTCCCTCCTTTTGATGAGATGTTATATTTCTTGGTGGCTTTCCTAATCTTTTTTTTTTCTTTTTCCTTTTACTGCTAAGAGATGGTTTGGCCTAATAAATAATTTATTTTTTAATTTAAATTGAAAACAATCTTATTTTACATATTAATCCCAGTTCTGTCTCCCTCCGACCCTTACATGCCTCCCAACTCCCCATCCCACCCCCCATCTACTCCCCAGGAAGAGTGAGGCCTCCAATGAGGCATCACCAAATCTGTCACATCATTTGGGGCAGGGCTTAGGCACTCCCCCATGTGTCTAGGTTGAGAGAATATCCCTGCATTGGGAATAGACTCCCAAACTCCGTGCACTAGAGATAAATACTGGTTCCACTGCCAGAGGTCCCACAAACTGCTTGGTTCACAACTATGATGTTTCCTAGCTGTCAAACTGGTGTCTATGAGCTCCCATTTGCTCAGGTCAGCTGTTTTTGTGGGATTCCCCATCGTGGTCTTCACCCCTCTGCCCATCACTCTGCCCTCTCTACAACTGGATTCCAGGAGTTCAGCTCAGTGTTAAGCTGTAGATCTCTGCTTCTGTTTCCATCAGCTACTGGATGAAGGCTCTATAATGACATTTAAGGTAGTCATCAATCTCATTATAGAGAAAGGGCATTTAAGGTAGTCTCTCCACTGTTACTTAGATTGTTAGTTGGGGTCATCCTTGTGAATCCCTGAACATTTCACAGTGTCAGATTTCTTTTTAAACCTTTAGTGGCTCAATCTATTCAGGTGTCTCTTTTCTTGGTCTTTTTATCTTTCTGTAACCTCAGTCTTCCATCCCTCATGTTCTCCTCCACCCCTCCCCTTCCTCCTACTTTCCTCCAATTTGCTCAGCAGATGTTGGCTCTTTCCCCTTCTCCAGGTGCTGATGTATGTCTCTCCTAGAGTCCTCCTTTTTGTAATTTTTCTTTAGCCTGTGTGTGTACATATATCTGTGCCATTATATTAAACTGTCAGCTTTTTCCTGTATTGTGTATGTTCTTAAGAATTTCAAGAGACACTCACTATTCATGCCTATTTACTTGTAGCATCTTATGCTGTAACTTGCTCATTATCTGGTAAGAATGAGTCCATTTTCATCATCTCTGGCAAAGATCTTAATTATTAAAGGACTTACTTTAGATTTTATATAGATTTTAGATTTTGAATAATTGGGTGTATTCTTCTTTTAATTATAGTCACATTACATGCACAGTTATTTAGTCAGGGATACCAGTATATTTACAATTTTAACTCAGATCAGCCATGATGTGCCTCTTCATTTGTTTGATCTTCCAGCATGTGATAAATTAAAATTCAAGATAAACCTTAAATGTTCTGACCAGCTGATAAAACGTCTACATTTAATTCCTTCAGCCCTAACATACGCAAGTAAGCTTATGATGATGGGAGGTAAATAAACTGAGGTTTACAAAACTTCAGTACTTTCTTTTAATGGTGTAATTACATATCTTCAGAACACAAGCTGCCAGAACACTTTTACCAATCATGTTTAGCTTTCTCCTATCATCCAGGAAAACACCGGATTGTGTTTCTGCATTCATAAGACATCTTCATATACCCCTATTACAATTCAGAGCATGAAAATTTCAGCATGTATAAAATGAAGCTTATAAAGAGTAAAATACTTGTCCAGAAGTAGGTAAGCTAGTCAGCTCCCTGCTTGTGGCCATGCCTCCCACAGTTCTGTTTATAGGAATCTCTACTAACTGTGGATATATCTTAAATAGTTGGTTACTTTTTCTTATATTTGTTCTTACAATCTATGTCTAACAGGTTATTTATTTGCAGAAATGTGATGAATGTTTCAGCTTCAAGTTTGTGAAAATGAGGGTGATAATACCATGAGATTTCAGAGGATATTTTAACAGAAATTCAACTTCCAAATCACATTCAGGACACTGAAAAATGATTGATTTCATTGCTTCCTTTAGTTATCTGAAAGTGTTGTATATCATCTGAGCTGAATAAAAAATACAGAGAATATGTAACACCTTACATTGTTTCATCGATTTATATTCCAATGACCCTTACCTAATCAATCCTGTAGTCTCGGGTTTTCAGGAATTAATGAATCCCAAGACTCAGACAAAAACTAAAGCCAAATATACTTCTGAACGGTGATGAAGATAGCACCAAAGCCCAGCATGTAAATTAATGTTTTGATTAAGAAACCTGACCTGAAAATTCACATTGAGCTAATAAGGGTTTATAAACTTATAATAGCTTTTTTATATGGCTTGTGTTTTTTTTCAATTATATACATAATTGTTGTCAAGTGACAGAAACTAGTAAATATTCTCATTTAGACTCTAATGTAAACTTCTGTTAAATTTTATGGTACTATTTAAATAAAATTTTAAATCTCACTGAGAATAAAATAATAAAAAAAGAAAACACTTTCCCAAAGAAAATCTTTTTAAACAGGGCCATCTTCCCATTTGTTTTTAGAGTTATATGTATATTTTATTTTACTTTCAATAAATTAACATAAATTAAAAGATAACTCATAAGGATCCACAAATCTCCACCAAGACTATTTTAAAGCTGAGTATCCATAATGCCATAAAAATTTAAAATAATTATGGTGAAATTAGTCATACAGCCTACAGTGGGACAAGTGTTTATCAATGACAGAAAACCTGAATGAAAATTATTCTGTGTTATAAGCCTACTCTATAAACATGCTTTAAAATACAAATAAGGAAATCAAACATATATAACTTTGCTATGGTAAGTGATAACAACATTGTCACCTGTTTAATTTGGAACTGAAGAGATAATAATACTAAATTCTCTAAACTAATGTAATAACTGCCCTCACTTCAAATGCTGAAATTTAACTGGCATAGGCCATCTAAAGTGACTGTAAACTTAAAATCATTGTATGTTAATTATGCCCTACTGTAGGTAAGATTCACAAATGTTTCTTTTTGTCTGTAAGTGTGAATTTCTATGTTAAATGTAAGCTTAGAATTCTAAAAGATAAAAATTTACATGTTAATTATTACACCAGGTAAGCCACTATAAAACTGTACCAAAATCCAGTAGTTTAAAGTATTTTTCTCCCGAAAGTCTGGGAACAGGTTGCCTAAATCTCATGCATCAACTCAGAGTTACTAAGAAGCTTCTGTTTCTGCTTCTGAGGCTCTATTGTGCCTTTGTCCTCCTAAAAGGGAAGAACAAAAGGTAGAGGGAGCCTCAATCCAATCCCTTAATTGGTAAGACCTAGAAATGTCACACTCACTTCTGTGCACATCCCAGCGAACATTGCTCAACACATCAGCAGTAACTGAGTGAAGCTGCTTTTAGGAGACTCTGCTTGGTGGAGCAGCTGATGTCGCTGTAGAAATTGCTGAATCCTACTTTCATTTCTCTCTTGTGGCATTCCATGTGGAAGGTAAAATGTGACACTTCAGTATTCCTGCTGCAAGCTGACTAT
This sequence comes from Mesocricetus auratus, assembly GCF_017639785.1. Lineage (NCBI taxonomy): Eukaryota > Metazoa > Chordata > Mammalia > Rodentia > Cricetidae > Mesocricetus > Mesocricetus auratus. The sequence goes on from NW_024429190.1 coordinate 59,427,110, forward strand.
TTTAAGTTTTAAATGTTCATAAACCTTGATATAATTTTGTAAGTTGTTTTTTTTTTGCCTGTAACTTTATATGCTAACTGATGCATCTATCTGCTTGAGACTGTTCTAGCCTAATTAGTGTAAAATATATTTCTAATCTTATATCTAATCTATCTCAGAGAATATACTGATGCAATGGGAGTGAGTATAACTGTAAATATTACCATATTGCTTTGTAACATATAATAAATACATGATTTTTTATATAGGTACATTATAGCAAACAAACAATTGCTAGATGTTCGTGTATCTTCACATTTTCATGGCATAATTTAAACATCTCTTGCAATTATGGTTATTGGCCTAAAATGTTCTTAAACTGTCCAGGTTCAGCATTATCCAATAGAACTTTTCTGTAATGACGATATTTTCCAGAACTATATCGTCTAGTGTCATATGTACCACCTATGTGAGACTTTGGATCATTTGCATTATGACTGGTATGCCTTAGAAATGGAATTTGAAATGTTATTCTGCTTTGATGAATTTAAACTGCCAGTTGTGATTAGCACTCACCACATGGAGTACATAATTCCATTCACTACTGCTCCACCTACTGATTTATTTCAACCCCATCACTATCCCTGAATCATATTACTTTCTAAACACCTTATCTGGCATTTAAATGCTCAATATTTATGTATGGAGTGTTTTCTCCTTTGGGTAAGAAATTTTACATAATTTTATATTTTCAGTTGGAGGATATCTTTAGACAGTCTAGTAGTATTAAAAGTATTTTATTGCTCAGATAAGAACTCAATTTTTCCAAGAATAGTAGATATTATACTTACTTTCTCATTATGACCACTTTATAGATGCATAAACTGACACAACCACAGGCTGATTAGCTTCTGCCCAACATCAAATATCTAGTAAATGATTGAGCAGAGTTGTATGTAAATTCAAAGCAAGCAGGCTTCACATACCAGACTCTCATTCCACCTCATTTCAATCTTTACTGTCTCATCCTTCTGGAGAGTAAGTTTTTACCAGTGGTTCTCTTTATTCAAAATTCATCACAGATGGGCCTTGCTGAGAAGACTATTTGTGTATTCATAATGCAGGAAAATATATTGCTTCTGGCAAGAAGAAGGGAAGAAAAAGAGCTGTAATGATCAGATTTAACTCAGGTTAATCATCACCTCTGTGTTAAAATTACTTAGAGGCATATTGTCCATAATTAAGTCATCTTATCCACTAATATTACAGAATAAGGATACCTTTAAGTGACATGACATCTATCATTTTAAGCATGCCCCCAAGCCTTTTTTCAGATTGCTCATAAAATTTCTCATTCTCTAGAGAAATGTGATCTCTAAGAAATAAATGTCTCTGTCAAGTCACAAGTAATATGAGCACATGATGAAAAAATGGAATTTCTGAGTCTCATATGGGATATTGCAATATTGTAAAAATTGATATTATTCCCTGGTATTTAAGTTCTCATGGTCATTTTAGGATTTACCTTCTGGACATAAAGGGAAGGTTATGATACCTTTTAGGGAGGTGGGGAATAAAAGCCTTTGGTGAGGTAAATAGAAGGATATTTTTTCGCATGAAATTCTTTATCATAAAATGCTAATGTTGGTGTTCTTGTCTTTATGTCTATGCATTCTTTAGCTATGAGGATAACAGACCCTTCATCAAGTAAGAATGACCTGAATGGCTGATAAATTGCATTTATCAGTGTGGTCCCATGAATTAGCTGTCAGATCAGTACTGAGAAATCACTAGAGCTTCTGTCATTCACATTGAGGCAGAAGAGCAAACTGTGCAGGAAACACTGGCATACAACTTACGTGCAGAGTACTGCAGGTGTATTGCCAAAAAGGAAAAAGAATTCCAACTCACCTCTGTTAATGGGCTATCACTTGAACTCAGTGCCTCAGTAACAGCACTTTCCCTTGGTACAGACTTGTCTCTCATGGATATCTCAAACTTTAGTGTGTTCTTCCTTGGTGCATATGTCCAAAATTTCTGTTGTGTTCACATATCATTTGTTTTAATTTATTTCATGACTCAGTGGTATATCTTTAAAATGATTTTATGGATAAGGAACTACCCAGTTGCAATTAGTATTAATGATTTCCTGTGTTAACTATGCCTATAAAAGGGGGAAAGGCCCTTTAAAATTTAAATTTTACACATGCAGACTTTTCCCTCTGAAAATTGGTACCCATGTCATAATGAATAATCTAATTGCATATGAATACATTGAAATTTCTGAAATGAATTTACAAGTCTGTACCAGTCTAACAAATGGAGAGATAATGATAGCAATTAGGCATTTGCCTAAAATTTGAAAACGTATCTGTCCTGCAAGAATCAACTACAATTGGCCACCTGTGGGCTACCTTGCTGTAGACGTTCAGTTTGTTCTTCTGGTGAAGAGTCCTTTGTCTCCATTCCTGATCCCATCACACTTACTTCTTCATGCTTTTTCTTATTTTCTCTTTGGAAATTAAATCTTACTGCAGTTCTAGACCATTTAACCTTTAGATCCATTGTGTGTTTTCTACTGGATAATGACTGATGTCAATATTTTTTGTCATCATTTGGTTTCTAAATCTAAGTAGATACTTTCTCTTTATTTAATGATGATTCTTTCCATTTTTCCTTTTTCTGATATATGTTAGAACCCAAGAGCTATTGTTTGTCTGTTTCCATATTTTGGAATTCAGTTGTGAAATAAATATTAACATTTAAGGTGTTTTCTAATTCATATAAGCAAATGTGCCAAATGCAAGAGTAAACCTCCTTCATTCAATAGGCTTGATGTTTTGTTTCAAACCTGATACAGTTAGTAGATATTTAAATCTGAAATATAATGCTTGTTATGTTGAAAGAAAAAAGCAATATAATCCATTTTAAAAAGCCTCTGGGACCTTATCTTAAAATCTTTTTAAAAAATAAAATAATTGAATTCAGATTATGGTGAATTATGTAGTTTTCCCTCTCCTCTTTGCAAAAAATAAATCCCCGAATTATTTCCTCCTTAGTAACAAAAATTAAACATAACAGTGTACTGAAAAGGAATGTTTATTTGCTATATTCAAAGAAGGGATCTAGTACATCAAGGAATGGGCCTATGAATGTATAGGGATCTTGAATGCTTTGTGTCCTAGTCTCCCTTCTACTTCCAAGTTAAGAAGGATTCCATTTCCATTATCAGAACCCCATATATCAGAATAGTTTACTTTATATTCCTAGTAAATGTGTAGCATGACCACAAATATATGAACTCCTGTCACTCACATGTTACCATTAAACATGCCAGCTTGGGAGAAAAAGCAAATGGAGTAAAAGTGACAACTTACCCTTCCTGCTATATTATTCGATTCATATCAGTCCATCCCCATTCTCAATTTCATCCTCTTTCTGAGTTTGTAGGCGCTTCTAAGAGATGATGACATCCTATGTCTATAAGAAGGTTAAAGGCCTGATTTTGAAAAACGTAATTCAACATAGTACCCAAAAGCTAAAAGGTTCTTGCCAGTGGAGTGGAACTTTCTCTTTCAACCTAATTTTTCTGTACTTGCTCTACCTGTCTATACAATTAGGTAAATAGGTTTGTTCAACTTTAAGTATGTGCTTTAAATACTGGTTCTTTCTAGTCAGAGTTAGTATTTTTCTACAGATACAATACTTTTTAATAAGGAAAAGGAAATTTGGAAAAATGGTGTACAAATGTTATAGATGAAGCAATAAGGACTGAGTGCACTCAAACAAATATACCAAGGAGTCTGGTGAAGACTAATGTAACTTTAAAGATGTTTTCTCCTTTGCCATTCACCATAATGACATATCCATACCATTTGCATATGTATTAAAAACACATGAATAATTTATGGCACAAATCTGCTTTTGCTTAAATGAATTTCTGTGTTCATAACATTTTCATCCATGTATATCACCTCAAGCTTGATAACTGGTACTTCCATTAAAATCTTAAACACCTATATGTACCACTTGTTTCACATTTTCTGTCTTTAAAACTTACCATAATTTTTTTTCAGTGTCAGTATCATTTATTTGACATGGTTGCATTAACTCAAGACTAATTATTTGATAACCCTAAATTTTTTTCTCCTCTTTGCAGGTCATGGGTTATAGGTGCAATAGCTCTCCTCTGCCTGTTAGGATTGACCTGGGCTTTTGGACTCATGTATATTAATGAAAGCACAGTCATCATGGCGTATCTCTTCACCATCTTCAATTCTCTACAAGGGATGTTTATATTCATTTTCCACTGTGTCCTACAGAAGAAGGTAAGTTACAGTTTAACAAGAGCAAATGGCACATATTTCATGATAGTAAAGGATATACAACCTATTTACATAAAGCATTCTTTGTTGTTTTTTAAATGAAATATATTACTCTACTTTCTCAAAAAAACAAATAAAACATGTTAATTCATTTATTTTTATATAGTAATGGCAACAAAGTAAAAGCATAATAGCTAGAAAGGGTGTTCAAGTTTAAAAAAACACATTTTATTATTTGTACAATGTTCATAAAAGTGTTTTCTTACAAACTTCTTTGTACATCCATGGGAAGAAAATTGGAAGTTATGTTTTAGAGAGTAAGTTCTCAAAGTAAATAGAGGGTCTAACTATCCCTGGGGAGTGGGTGGTTGCTGGGTTGGGGGGTTGGTGGGAAGCATGGGGGGATGGGAGGATGAGGGAATGGGGAGACAGATATGTAATTCTTTATAAAATAAAAAAATGAAAAAAGTAAATCATGGAATAGTTAATTTTCAGATTTTATATAGTGATAAGAAAATAAAATTCATTTAAAAAGCTAGTTTGGGTAATTAAATATATTGTTTCATATTTTTTGAACCATAAGATTGAATTTTCATTCCAATACCATTAGGAATGTGTCTCTGTAGCTTTTATTACATGGAACTTTAGCAAGATTGCCTATGTTTCAGTCCTAGGAATCCATATAAAAGACCCTTGATTTATAGCAGGTGAATTAACATCCTCATATCCCAGTTTTCTCATGTGTGACATGGAGGTGATGAAAATAATTATGAAATAATTAAGAAGATGGCACTAAAAATGAAGTGACAAATATTTTTAATGTCAGAAATTAATACTTGACTTTTGTTTTGGAAAACAGGAAAAATAAGGAATAATTATCTCCAAAGAGTCTTTATTCAAGACTAAAAACTAAAGTCCCACCAAAACAGACATTGAGATTCATGTCTATTTATTAAGATGGACAAGAATAAAACAGAATTTTACTGTGTTTCAATTTTAGCTGGTAGTAAATGTTTACAATGTTTTCTTATGGTCACAAATACAGGTCAAAGTAATAATGATCAGTCAGGTCAATATTTAGGGAAATCTGGATTACACATATTAGAACAGACGAGTTTTATGCTGTTAGAGTAAAATTCACCAAAGACAGGCTAGAATAGGATGAATGAAGTCTGTCAAATGATGATATCCCCAAAATGTCAGTAGCTCAACTCAATGTATGTTTACTTTCTCTCATTGACACATTAGATGAAATACCAGAGGAAGGCATAGCTTGATAAAGTCTTAACCTAGGTTCTCAACATAGAGTTTTGTAGTCATTATGGTTGATGACATCCAGGAAATAATCTGGGAATGAAAAAAAAAATCTCGTGAAAACCATCTGGATGTGGCTTGTGTCACTTCTATGCACTTTCTGTAAGACAGGACTCCACAAATGGTACCAATAAAACTTCTAGGGGCAGTGGGTAAGAGAGTTTAACTCTTGGCTTGTGTGTGAAGAAGTAGAGCAGCTAGGTATGGTCACCAGATAACAATTAGCTGCACTTGATGGGTTTAAAGAGGAAGAGACAGGCAAATAGTAAGGGGAAAGATGAAAAGAAAGAAGTGTCAGAGGAATAGAATGAGAATCAAGTCCACACATTATTAAATTTAAGACAAGAGAAAGCTTGACAGCATGGTCATTTGCATTTTAATAGGCATTAGGGAAGCCAGGGAGACAAAATACTCTGAAAGGTATGTAGATTTAGAAAGAAGAAATACATAACAGATTCTAGGAGAAACAGAAAGATGGTGGTGGTCAAATCTAGATAGTAAAAAGAGTGGTGAAAAATGACCATAGGAATATGTGGCCATAAGATCTTGGTGCATAATGAATTGCAGATTGAATTTACCTGTCATTCTTCTTTTATACATTAGGAAAATTAGAAGACATATAAGTTTTAAATCTTAAATTTAACATGGAAAGGACCTATAGAGCAGCAACGCTTACTTTTTGTACTTTATAAATAAATTGATTTGACTGTATTCTATTGTCTAATACTTATACTTTATTTCTTGCGTTTGTATTATTTTACATAAATACTTGACTAAAACCATTAGAATAGCTTTTAATGCTCATGTTGAGATTGTCTTGTAGGACCCACAAACAAGTCTAGAATTTTAATTATGTTTATCAATACAACATTTCAGGTTTTAAAATGTGTGTATCAAGTTAACGTGCTTTTCTTTAAACAGAACTTGAGAAATTAGGGCTCATGGGACTAAATGAACTAGCTGCCTTTTATTTTCCACAATACCAGTTGTGATTATTACATTTTAAATGTATATTTAAAACACATACATTGATAGGAGTCTTGCTTCAAAGCTTTAGTAATATTGACTAAGTCTATTTTCTGGGATTGTAACTGAATGTGCAGACTAGGTAATTATAAAGGATCGAACTTTATTTATCTCACCCTTCTAGAGTCAGAGAAGCTCCTATTGAGGTGCTAAACTTGTGTGGTCATCATCCTATGGCAACCTAGGCCCAAGCAGCAAGGAGGGAGGCCTTCCTTTGCCCAGAGAGCTACTATTTTACCCCAGGAACTCATCTAATCTTAATTACCTCCCAGAGTCCCTGTGCTGATATCGTTAACATGCTAATTTGGAGATTAAGTTTCCAACAGATGAACTTTACAGGCCACAAAATCACAGAAAAGTATTGAATATAGGGCACTTAATACTTTTACTAAGTCATTAATAGGAAAATATCTTTATGTCCATAATAAATAATAATCATATTCTTTGTATTTTTAAGAGAAAAATGGTGGCATTTTCATTTAGTAGGAAGAACATACTCAGCTTCAGAAAATAGAAATTTTTTCTCGTGAAAATAGTCAAATTCTTGGCTTTTGGCTATAAAAACTTTCTGACTAAATTTCACTGATACAACTTTGCTCTTGGGATTACTTATATATTTTGGCTAAGTATATAATATTCACTTTTGAGATTTTTGTAAGGTTACTTGTTGATTGATTGAATTCTTAAATAGAAATCAAACCTTTTGAGTTGAAATTTTCCAATATGGATTGTATGGTATAGCAACAATACGTCCACTGGGTACAGTAAAATTGGCTACTGTTGCCTTTTTTATGAATCCAGTTACTCATTATGTTCTCAGAGCTTCCAGAATTATTTATTCTGACTTTGAGAGTATAGAAAAATATTCTATTAGTAAGGCCTATTTTCTTTTCTGTCTTCTATATTCTACACGTCACACTGAAATAAGCTAGGGTTATCAGATGACATATCATGTGAAGTAGATGAGATGCTTCATGGACATGGCCCAAGTTAATCTTTTTCATTAAGATATACACTGAACAATTTAAATTTATGAAATCAAGAGAATTAGTAGCAATCCTGTAGCAAGGCAGTTGGCATGGTGGTTGGCATTACCGTGCCTCTAGATTTGTTGGTTGTTTATAAAATCAGTGCAGAGTATTCAATCTTTGTTGTAAAATGCAAATAGTTCACTATGAACTCCTATGATTTATCCAGCAGTACTTCTTTATAAACTGGAAGATGAATGCTTCTCCAAATTTCTCTCCTCTCTTTTTTATCTTTCTGCTACAATATTTGCTTCAATTAAAAAACACCCCAGATTAACGGAACATAGTCCTTGGCTGAGTGCACCAGACACAAAGCAAGTGAGATTAAAGAACATTAAAATTCTTAAAGATGCATCAGAAATTTAATACACATTTTCAAACCATTCTATCACATGGATCTTTGTATAAGGATTATTTTAATGCTTCCCAAATTGTAATCAAAGTATTGCCATATTATTTTAAGAACAATAAATACAAAGCAGATATTTTGCCAGTTATTAATAGCACCCTAATTACATATTCTTCATTTGTCACATACTGTTAGAACAGGATGCCACCTTCTCTCTTGTCTTTTATCTGTTTGCATTCTTATCTTGGAAACAGAAAAATTTTATACTTCGTTTTCAGTGCTGTCTCCATAACCATCTTTGAGAAGTCTTATTTGCTCCCCACCACCCATGACCACCAAGGCACTCTTCATTGATGTTTGGCTTGGCTTTATATATCTGTCATTGTTCTTTATGTGTGGGTAGGGATACTAGGGTCACACTAAGCAAGTATTCCACTTCTAATCTATGTTCTTACCTTCTACTATCTGTACTAAGTAACTTACTGTGGCAAAATCAGTGGCAAAAACAACCTAAGGAAGAAGTATTTATTTTGATTCACAATTTGAGAAGATATAGGAAGACCTGATGTAAAGTTGTGGGAGTATAAGATACCTGGCCATGCCAGGTCCTCAGTCAGGAAACAACGTGATGCATGCTCATTGGAGCAGGATGTAGAGAAGAGATCTCATAAAAATACATTGTATATATGTGTGGAACTCTCCAAGGAAAAATTAAAATAAAAAATGTTTAGATTGTGAAATGTACAGTCTAAATCACATTATTTATGACATAAGAATGACCACAGCAGACAGAAATTTGCTACTAGAACTGAAAGTTACAGAAAGTTATATTTTATACTTATGATACACAATTTTTTTCAGTTTTATTCAGTTCTGGAACTCAGCTTGTGGTATGGTACTATCAGCCTTTAGGGCGATTCATCCTTCCTCAGTCAAACTTCTCGGGAAAGGCCCCATAGACACACCTCTGGGTGTGTTCTCATGATTTTAAATCAAATCACACTACTGTGAAGATTAATTATTCACATAATAAACATTCATACAATGGGGTTCCTTCAAAGAAACCAGAATATAGTCTGAATCTAAATAACTTCTTTTTATATCATATATTTAATATTTCATTTTCAGTGAAATTACACCAGAACTCTACCTTGCTATAAATAGCAGAATTTATGTACTCAGTGAAATCATTTATGTAAAGAATTAACAATAATGTACACAGTATCACATCATCATGTATACTCCTATGTAAGCATGCTAAAACATCCCTTTGCTGTGTTATTTTTTGACAGTTTGGAATATGAATTATTTTCATGTTTTGTTCAGTTAAATCTACAGTAATATAACATGTAACATGTCACAAGTTTGCCCAAAAATTCTTGTTATATTCCCAACTTTGAAAAAAATAAATTATATGTGATCATTTTTATTTTCTCAATACCTTTACAGATTAAGAATTTATTCCCCAGGACTTTTTTTTTTTTAGTAACTGTATTTCTGTGTAGTTCTTGAGAACAATTTTATGGAATTACTTTAAAACATTTTAAAATTTTTACTGTCTTCAAATTTTACATTTAGAATAAATTTAGATTTTAATGACATGCTTATCCCAGCAGAGTTTCTTTTTCTGTCTTTAAATTTTAAATCCTTTTCTCCTTTTGGTCTCTTGGCTTCTCTACCTCACTCTCTTCAACTTTCTCACTGATTTTTATCTAAAGAGCAATAGTTAAAATACTGTTGAACCAATAGGTCATGCTCTAAAATCAATAAAGCTCAAGATAGTGTCTTAAAAGTTTCAAATATATGGTCTTTGAATTACGGGGTAATACCACTGGGTGTTACTGATGCAGTGTGTGTATTTACAAAGGTTATACAGTAGAGTGAACTTTAAGCTGGGCAACATGAATTTTACTTTTTTGTACTGGAAATAGATGATTAACATTTTTTGTTTTGTGGAATTAGGAAGTAATTATGTTCTTGAAAATAAAAGCTCATATACAAGTTGTACCTTACTTCTTAGCTGAAATGAATGAAGCTCTAATAGAAGTTAACATTTCGTTGGCTAGGTACGCAAAGAGTACGGGAAATGCTTGCGCACTCATTGCTGTAGTGGGAAAAGCACGGAGAGTTCGATTGGCTCAGGGAAAACATCTGGTTCTCGAACTCCAGGACGGTACTCCACAGGCTCACAGGTAAATGATACAACTGGTTCCTTGTGTTTTGGTCAGTTTCTAGTCACCCCATCCCATGTGTTCACCGCATCAAGAGTTTGGCTTTAGTGTGACTGTAACGAAACAGGAGAAACAAAAATTACATAAAAATTGTGGAAAATACAGAATGTGCTTATAAGACTCCTGTCTGACAAGAGATATCCCCAAATAATGACTGATGGGGAAGGGAAAGTCACTTTTCTTCAAGGATGGAGACTCTCGTATGCAGCCCATACTCCAATAAATGGTTCACCACTAACTCCAATAATTGGGCAGCACTATTTAGACTGTGAGATGGTAAGGAAGACAGACAAACAACAGCAAAAGCAGGATATGCAGATATGTAGTTGGGAGGGGAGTATGGTGTAAGGTCTAGGAGAAGTCGGAGCAGGGTGTAGAGAAGAGATCTCATCAAAATACATTGTATACATGCCTAGCACTCTCAAAGGAAAAATTAAAATAATACATGTTTGGATTCTGAAATGTACAGTCTAAATTCACATTACTTATGACATAAGAATGGCCACAGCAGAGATAGAAATTTTCTACTAAAAGTGAAATTTACAGAAAGTATATTTTATAGTTATGATCCACACGTCTTAGATATTTGAATGGATATAATAGTTCTCAGCTATATACCATAAAAAACATATATAAATGGGAGTGGAAAGATAGTACCCTTGTGAAGAGAACTGCATGCTTTTTCAGAAGTCCCAGGCTTGGTTCCCAGCACTCACATGTGTTTCATAGTCCCAAGGGATCTCAAACTCCATTCTGACCCCTACAGGTATTGTACACATGTGGTGTACAGGCAACCCAAATACCTTTATACATGAAATAAAAATGTAATAGGAAAAAGTTGCAAAATATGATATGTTTGAGGAAAAATTATAGTTCACACAATGGGATGTGCTTGAAAATTGAATGATCCAGTGTGTTTAAGAACACTACCAAACCATCTTTGGCATAAATGGTCTATGGCATCCCCGGAGTCCAGTAGGATACATGGCTAAATTGTCCCTGACTAGGAACACTTTATAAGCTTCTAGGTAAAGTGTCTGCCATTTCCCAAGACCACAATGTAGAATTGTGTGGGTCATCAATGAATTTGTTTTGGGTCTAGAAGACTAATCTTCCATGGATTTGCAGCAAATATGATAATGACTAGATTGTTCTGAGGAAGGTTTAAATTAAGTAGGTAATAATAAGTACCGTTTAAATGAAGTGTTCAGTTTTTCTTATTATTATTATTCCTATTATTGTAATGTTATATATTAAACCAAGGCTATTGAACATGATGGGCAAACACTGTACCACCAATCTACAATTCCAGCAAATGTCTGTAATAGTTGGATTTATTTACAAAGCTTAATAAATTAAGTTCATGTAAACAATTTTTTATATCTTAACAAAATCGATTCTTTTCATCTTAAAATTTTCATTTGCAAATGAAACACATCTGGTTATTTTAACCATACCAAATGACTACAGATCCAAAGACCTAGCTAGCTCTGGAACTCATAAATCAAAATGGATCATAAACACTATCTTCAAACTTAATGGACTTTTATTTTGTAAGTAAAACCATAGGCCTAATATCAATCTAATATAATCCCCACTAAATTTTAACAAGTACCCTATAACTTTCAAAATGTATCAGTCTACTTAAGTATCTTAATAACCACAAATCATAAAACTTAGTCCAGGCATACTGTGTAATCATTAGTACTTTAAATGTAATCTGTTCTTTTCATAACTTTCTGAGGTTTCAGAGTCACAAAGTAGGTGTTTAAAGATGTGCTCACTCAGGTGGGCAGAGATTCATGGGTTTAGACCTTTCATTCTGTACATCAGACATGTGAATATGAACATGAAAATAAGGACAAATCGGGATGATGCTTCAAGCGACATCCCCATCTTGTGAATAGTGACTTTATTCCTACCGAATAACTTCTGTCCTCTCTCTTTTTACAATAACAGTTTCAACAGCTTTTGAATTAAAATGGATGAGAGTCTGCATATCGGTTGGCCTGATTGGACTCAGCCTGCCTTCCACATTGCTAGCTCATTACCTATCACTGTGTGGTCATTTTACTGACAAATATCATTAGAAATGTATAGTGTTCAAAAGTTTCAGTTTAATTATAGCAGACTGATTTGATATTTAGCAATACCTCTGAAGACTGAAGTCAGGCAATGCAGTTCAGTAACTTCATGGGAGAGAACACCATGGTTTGAACCCTAGTCTTACTATTTATCAGTCATGATTTTTATTTATTTATTTATTTATTGGCTTTTCCAGACAGAGTTTCTCTGTGGTTTTGGAGGCTGTCCTGGTACTAGCTCTTGTAGACCAGGCTGGTCTCGAACTCACAAATATTCTCCTGCCTCTGCCTCCCAAGTGCTAGGATTAAAGGCATGTGTCACCAATGCCCAGCCAGTCATGATTTTAAAAAATATTTTTTCTTATTGTTTCTTTCCTTTTATTATATAGAGTCTCATGTGGTCCAAAAATTGAGACCCTATTTCCTGAGCTTGCCAAGAGCTAGGGTTACAGGTAGTTACCTGTTCTTTTAGTCAGAACAAAGTTTTAATACGTGTGAAATGGTAGCAATAGTAGTAGTGGTTTCTTAGTCTGTCTTGATAAACTTAATGTTACTCAGAATAATTTTAGGTGCTCAATAAGTTGGCAATTATTGTAATTTCTCAGTGTCCCTATTACAGCATAGAATATCACGTATATTTCAAGATGTATATTTGCTTTGTAACATAGTTCTATATTATTTTTATATGTCATATAATGCTAAGTTTTGTTAGTTGTGGCAATATGGCCTTACATAAGTGATAGGTACTTACATTTTTTCAGAGTAAAACAAAAATGGTGGTGGGAGCTGGGTGGCTCAGGAGTTAGGGAGTTCTCACTGCTCCTCTGGGTTTGATGCCCAGCACCTACATGACATCTAGCAGCCATCTGTAACTCCAGTTCCAGGGCATCTGGTCTCCTCTACTGGCCCCCACAGCCACTGCATACATGTGGTAAACAGACATTCAAACAAGCAAAACTCCCAAAAAATAAAAATTAACCTCCCAAATCCTTTTAAAAGCAGATAAACGTTTCAGCATTAATTGTGACTTTCTGTAAGAAAATGTTAAAATTTTCTGCATTATAAATGAAAAAAATGTGTCATAGGAATACAAATATTACATCTAACCCTAACAATAATTTTCTATGTATTTTATTTTTAAATTTAAAATTCTAAGTGCTTCCTTTAACTTTCAAATTCTTGGGATAAAATGACTAAAAGGTAAATTCCCTTATATTCTAGAACTTTAATTCTCATGTTAATAGACAAGAATTTATTAACAGCCAAACCACAACTGAAATCAGGTTTGAAAGCTGCTGGAGGGAAATAAAATGATAATGTGAAGTTTGCAGGCAGATTCACAGAGTCAGTCATGAAGAAACTTTTTTTTCTTTTTTTGAGGTTGATACTTATGTCAGCATCTAAACAGTATTCTCTATCAGAGAAGGTATTTCAGGAAAGCACAATTTAGGGTGAGAGAAGGCTTAGTATGTGACCCTTGAGGCCCAAGAAACTGGCAAATTCAGGAATGAAAAGAACATTAGAAAGCTAACAACGTCCTCAGAGTGCTTGGGAGAACCTGACAATATGAGGAAGTATGGGGGATGAAGCTACAGGAAAACACAAGAGACACACCCCGAAAGTATTGTGATTGCAAATTTAGGTTTTATTTTGATTACTTTGAAAGGCTGAAGAGGTGGCCTAGAAAAAGAAGAGATAAGATATTATCTACTACATGTAATAAATATTATATAAACACTGTAGTTTTGAGGAGACATGACTGGCAAAACAATGAATCAGAGTCCTCCTCACCTCCAAGTACCATTTATTTAATTCCTGGTGGTAACATCTTATCAAATATTAATAATATAGGAATCAGGCCAACATAATGTGTAGGACTATACACACGGAGATTTTATACTATGGAACAGGGCAACGTTCTACTTATTTTGATCAACCTATGATAGTTCTGTTATTTATCTTTCATCATTTATTTATTATAATTGGATCTATTCCCATTTAAGATATAACACTTTAAAAATAAAAGAATCTGTGTAATGAATATGAAATTGTGGAACACATTAAATGAATGAACACCTGTTGAACCAGCATTCATATTGGGAAACAAAGTGTCCCTGGTGTGTTTGCTCCTCTGTGTGACATCTCCCTAAACCATCTGTAAGCCTCTCACCAAATTCTGAATTTTATTATTTCATTGACTTATTCTCATTGTCTCTTCTTCAACATTACATTCTTTTTCTATCTTTATGTAAAGTGGTGTCTTATTATATGGCTATGATATAGTTGTTTCTTTCACCTCTGTATTTTAAAACATATCCTGTTATCATTGATGATGTTGAGTTTTACTCTATATGCATGTGTCTGTATTCCAATCTGGGAGAAATATGTGTTATAAACCAATATGGCTAAATATTTTTCTATGCACTTTAAGACTTATATAATGACCAGATATTCTAAGACTAACTACTCCTACTATTCAAATATAGTCAGAATATGGCCAGCTTGTGAGTTTGGGTTCACTATTAGTAGCACCAGTTTCTTCTTAAGCGTTGCATCTCTGGAACAGCCTCTCGAACTATGTTGCTTCTTCCCCAGAAGATCAATATTTTGTGATAACCTAATTTAATAAAATAGCAAAACACAATAAAAGAGAAAACATCTCCCCCAGACTAAAACTTTCTTAGTAAGTGCTCTGCCTCTTAGATATTTAATTTAGAAATAGAAATCACAATGGAAGACTACTCAGGTATCTATAAAGCTTCCTACCGTGAAGTGATGAATACAGCTGAGAGATCTACTTTTAACTCCTCAAAAGAAAAGTCAAGAGGTAGGTAATCTCTGAAATGTCGTTGGTCTCCTTGAAAATTTTCTGGAAAATGTACCTCACTAGCATTTCAATAGTATTCTGTTTCCAGACTCATGTGAGAGTCTGAACTTTTAATTTGCTGAACCTTTGAAACTGAAATTTTCTTGAGTATACATCTCACTGTGTTTAACTTGGTTACACCGGTATAGTAATTTGTCTTTTCCACTGTGGACAGTTTTAGTTGTTATGGCATGGACACCTATGAAAATACCTAATGACAAGAAAATAGCGTCACTAATTTTATTTCTGATGTTCTTATGCCACTGCATTACAAGTATGTAGAAATGTTTCTTTGCTAGATGCTAGGAACAGAGACATCATATAACTTTGAAAGAAAACCTTAAACGGAGCGTGAAGTCACTTTCTCATGACTTTGTCTCCTTCTTCCTTCTCAATTCAGAGCCGAATTCGGAGAATGTGGAATGACACTGTCAGAAAGCAGTCAGAGTCGTCCTTCATTACTGGAGACATAAACAGCTCTGCATCACTCAACAGAGGTAGTTAGGAATGATGTTTCATACTTATTGCTTTTCTGAAGAATGTAGGAAGTTCGTAAAGGCATTACTACATATACATGTTCTGACCTCTGTTTTATGTACTAGAAATATTGTAAGGGTATGATCCCTGGAGAGTACAGTATTGAATTCCACTATTCTTAGATTGTTTTTAAACACTGAATTTTTAGGATGTTTTCTGAGAGAAATTATCAAATGAGCAACTTACTTTCCTAATCAACTGCCACTGTTATAAACTCGTGAGATGTTAGACCTCATTGGAAGCAGTGAAAATGGGCAATTATGTGGCTGTATAGTCTCCTAAGGATCATAGAGTGCCAATTGTCCCAGGTATAAGACAATTTCATCATCTTCGTGAAAATAAAAATATACTGTCTAATACATAGTTGAGGCAAGATAAGGTAAAATTAGCTCTAACATATATCCAGACAATCTTGGGTATTGAAAATTCTAGACTGAAAATAATGTTTATAATATTTTATAAATGGGTAGAGGGTGTTCATGTAATACTTGTGGATAAGATGCTCCAAGATCACTATGTAGACTTTGAAATCAAGTTAACATAATTTGCCATTTTGTTTGTGAGAATCAATCAATGTATCTCTCTGTTTCTCTGTCTCTCTCTTGTGTTTACATAAGCATGTGAGTGCGCATGTCAGTATGTTTGTATGTGAGAGAGAAAGACAGACAGAGAGAGAGAGGTGGGGGGAAGGTGAGGGGAGAGGGCAGGAGAGAGAGAGAAAAGAGAAAAGAGTGATCATAAATAACTTTGTTGGCATAAAAGAGAATCAATACAGTTTGAAGTGAGTGTTACAGTTTTGTCTGGGAAGCTGTCATTTTTATGAACTAAATTATTTTTGTTTCTAACATTGTTATTCTTGTCTTAATGTCAGACAAATTGACCAGTCTGTTTTCAGCCTGTTTTATAATGCTACCTAGAAGCAGATTATACAGCTATTCTGCTATATCATTAAGAACTCTGATGGGGGAGCTTCAGACAGTCTCACATCAATGACCACATATTTGAATAACTATAAATTAAGTGCTAGGACAAATGGTATGCAAGCTGAGTTTGATGCCAACATGCATGGTTTAACCTTGTTGAGGTTTGGGTTTATTTGAGTCACTGAGATACTAACTGTAACTAGTGATAACTTTAAATTATCTGTATTACTTTATGATAAGTAAAAATGGTGAGTGGAAGTATGCATCTAAATACAAGAAAAAGTATTAAAGCTTACACTCTTATTTCTTTCATTATCAAAATTTGCTCATTTAGAACATCCCTCTCAAGAAGTTTCATTTTCAATATGGTGCTCATATTTTCTCCATTGAAATTTATAGAAACATCATATTTTCTCACTTTATTCTCTAAATCATCATTCATGCCTCAGTGGCCTTGAAATTAATTTGCTACCTGTGTGACCAATATTATTTGCTGTTAAATAATGTCATCTGTGGAGATTTTGCAGTTTGATACTACAAAGAAAAATACCTTTATCATTATAATATCCTGCCAAAGTGTTTAAATTCCAGAGATCTCAACAGCCATGGAAACATTTTTGTTTAGAAAGGTTGAGACAATAAGATTTGAATGATATGCTAGTCTTTCGGCTTACTATGAGGATGGATACACTATGTGAATTAATTTTTTGTCTAATGTGATCAGATTTAATGTAAAGCTATTCTGTTATGTAAGTTTAGTAATAAATGCTTTAATAAGCTATTTTTGTAACATTAAAGAGAAACACATTACATAATATCAATTTTGTTTCTTTTCCACTAATCCCCTCAAATGTCATCAGTTTGAAATACAATCATCTGAGCATGACTGGGCCAATTTGAAATAAATTTACAGGAAGTGAACATATTTTAGTTGTGAGCCTAGCCTTTAATGGCTGAGCCATTTCTCCAATCTGTGAACACATTTTGTACTGATTGATATTATATGTTAGGATGTTCATTCAGATTCCTATTCTGGAGATATTTAGGGAAGCCGTTATTTTCAGAGCCTAAAATTCTTATAACATGAATAAGTTATTTCAGTAATGAACTAGGATAAAGGGTGGAAATTAGTGTTTGATTTGACATGTGTTCAGGTTGTGATCTTTTTCAAAATATGTATTCTTGTTTTTCTTGCAATGTTAGTGGTTCTGGAAGTCACGGGGCATTTCATCACTTCCTGTGTTAATTTTCCTATGACATACATACCCACCAATATGCCAGCTGGGGAACTCTATTTTATTCTCATCTATTTTCTTTGAAAATTTCATACATGTATATCATGTATTTCAGTCAGATCCCTCACTCCCCTCCCACCCAAAACTACCTATCACATCTTCCTCTAAGTTCATGTCTTCAGATTATTTATTTGTTTATTTTTATTATTTTAAGTTACAGAGTTCAAGTAACGTTGATCATATGCTCATGGGTATGGGGTTATCCTTAGGGGCACAGGACAGCCTTCAAGTGGCCACACTCTTAAAGAGAAGTGGGTGTTGGTGAGGAGGCCTAGGTAATCTATTGAGCCTTGGGCAGTAGATCAGTACTCATCCCGGGTATACAAATGGACTTTGGACTTCCGTCCAACA
This sequence comes from Mesocricetus auratus, assembly GCF_017639785.1. Lineage (NCBI taxonomy): Eukaryota > Metazoa > Chordata > Mammalia > Rodentia > Cricetidae > Mesocricetus > Mesocricetus auratus. The sequence goes on from NW_024429190.1 coordinate 59,445,418, forward strand.
ATGTGAGCTGCACTCTCACCCTGAACTCTTGGGGGAGGGTCTAGGCCCTGCCCTGTATGAAATGACAGACTATGGACACCCCCATGGAGGGCCTCACCCTCCCTGGGGAAATGAGGAGATAATGGGGGGGGGGTTGGGGGGGCAGGGGAGTAGGGGAGGGAAAGGGAGAGGGACCTGGAACTGACTTGTGAAGCAACCTCGTTTCTTATCTAAATTTAAGCTGAAAAATAAAAAAAAAGAGAAGTGGCTCCTACTCACCCCTATAGCCATCAACTGCCAAATGGTATCTGGACTAGGAATAGAGCCTCAGAAGATCTCCCTAGTTCATCCCATTGATTTTTTTTATCTCAAATGATTGGAATACTTTAAATTTTTATTTCTTCATATTATATCTCTAAAGATAGTCTTTAACCTCCTTCTTTAATCTTGTCTTATTTCCCAGGATCATATCTTCCCTGCATTCAGGCGTGTGTAACATATTTAGGTATGTGACATCCAAGATTCATATTTCCAGATAAACAAGTCAGTCACCCCAGCAATATAATGAATCACATCTGTGCACTCTACAGATTATGTCCTCTATCATTACAATAAACATCTTAGATACTACATCTTTGCATCTTCATATATTGTAACTTCCCATTCATTCTTAGGTTCAGCTATACAGTTTACAAATTCTAATTCCGTATCTTAGTTAGATATTGACATCTTTTTTTCTCAAGAGTACTGACCCTTGGAAACTACAAGCTATGGTTTAAGAAATTTTTATTTTTAATTTAGGTTTTCTTTCATATTACTGCTCAGTATATCAGAGGAGCATCATTTCATAATATGTACATCTTAACCAATGTTGCTTCAGACAATCACAGTATCTCAGGATTTGTTAAGAATGAAGAGTCTGTTGTATAGGGTAGAGACACTTATTGGTTCTTGTTAGTGTTTGGGCTTCTTTAATTTGCTTGTTTTCCCATCTGAGATATTCTTTTCTGAATCAACTTGTTGCAGTGTACAAATATTGACTATATCAGATTATCTTTTTAAATTTCCAAGTATAATAAACTTGATTGCTATTTGGACTTTATTCCTAAGTGCTATATGAAACCCTGAAAACTTAATTAGTAATTTTCAATGTAAAGTCTTATATATTCACTTTGCAAGTCTGTTTGACCATCAGTCTTTTTTAAAAATAACTTAAACTATCTATATTCATGAATTTTTTTCGATAAATATTCCCTAGACATTTCCAAAGGGGTTTCCCCCCATATGCTTGGCATTGTGTTACTTATGCAGGAGAATCTGCAGTTTCTGCAGCCAGGAGCACTACCAAAATACCATTTCTGATGGCACTATCCCAACTGGGAAAGGAACCTTTAGGCAAGCTGAATGGTGAATGTAGAGTTTCAGCTAAGTGTAACTCCGAAAGAAGCCAGCATGTCCACAAGCTTGACTATCAGTGAGAGGCTGCTTTACTTAAATATTTACTATTTTGTTGGAAGGCTATGGCTGTGCTCAACCTCAACTCCTCCCTAGGCTATATACAAATAAATTAGATTTTCTTTTCATCCCTGTATTGGTACTAGTAGGAAGGTAGTATAGTCATCTTTTTCACTCATACCTCCTGCTTACCATCTCTGTTCAGGAAATCTCATCTTGAGCACTTGTAAGATGATACGATCAACAGTAATTGAAATTTGAGTTTAATCGAGAGATTTTTATCTGGGTCTAAATAGAAATTAACATTCAGAAATTAGATTTTATTAAATTTTGTTATCACCAGTATTAAAATTACATTTAGTTTTCCTTCGGTTTAATTAATGCAGACTTTTGTTTACAACCAAGGTTTTCAATCTAGCTCCTCCAATGTGATGGGTGTCTCAACATCAACCATAGCCCACAGTAATTTTAAAAAACACGACTCTTCTGAATTAAAAAAAAGAGATTTTTCCTTATGAAGAAACGACTTGGCTAGTGTTCTAGGCTTTTATTTCTCCTTATTTTCCTATCTGTCTTTTGTCAGCCTGCCACACACATTCATTTTATCTAAATGCTAGGTACGGAGACTTGAGCAGAAAGGCTGCAGTTATACAAGTCATATTGAATTGTTTCATGTTGAAAGAATGTTCTTTACATGTGTAGCACTTACTTATTGATATAAATAGACTTTTTATTTCCGGAATTAGGATTTTATTAATCTGCAAAAACATTCTTAATACATGTGTGTAGTCAGTAGTTATGATGGTCTGTGTTCATAGATTTGTAGGAACACAGATATCTACCTTTTAAAATCTGGCCTGACCTGATAGCAGCATTGTTCATGAAACAGGGAGAGATTGCCACCTGGGTGACATTTTCAAGTCCTGACTCAATTCTGTAACCACACACAGTACTACTAAAAATTACACAGTTTAATTCAGTGACTTCTGGCAAAGGGCTTAGGCCCTCAGAATCCATGGAATAAGGATCTAAATGGAATGAAGACAGATTCTTACTGGTGTCTCAAGGAACCAGACATTAAACTTCACTTGCAGTGCTCAGGGTTCCTTTCCTTTTTATTATGCAGAAAGACGTGGGATGAATGAGTTAGTTCCCTAACTGCCAAGTAAAACAAATAGTGATAGTTTACCTAACATGATGCTAGCTTGAAGCTAACCAAATAAATAAATAAAATGAATAAATATATAATTATGCTGAATTGTCTATTCAAAATTAGAAAAAAAATATAAATTACATCTAACTATGCCAGTTTTCTGTTTTGCTTTGAAGCTATGTTTTAGTATCAAGCAAATAAAGATGATGTATTTCTTCCTTCCTTATATCATGATATAGGCAGACACTGTCTCCTGTTTACTTCCCAAACCCTACCCTATCCACCAGGAGCATAGGGAACACTAGTTCAATTCAGACAGCCCTGCTAAATAACTAGTCTGTAGCTGAGCAGGCATGTGACTAGGCCTGTTTTTAACTCATGTCTTCTCAGAGCCCCTATTGTCTTTCTCAGGAGGTTGGCCACTGAAGCAGAAGCAACTTCACAATAAATCACCTGCTACCTCATTAATATTCAGGCTTCTAAACATATTTTGTTTTTATGCTTTTAGAGGGAATGCAAATGAACAAATGTAAGGGGTGTTTGGCTGTGATTAATGATTTATATAAGTTAAAGTTATGAGGGTAAAACAGCACATGCACTCAGTGCACTTTATTAATATCAATAAATACGATGTGATATATGTACATAAAATAAGCGATGCTGCCCCAAAGCCTTGCTATTCTGAAGGATTATAAAATCACTTGCTGTAAATATTAAACAGCTCCTAATATAATCTGACATCTATTTTTGAAGTTTTCAAAACGATTTAATAATCTGCTTATCGTGGTAGCATAGCATCATGAACCGGAGCAGAACACATCATGCAGTTTTTGGTATGAGCAAGCATAATGAGGAGCAAATAAGTATGCTTGGCTTTTCTACTACTGTACTTATTCTAGGATATCTGCCATTTCTGTTACTACTATGGGGATGAGGAATTTCTGTGTCGATTTCTTCCTTTGTATATGTTACCAATAAAAGCCTAAAAAGGGGTAATAAAATAAAGAAGAGCTAAACACTGAGCCGATCTTCTGGTATCCAGTTGTAGAGAAGGGGTCAAGCTCATGTTGGGGAAAACCACAGAAACAGCTGACCTGAGCAAGAGAGAGCCAGGGCATAGACAGCTGGGCAACCTGCATAAAACTGAACCAGGGTCTCTGAACATCAGTGTCAATTGGGGGAGGGGAGCAGTGCAGTCCAGAGGGCCTCTGGCAGTGGAAACAGTATTTGTCATTAGTGCATGAATGGACTTTGGGAACCCATTGCCTATGGAAGGATATTCTCTCAGCCTAGATACACGATAGAGGGTGTAGGTCCTGACCCAAATGGTGTGACAGATTTTGATGATCCCCCATGAGAGGCCTCATCCTGCCTGGGGAGTGCATGGGGGTAGAATGAGGGGGGGTTAGTGGGGGTATGGGAGGATGGGAGGAGAAGGAACTGGGATTGGTATGTAAAATAAGATTGTTTTTAATTTAAATAAAAATTAAAAACAGAATTCCCTGTTAGAAAACAATTTTCTGTTAGAAAAAGAGCCAAGTGCAGCATAAGTACAGACTTTAAATATGAGAAACTGAGTCAAATAGAGGAGTCCTGGTATTACTGTGATTCGTAGCTTAAGATCTAACATGCTATGAATGAATGCCCCTCCACTGACAAAAGGAAATACATTCGTATCACTTTCATCCATTAGAGGTAACGCTATTGGTTTTAACTTGGCAGAAGCAAGAGAGAAAGCGTTTGTGAGCAGTTTCCCAGCACTTGCTCCGCTCTTTTTCATCTTTCTTACCCGTGCGATTAACTCTTTCTTATAATCTAGTCTCATGGAAAAATTGTTTCATAGTGAACAGTTTGTATTTGCTATTGTTATTATTATAATACTTAAAGTGTTCATAAATCCTTTTACAAAGAGAATTCTCTATGAATGGCTAATCAGCTTTCTTCCTTATTTATTTCTATCCTATACTAAACTCGGGCTACAATTTGGTAAATTGTCAATATAAGTGCTGCATAGACTGTTTGCTTACCTTTGAAATGTTACTACAGTTAATATAATTTGGGCATAATTTGGGGTTTTTGTTTGTTTTAAGCATTGCCTTTTTTAGAGCTAGGTGGAGAATGCAGCATAGGAAATGGGGGCATTCTTTTATTTAAAGGAAAGAATAAGCCCTTAAGTTCTGTGTTCATTTTTCATTGTAGAGAAACATCCAAGAGGAACAATGGAAATTTATTTGGATTCATGGTTTCAGAGTTTATCATGCAAAGTAAACTGGCTCCATTGATTTCAAACCCATGACAGACCTCAGCATTGTAGAAAGACATGAGAGAGAGGAAAGTGTTCACTTTAATTGAACCCAGAAAAAACAAAGGAAGTCAGGCAAAAGCCAGGGCAGAGCATGTTCCCAGACCTACTTTCTCTCAGAAGCCTCTGCCTTCCACAAATTAAACTAAATATGCCTTTTTATGAATGTATTTCTAAATTATGGAATATGGCAACTAGTCATAATTTTGAAGTAAATAGGAATTAACTCTTATCAAATCACACATTAACATGTGAAAGGTGACTCATGTTTAGGAAAAATATTTAATAGAAAAAGTAAAGGTTGTCATACTTATAATTATGCCACATTCAATTAAAGTCACTCTATTAAATTGTAAACAAGGGCTTATACTTCACTAGCTCGACCTAACTTTCAGTATACCAAGTACATGTTTGATAGATTCTCTGATGATTTTTCATCATTTTTTTTCACAATTCTTTATCCTAAAAACTTGGTTGCTTTATAACATGTTACACAGTATTACATAAAGGAACATGTAACCACCGGAGGTCATTTGTGCAGTAAAAAAAGATTAGAGATGATATTAAGACTGAAGGAAAAGAATCAGTCTTGATTCAAAAAGGAGAAACAGTATTTTTACAGGATCTTCTGTCTAAACAGAATATAGTTGTTCATGGTAATATGTAAAATAAGCCTCCAGAATAGAGGAGTCAAAACTCTCCCCATTCTTGAATACTTTCTTCAATTCATATTTCAGGCGTACTTTTGAAAATTGTCATAGACAATATCAGATTTCATTATAGCAATTTTTAAAAATATTTGTTTTTGTTAATTTACCTACCAACTCATTTCTGCCATGTCGAGTGTCTTCCTTGTGTCATCTCATCCCGAGTTCTTGTCACCTTAGGCCCTCACCTTCAACACCTCCTTACCTGTTCTTTAGTTTGGTAGCGTCTGCCTACACTAGCACATCCACATACATATGTTAAACGCCAGAATCCACATATAAGAGGGAACTTTTCATTTTTTTCAGACACATATTTTATTGCTTTCAGTTAGATAGTTCAAGTTGTATTCAGAGTGGACCTTTTGAATGTGATTTTTATATGTTACATATTTTTTAACTGTCAAAAATAGTGAATTATACTAAAAGCCTTATGCTCTTGATCTTGATAAACTCTTTTATGTTACTACGAAGTCATAGTTTCACTGGTTCAGAAGTTTTATTTGGCAAAAATAACCAAAAATATAAAATTTAAAGTTAAATCTTTTGTGATTAATTACATGCAGTTTGCAAATTATCAAGAATTTTATTTCCAGAAAAAATAAATCAATTAGTTATGTGTCAATACTGAAATCAAATATTATTTTTACTAAGTTATTTTTATTAAAAAGGAACTCGGGCTTTCTGCTATTTTCTGTGGTTCAGAAAAGTCAGCCTGGTAAATCCAGCCTTGGGTTTGTAAGTGCTTGGCCCTCATTTCCAGCTAAATAGAATACATAAATACACACTTTAACCATAAAACATGAGGTTTAGAAGTGAATGACTGGTTGGCATGGAAGGACCCACTGTTATCTCATCAATGAGATGTCCAAAACAAAGGACTACCCAGTGACACTTCATCTCAGCAGTAATGAAATTAACTGAAACAAAACAAAACAAAGGGAAGACCCAAAAGGAACATAGATTCATCACATCTATGAGTAGCTGCTTCCTCTGTTGGGAACAATTTTCATGGAGAATTCTGAGTTTGAATCCCACCGCTGTTGGCTTAAGTCACTAGACTCTGCACCACATTTTTTCCTATTAATTTTTGAAGCCATCACTAAATATCTAACGTTATCAGTTCCTTCATCCACAATATGTTCACTCGGTTGTATCTGATAATATAATAGCAAATGAGAAAATAAAACTGAATTTTAAAATATTTAGAAGAAAGCACAAGTTGTCTTAGAATTAAAACAAAACAAAACAGAAGTAGTGTATATAAAAAAGGTATGTGAAAAACATAAATATTATATATAAAAGAGGTTTATGGCCTGAATATATAAGGGATAATCATGTCAATAAATACAATTCAATATTCAGAAGCAAAGACAAAAATACCAAAACCAAAATAAACAAAGAGACCAAAACCAAGCAATTTAGGAAAACAAACTCTATAGTCAGAAACATGTCTAGAACTATGGATTAGAGAGGACAGCAGTGACAGGAGGTACCACAATTCAAGCCTGACACTACTGAGTGTCAGCAAGAATTTGACAAACTGTGTTGCTCCAAGGTATGTGAGCTGATAAGAACACATCTGACAGCATCCTAGTGATGGGTTGTAATGTAGAAGCAATGCACACATTGACCCATGAACTTGACTTCAAAATATCGGTTACAGAAAACCTTACTGGTCAGGACATAAACCAATTAAGGCAAAGTAAAAGGTCTGAGACAGGTGATCATTTATGTTCTAACCCAAAGCTAAGAATTGCACTTTTAAAGAAGATACAAATGTGCATTCAGAGTCCTTCATTTTATATTGAAGTAACAATAAGCCATTCTGTACTTGGGAAATGTGTCATTGAAATCCATCTTAATAGATTGCTAGCGAATGAATTAGCTATTAAAAGAAGCCGAAGTATCTCCAAACCATTTGAATGAAATTTAATAGGCAGGTTGATTAAAATTTAATAGCAAACTTGTTGGCTATTAAAAGTTCACAGTGTGATAAATCAAGATGTCAGGTGTTCAATTTATGACTTTAGAAAAAATGACAAATGAGCTATTGACTTTCAACAAAATATTGCTTCTTTGACAATTTGTAACTTCATTATTTGAAGTTAAACATTAAAAACAGGGGCTTGTGTTGTTAGTTATCTTACACAATTTTAAGGGAGTAGAAGAAACTGCATTAGTTGTTGTAATAAATGGTTTCATCTTGAATGTATTAGTGTCTGTTTCATATCATAACCCTGCAAAACTGAAATGGTTAATGATCACATTGTCTTCTTGTAGTGGGGGAGAAATGGGTACAGTTACTACTTTGTTATAAAGGAAAATAATGGGAGGAAACAAAATATTAAAGGTAGACAATATCTTTGAGTTGCATCTCTGTCGTTTGTGAAGGCTCTGTAAAAATCTACTCTATTACATTTTTATTTAACTATTTTACATAGCTTAATATGAAATAATTGAAAAGTATGTGGAAAAAATTAGTGAACTCATAGAAGGACGAAAATAAAATTCTGTCAAAACCTTTTTTGGTTGGAAGGGATCCTAGAAATGTTTATTACTGACTGAATTATTTACAAGTGAGATTACCAATGTCATGTATGACCTTGAATCCCAAAGCTATATGTTCAAACCAGATAGCATCACAAAGAACAGAATGGAGGATGAGTTAAGGAAAAGAATTATCATGGTAAGACTTATTAGGATAAACATAATATTCACCATGCCTCTGTAAATAATAAGAGGTTGAACACTCACGTTTATTGTGCTGTGTTCCTAAGGAGAAATTGTATTCTCCTATTTTGTTGAATCATTAAACTTTAAGTCACAAAATTTTTGACCATCAAAATTTGGTGATCAAATGAAAATATAAGCACATTAAACTAGGAAGTGTGAGTCGCAGTAGAGAATAGCAATCAGGTTATTTTAAGAGCTTATCAGTATACTTTTGTTAGCTTGCTGTCAAGAAGAAATGCTGTTTGAAATATTTCTCTGAATGATAAGATAGACATTCAAGTGAGATCCAGACTTTCATCTTGTCTCAGATCTGTCTTTGGCTTCACAGTTTGAAAGCACACTGATCTGTCTTAGATTTCCAGTCTCAGTTATAATCATCAGACTGAACAGCCCAGGTTACACTGTCATCCAGGTGTCCCAATACCAGAACACGCACTCCTCTTGCCAGAAGGGAAGAGGTAATATGTTTTGTGAGCGAACTGCCTATTGAAATGACAGGGCTTACTATTCTACCATTTGAAGTTCACTCATTCAAAAGTCATTGTTCTCAGTCTCAACCTTCAGGTATTCATGAACAAAGAAATGAGGTACCCTTTTTAAATAACTGTCTTTTCATAGGCTTTCGATACTGATTGTCTAAATAACTGTTAAGAGCAGCTTTTCTGGGTTGTTCAACATACAACATGAAAATTCTATTGCTATGCATTTGTCTTGCATAAAAAATAAAAGGCCGAGGGGATAGCTCTTTCTGGATTCCTATGCATATGTTGAAATTCAGTCTTAAATTCTTTTCATATCTTACTGGACAACCAAATCTACTTCTGCAGCAGGTTTACAGATATAAGGAGGTAATGACCCGAATTCACATGGACATTTTTAGATAGCTACTTCATTTTTAGTATAATTTCAACTTTTTAACCCCCCTTTAAATTGTGGCCACTACTTTGGTTTTCTATATTTGGAGACACTGTTGTTACTATCAAATTTAGCATTTGAGGAACATTTTGTCACTATGAATAATTCAATAATTGCTTATTTCTGCCTGAACAACTTCAGTAGTGAGTATACTCAGTGATGTGTTAGAAGCAAACAAGAAAATATGATGAGAAATTGGCCAATAGGCCCACTTTAAAAATTATTCCAAATTGGTGCTAGAGAGATGACTTGGTGGTTAAAGGCACTTGCTGATCTTGCAGAGAACCCAGGTTTGGTTCCTGGCACCCATATGGTGCCTCATAACTACCTATAACTCCAGGTCCAGCAAGTCTGATGACTTCTTCTGCCTTTTGCAAGAACCAAATATGCATATGATGTACTTGCTATGTTCATATTTACATACAGACAAGCACTCATACCCATAAAATAAAAATAAATCACCCTTTAAAAAACTATTCAAATTTTGTTTCACTACTCTTAGACGTTAACTTTTTCATTAGTTAAGCATAGGGTATTCTTGTTGTCTGTTTTATTGAGCTCCACACACTTCACATCTAACATTTAGGACAACTTCAGCATCTAGTTTCCCAGGAGTTTACATTACAGTGTAAAAAAATGAAGTGCTACTTAAAAACATTTTCACACAGTTAGCCGTCTTCCATTCCCACAAAGACCAACTTATTTTGTGTCTCCAAACTAACTGGTAAGCTTAACTTTTCAGCTAAAAAAAACAGTAACAGATGGTCTGTAAACATTGAACTTCTTGGATGTCATCAGCTATTTCACAGCTGCCAGAAAGGAAGTTTACAAATCAGAAGTCAGTTCCAGGAAAGAGGAAGAGACAAGGTAGACAGATTCCTGGAGCACAGTTTCAGAATTCAAAGTGACCTCCATCAGTTGGGGAAACAGCCAGAAGCAAACAGAACAGGCTGTACCAGAGATGGTGCAGGGCAGGGTATCACTGGAGAAAAGAGAGAAGTACCTTTGCACACAAAAGATGGAAGACAACAGGTTCTGTGCAGCATTTCACCAAAACGGTTCAAGAATGGGTGACAAGCTTAATTTAGTTTCCATGTTTGTTTCTCTCTGCATAGTCAAGGCCACCACTCAAAAGTGTAATTGCTTATCCCCATGTGAGTGAAGGCTGTAGGAACAAGGTAACCATACTTCATAATGGATGGCTCCCTTTATTAACGCTGGTTAATAAATAAGACTAAACACCAAACAGCTTTGAAGAGGTGATTTTTTTTTAACATCAGATGAATCCAGAGAAGAGTGATGATTTGATTACTAACATAGTTTCTGTCTCTTCTATAGCAACACATTCCCAGCATAATCTCTGTCTTTATGCTGTTTGTAAAATAGTTGGTCATCATGTGCTATTACCCGCTCTTGTTCTTACCACTGAAGCCCTCACTTGAAGTAATACTCAGCTTGTGGATAACTAACGGTCTCAAATGCTGCATAAACTATAGGAGGCCAAGGACAAGAAAAAAGAAAACTGAATTGTAGATAGTAATTCTGTTCACTTTATCAGGAAAAGGACTCCTTGTACTCAGAATAAAGACTAATATACACTTTTATTCAAGAGTATTTAGTTATTTTCACATGTATTAATGATTGTAGTGCAAAGAGTTGATGAATCTCCTGTGACAGATGCATGTCATTCCTTGTGATTTGTGACCAGTGACTGAATGTGATGTCTTTAAGGTCTGGGAAAGTCTTCTCAAGTGTCAGGTGGCCGAATTTTGTTTTATGCAGTAATACGTAATACCTGAAAGCATTTCAGCAAGTGTGGCCAGCCTTTCTTCCTTATTGGGACTTGAGTAAAAATAGATATAAAAGAAATCAAATGAAATGAGATGAAAATCAACTTTAGAGCTCAGCTTGTCTTCCTATATTCATAGCCACACTGTCTGAAGTGCTTTGAAAGTACACTCCAGAATTTTAAAAAATAAAATACCTGGAGAACTGAAATGGAATGTTATTCTGGGAAAGGCACAAGCAGAGAGATTATCTGAAAAAAAAAAAGACACTTTAATAGCTTCACTAGAATTCATTCAGAAGTTCTTTCTTTCCCAATATTTATCACTTTCCCCTTGTATTCCAGGGTTTCTTGTTAAGATGAACAATAATCAAAAAAGAAAAAGAAAACTAAAACATTGAACCATCACCTTCTTATTTGTACAGAACTCTCTCAAACTTCTTTGTTATTTATTGCACCAATTCTTTTTATATTAACATAAAAATATTTTTGATATAGGACAAAGGGATATTTGACATTTTATATTCATTCGTGATATATGTGCCATGTATAAATATATATATTACGTGTGTGTGTGTTTGTGTGTGTTTATGTGTGTGTGTGTGAAAGCAGACCACAGCAAGTGTTTATCAGATGTCTTCCTCTATTATTTTCCATCTTTATGGGGGAAGGGATGGATGGATACAGAACATATGCTACTTTTTTGATTAACTATTTTTACAGCAATTGTTTTTTAATTTAAGAAATTTGACATTAAAATACACTTCATTTTCTTCTTTTCCTTTTCTCCCTCCAACCTCTCCTATACAACCCACCTTGCTAGATTTCAAATTCTTGCCTTCCATTTCTTTCATTGTTAGTATGTGTGTGTGTTCATATATGTACTTAAATGTGTATATAACTACAACCTGCTGAGTCTATTTAATATTATTTGTATGTGTATGACTTCATAGTTGGTTTGAGGACTGGGTTCCTCATTGATCCCAGAGATGATTGATTTAGCAAGATAGAGTAGTAAGCTTCAGAGAAAAATCTTCTGCTCCACTTCCCTGTTTCTCACTTGGGTGGTTGAGGGTCAAAGCCATGTCCTTGTGTTTTACGGCTAGTACGTTATCAACAGAACCATCACTAAGCCCTCATTTTACCTCTTAAGCTATATAAAGCTAATAAATATATTGTGTGAAAACTCCCCTTCCTAGTTTATTTTCCAGTTAATTCCTGTTAGATAATGTGTGAGGAAAGTATAGAGATACAGGAAAAAATTCTTATCCTTTTTCATATTTGTAGAGATATAAATATTTTGAGTAGTTTTCTATTTTTAAGGTTTTGACATTAGTTCATTTTAAATTATAGTTTTCTTTTTATTTAAATACTTACTTGAGTAATAGGGTAATTATTTGATTTAAAATACCAACTTTCCTCTTGATTTGAAAGTGATGGAATAAAATATTTGCTGTAGTAGACATTATTTACATACAATTTGCCATAAAAATACTTTATAGAGTAAATTCTATGTCTAACCATCATAAACATATTAAAAAACTAAAGCATAAATGTGTTAGCTTTAGAACCTTCAATTTTTGTCTTAAAGACACTATAATAAATTGTTTTTACTTTTAAAGAATTAATCCCCATATGTATAGTTCTTTATTGAAAAGTAACATTCTGATGGACCTATTGTGTGACTGATAGCAGGCCTCACATTTTGTCATGAGGGAGGATTTAAGTGAATATCTAGATAACTTCAGCCAGTAAATTGTGAGTACTTACTAGTGAAACAATTTATTTGAGTTCTGTGCAAATACCATGCAGCATGTACACAAGACAAACAATGACTTATTTACTGAAAGATCTGATATTTTCAACTTTAGGGCATTGACAGGCTACATGGTCCTCTAAATTAGTTTTTCAGTTATTCACTTTTGTGGTTAACAAATGTGTTGGTTTACCAATATCTTACCAGACAAAGATTTATGATTTAAAAAACATTAACACTACTATTACCAAATTTCCCCTTGTTGCTTTTAAAGCACTTAATATGTGTGAAAAAAATTTTGTGTTGCTAACTCAATCTAGTTTATTTTCATTAGGAGGTAATTATAGATCTGTATGTAGTTGTATAAAATAATGTGGAACTATCATGTATGCCAGTATTTTGTGAAACTGAGTATCACAACTGGGATATTGACCTGCAGTGCTCTGCCAAACTTGATCAGATTTCTTCAGCTTTATTTTTAGCTGTTTGTGTTTGTGTGTTTGTTGAACGCAGCTTCATCCTAAAGTAGAGTCATGCTTCTACTAGCACAGTAAATATGCAGAATAGTTTCATATTTCTGTGATGGCAGAATATGTTCTGGTGACCACACTCACTTGCCTCATCTTTCTAACTTTGATCCTTAGCAAGTACTCATCTGTTCTCTTTTACACGGTGTGTGTGTGTGTGTGTGTGTGTGTGTGTGTGTGTGTGTGTACATTCTATATAAATGGAATTACACAGTACATTTGGGATGTGGCTTTCCTCTCCTAATACAATCTTTAGAGATTTGGCTAGTTTTTAAAGTGTACAATGATTGATTTGTTTGTTTGTTTGTTTGTTTGTTTTTTGACTGCTGAATGGCCCTCAGTAGCAAGAAAATTGGCAGACTATTTAACTGTCTTCTCGTCAGTTGAAAGAAATTCGGGCTCTTTCCTCTTTTGAGCAATTAGAAATACAGCTTCTGTGAATTTTTCCTTTACAGCCTGTAGCGTGAATTTCAATTACTCCCAGATCAGTGTCCAAGAACACGGTTGTCAGATGACATGGTGACTCTTTCATTTAATGGGAAACCACGCAACTGTTGTTGATAGTAACTATTATTTCACATTGCTACCCATATCATGTGATCAATCCTGCTTCTCTGCTTCCTTGCCCTACATTCTCTGTTGAGGCCATTTTCATTCACACGTTCCCCTATGGATAACCACAGTTCTCTTGTGAACTTACTTAGCGCTTGTGAACCTTTTCTATGAAACGTCTATTTACAATTATCTATCTCTTTCCAACTGCATTTTGTTAGGTTTTAGTATTATTGGGTTTTTTTTGTTTTTGTTTTCTAATGTTGACTTCTGAAAGGCTTTTCTGTGGTTTAGATTAATAGAATGACAAATACTCGTAGACTTATGAAAAAATGTATTCTCCTAGTCTATGGTTTGTATTATGTATAATTATGTTCATTCTCATGTTTAATTAGCTTGTACTATATATATTCTCCCAGTCTACACCTGGTATGTTCATTCTTTTACTTAATTAGTTCATATTAATATGGCTCATATATTCATTCTCAGATATACCTATGTACCCAACCTACCTCATAATATGTTTTGTTTGTGTTTCCTCAGTCACAATATCCCTTTCATCTGACATAAATTACAATCGAACATATCATTTTCATAGATAGTCCAAGTATATTTAATATAGTGATTCCTCTTATCTTTTCCATTTTGAGTCATTGGTTTTGTAGGCCGCAGGTTGCCTCACAGTAGGGCTAATATGTTAGACACTAAGAATATCTGTTCACAAACATATAAAACTTTGTTACTTTAGTATGCCGTTTGAACTACTAGTTGGAAAATGGAAAATATATATGTGTGACTGTGTGTGTATGTATTCCTTAATACCATGAGGTTGATATTTTATTTAAAATTAATAACCATGTGATTTTCATCATATTTGTTAGATCACCAGATTAGTATGCTTCTTATGGTGTACTAATGAGTAACTGCACTTTATTTTATTTCAACTTAGTAATTTTCATAGAATTTTAAGCAATATCAGATTCTTTTGTTGTATCAACAACTGCTCTCCAAATGAATGTTCAGTCATATTTGTTGCATTTTATTCTTTTTTAACTTCCATGAAAAAAGAAAACCTCAATGGTTTCTGTGAATGAGGGAATGTATTTGTTTAATTTTAGCTTTCTTCCGGCATTTTAACCTTTTCTTTTTCTGGCTTTAGCTTTGTGTTTTGTTTGTATGGATGGCAAGATTTGAGTTATTATTTTTTAATTTCGATTTCAGTTTTTACAAGCATGGGAATATATTCTTGCATACACCTTGGGAAAGACAGCACTCTAAATGGCTTAATCAACACTGTAAATCCTTTCCCATTTACTCAAATACGTGCATTGTTGAAATGTGTGTGCCAGTGGCATATTTTTTTAAGTCTATTTATCTGCCTGCCTGTAATCAGGACTATGTCAACTGTTGTCATTCTAAATGTTTCCTTTCTTTTTATCAAGCACATTTGCCTGATTGACCTTTTTTTTTCTCTGTCTTTCTATGGGGCTGCTCCAGGAGCCATGGCTAATCATCTTATAAGCAATGCTCTGCTTCGTCCGCATGGTACTAACAATCCCTATAATACATTGCTTGGGGAACCGGCGGTCTGTAACAACCCTTCTATCAGCATGTACAACGCACAAGGTGTGCTGGAGTTTATCTTAAGCTTTTCAAGTGAGAGTCCCACTTTATGTAGCTTTTACGGGCACATTCTATTTTCTTTTCTCCTGCCTTTTCTTTGTTTTGGAAGCAGTCACACAGACTCCTTTTACATTCTATCCCTCTTGGTGCTTTTTATTTTCCATTTTCCTGAGGTTTCCATAGCGAGAGATAGATGCCTCCTGATAAGCAAATGCCTGAGTCATCAGTATGTGTTTGTTTTCCTGTGCTGTTATGAAATGTATTGTGGTTTGTCATTCCTTCCCTGTTATTCATTTATTTCTATGTTAAATACCTGTGTCCTTATTGTGAGTAACGAGAATGTGTGTCTAAGGTAAGTAAGATAAAGGAGGACTTGATTCAGTAGTCTTAATGTTATAAGATTAAGGGAATAAATCTCTCTTTGCTGTCTCATGAAATTCACTCTGGACACAAGGCATTAGTATTGATGAAAGCATTAGATTAACTCCAGGGAGAGTACATTGACCTAAGCCATGGAGGAGAGAGCAGCAGGCTGGCTGGCAGCAGTCACTTCCCTTCTCCCTCAGCTAGCACAAGGCTATGGGAGTTGTTTCAGGCAAGCCACAGAAGTTCTTTTTGTACCATGCCTCCTGTTAAGAAGGTTTCTCCGTACATTGTCTTGCTTGAAAATTCTGCAAAAATCATCTCTCAAAATATAAGAAGCATACATATCTTTAAAAATCTTACAGTATAAGCTTCTTTTTTGTCTGTTTTTTTTTATTTGTTTGTTTTTTACAAGCATAAGAATTAGCTAGGGGCACAAATCATTTTTAAGTATCCTATTTCTGTTCGTGTAAAAAGACCATAGAAATTATTCAAGTTGCACAAATAAAAATCCCACCTAGTGATCCACTTATTTAAAAAGACGATGCACCCCAGAAAATCCTCCAAGATATGGACTATTTGATTCCTTTCAAGTTATTGTGATCTATTAGCAGTCGATTTCTGTTACACTCAGATCACTGGGAGGTTTTTCCTTGCCTGTTTTTAATCCGAGGTGAAGAGTTCGTGGTGTAATTGTGTAAACCTGTGCCCCATCCTAAAAAGGAGTGATCTCTGTGATGTGCCAGCAGCACCTGACACCATCTGGGTTTGCCCCAGTGCCTCCTTCCAGGTGCAAAGAATTATCTGAAAACTCTTTTCAGAGTATTAAAGTTATCCATTAAAGGGTGACTTTAAGATGTTTACAAGTAAATAACTGTGTGAACTTTCAGTCCCATCAACTTTCTTAAAGACTGCCTGTATAAGAACCACAGACTTTGAGAATGAAAAGGAAGGGCAGAGAGCATGAACTTCTTATTTGCAGTTATTCCTGTAACAATGGCCTCCACAGTTCAGGAGCCCATATATTCATCACTGAAGTGCTTGGTTTACTTTTCATGTGTGTGCATTTTGCCCTGGCTGTGCTGCTTAGGTTAATTTCCTGAGCTAAGAGGAGCCCTACTCTCTGGTTTTCTTTTTTTGGGGGGCCAGGGGGTGGAGGGATCCTTTGAATATTAAAAGCACCCAATATGTTTTCCTGTGACCTTCAATTTCCCTAATCAAACAGAATAATCAATGAGAGACAGTTTCTAGGATTTCATAGTCACCTATGCTGTCTTTTGTTTCTTAGGGTCCCTATGCCATCATGGTGCTCTATGAATTGTGCCCAGCACAGTAAGCCATATGTGGTTTGGCAGAACAGTGTGGTAGAAAAAAACATTTTTCATTGCCCTTTTATTTTCCGTAGGCAAAGTAACAAGTAAATATGTCATTATAAACAATTTAAAACATGCTGTGATATCAGCACATTTTAAATGATGTTATGTGACTATTTGCACCATATTTTTTAATTAATTGTACTCAACAGCATTCCACTTACACAAGATGTTGGTAACTATTTTTAATACTAAGTCAATATTACATTTGTTTTGTTTTTTATTTATTATATATAATTTATAATTGCTTGTAGAAGGAAAAACTAACAATTATTAATTTAAGTGTTTTCCCAACCTAATATATACCTTTTCATCTTCATCCAGAAATCAAGGAGTTTTTAAAACATGGAACACATGATTTAATAAGAGAGTTCTGGTGGTAAAACTCTTAGAGTAATCTCAACACTAAAGCTTAAAGCTGTCCTGCGGTAACCTAAACAAAATGCATAGAGATACAAAGAAGCCAAATATTTACAATGTGAAATTTAAAACATATGCACACAGTGTTAATCTTATGTAATCCATAACCAGACATTGTTATGTAAAATTATTAATAAATATATAAAGACTTCATCTAGATGAATTTGTCTTTTATTTCAGTAAATCTAAGAAATTCTACTAGGTATTCATTTTAAAAAAGTAGGCAATTTTGTTTTCAGAGTCAAAGTTGAAATTATGTGCCCATTTATATTATAGTTCTTTTTAAGACATGAAAGAACTATAGTCGTGCTTAGGGTAAATTTTGAAAACCTCGCCAAAAATAAATCTTGGTGATTGTCATACTGCTACTAATCTTATGCTTTCAGATTAATACACTTAAATTCTTACTGAAAGGTGAAATATTACACGAAATATAGGTGGTTCAGTATATACTGGAAGTGGTTCATATTGGATTGCCACTTAATTTTGTTCTGTGGCTCCTCTGACTCAGACATGCCAATGTTTTTCAGGCACTGGGACATTCAGTTTGAAATTATTCATTCTTGCTTGCCACACCTTAACTTAAAATTTGTAAAAGTGTACTTATAGTGTCACTGAAGTATATAACATGAGAAATAAGAATGAAGAATATACGTTTGTTATACTGGATTTACAGACTATTTATGGAACTATTTAAAATCTCATGTATAGTATTTCTGGACCATTATCTTCTTGTCAGTATGAGAAAGTAAATTTTTATGAAGATAAGACTCATTGAAACATCTGTCAAAACAACATTGTGCGAAGAGAAAGTCGTGATTTTACTAAAATAAATGTGCTTTTCTAGGTAATTGAATTCAAATCCAGAATTTTAAAGAAAGACACAAATTCGTAGAACAGTGAAGAGTGTATTATATTTGGTTGGAAGGAGAAGTTGTATAGAATATAAATTAATATTCCCTTATGACATCCAAAGCCCGTGGCAGAGGAGAACAGGGGATTGCTGCAGAGCCAGAAGTCTAGGATCACCTTTCTTATTCTTGCTCTTTTGAATTAGCAGTATGGCATCCAATGGAGGCCCAGGCTCTTTGGATTTTAGTTGCCTCACTTAATGAGCCACTGTGAGCCTGAAAGCATTTGGATGAGCTAATAAACAGCTGAGCTGTTTATTTTAAACTCTCCTTCTAAAGCTAATTCAACGTTTTAGATGGGAGTTCCCCTGCCTCTTAAAATGTGACACATCTCTTTTGTAAGAATAAAATCAATAGTTAAAATATAAAAACAATCTTCCTTTAGCCAGTAAATGACCAAACTATGAAAATATCCATTTGTAAGTCTGTGCAGGGGTTGGGGATGTAGCTCAGTGGTAGAGCGCTTGCCTAGCAAGCACAAAGCCCTGGGTCCAGTCCTCAGCTCTAGGAAAAAAAAGAGTTAGAGCAGCTGTGGGGATCGTGACTGGTAAGTCTGTGCAGCGAGCTTACACTAACAAAAATATTAGTGTCACAAATTAGACTGGTTGGCCAGGCAGTGGTGGCGCACGCCTTTAATCCCAGCACTCGGGAGGCAGAGGCAGGCGGATCTCTGTGAGTTCAAGGCCGGGCTGGACCGATAGCCTCCAAAACAATACAGAGAAACCCTGTCTCGTAAAAACCACAAAAAAAAAAAAAAATTAGACTGGTTGAATTACAAGCCAGAGTCTTCTGAAGTGATATGGCCCAGTAGTTGCCTTGATTTTATTTTTGGACATCTTAATTTTCCTGTAACAAATTTCCTGTAAACAAAACAGCAAGAGTAATTATTCTTCTGCTCTGATTACAAATAGGTTTTCTTTAGAATAAAATTTCTTGGGATTGTCTTTTAAATTATCTACTCATAAAATATTTTGTTAAGTATGATGATGCTACAAGCCAAAAGAAACTTCCTATTGAGGATACAAGTTTTTCTTCCACATATCAGGAGGCAAAATATTAAGTGGATTTGATATTTCCCCTGTAGTTAAATATCTGCTTAATGTGAGCTCCAAAAATGGTAGTCTTGATCCTCTAATTTTAAACAACACAGCATCTGTCCAGGTATAGTGGAGAGAGTAATACTCGTACAGGCAAAGAGAAGAAACATAGTGACAAAAGAACACAGTTATGAAAACATAAACTCGGGTTTTCTTTCTGTGTTTTATTTTTAATTTCACCAAAAAATTTTAAGAATATATTATGTTCCTACAGCAGGTACTTTCTAATATCTCATGGGTATCATATTGAAATGCAGTGGTAGAAATAATCGTAACTTACTCAAGCAGTGGTGGTGTACATGTTTAATCCCAGCACTCACACTCGAGAGGAGGCAGAGGTTGATGGATCTCTTGAGTTCGAGGTCACCTTGATCTACAGAGTGAGTTCCAGGATAGCCAGGGTTGCACAGAGAAACCTTGTCTCAAAAAAAAAAACAACAACAACAACAAAAAAAAAAACAAACAAAAAGGAAGGAAGAAAGACAGAAGGAAAGGAAGGAAGGAAAAGACAGAGGAAGTCATAGCTTACCCTTCTTTCATCCTCTGGTTTGTGTGACAATTTTAAGTGTAATACAAATGTATATAAAATTTGTTAGCTATAGAAGCACGTATTATAGCATCACTGCATTGGTGTGTATTGGAGGACTCTTTGTTCCTGGCTAACATCTCAGTATTTGAATGATGATAAACCATGTAACACAGACTCATGAATTTGGGGGTAGGGGGGATGATTTCCTGTGACTCTTTTTTCTGCATATCATCAATTTGCTTTTGACTCACGTTTCTCCTATTGTCGCTGTAAGCTTACTCGTTGTTTTTTCTTTCCTTTTCTTCATGCTGTCGTTTAGAGCCCTACAGAGAGACAAGTATGGGAGTAAAGCTAAACATTGCATATCAAATGTAATTTTTTTCAGTTCACTTTTATTGCATCACATATAGATGATGTAGTTATTAAAAACAGTTCATCTCACAATTTCAAAACTAAAGAGCCTATAAATTGACTTCTATAAATATCTGCTAATAGAGATTAGACGCTTTTGTTGTCTGATTCTTTTATTCTGTCACATAATCAACATAATTGTTAAGTCTCATGTAGTGTTTGTGTGAGTTAAATTGTTTTTAAATTAAGCATTTCTTTGCGAAGTGACCCATAAACTTTTAATTTTAATTAATGCATTTCATCGTTAAAAATGTGTCCCATTGCAACATGCCCACCTTATTTTCTATGATTGTCGTAAGTCCAATACCAAATGCATTGACAACAAAATTAAAAAAATGTGTTTCAATGCATTAACAACATAATCATAATCATTAAGCGTATCATACCAGCCTCTACAACAGCAGTCACCTGTCATATGCAGCACCTTAAGCAAACATTTACTTCTTTTCCTAACATTGTGAATTTGTGTACCAGATATTTTACGACATGAAAATAAATCGCTTCAACCTATGTCTGTGGTGACTGCTTATTAATGGATTTTATGAATTGCTATTTTTGAAATCTGTTTTACTTGAATGTAAAGTATTGGAAAGTCCATATAAAATTGGCATATATGTGACATGTCGTTTCAGATGTCATTGAACTGGGTTTTCATAAATATAATTGCATCACAGATATAGAATGAGTGCTATATTTTCAATATTTAGAAGTGTATTGAGAGGTTTAAGAGAATTTTTCAAGTTAAATTTTTGGACATACTCTTCCTTATTTATCAGCACTGGTTAAATGTGTAGGGTTTTTTTTTTTCTTTGTCGATGTTCTTAAAGTGATTTATGAAACTATTATAGAATCTTGAACTTCTGCTTATTCAAGGGAATGCAAAAACCTTGAAGAAGTTTGTGGTTCAATTTATTTCCCTGCAGCTGTTTCTTAAAAGAATAAAATGTTTATCTTCTTTAAATCTAAATTTTAATATATCCCAAGTCATCAATCATTATGATGGTAATTTTAATAATAATATTTCACTTATAGGAATAAAACCCTGTGTTTTTACACATACTTCTGTAGTATTTTTTTAGTGACCCTAAACAATAACGTATGGGTTAATATATAGTAGTAACTAAAGTGATTACAGTTGAAAAGTACAAAAAAAATTCGAACACTTTTCAAAGTATAAATTATCTCCATGTGCCACTTTTTTGACTGGGCATTATTTCATGACTTGCAGATTTAATATAATCCTTTTGTGCTTTTGTATGAAACAATTATTTTAATATTCCTAAATTATATTCCAAATTACCAAAAGCTACTTATTTTGCTTTTGAATTACATATTCAAAGTGCCACCCATAAGTTATGTTATAGCTATTTTAGAGATATGTGAAGTCAGAGATCACGATTTAACTGACATTGATTTGTATAAATTCAAAGCAATCAATGGCTACATAAAAATCTTACTTTAATTTACCAGTTACAGCTAAATACACTTCATGTATCCGTTTCTGTTTGTGTGAATTGGAAATTAATAACAGTTAACTTTAAAATTTATTTTGAATAGTTCTTTTCTACTTAAAACATTTCTGTTAGATTTTTGGATTTTATATATATATATATATATATATATATACTTGCTGACATATATAGATTTACTAGTGATTTTTGTTTCTTTCCATTTTAAATTTAAGATGCTAGCAATTTATACATATTTTAGATTCCATGAATGTTTCT
Source organism: Mesocricetus auratus (assembly GCF_017639785.1). Lineage (NCBI taxonomy): Eukaryota > Metazoa > Chordata > Mammalia > Rodentia > Cricetidae > Mesocricetus > Mesocricetus auratus. The sequence goes on from NW_024429190.1 coordinate 59,467,737, forward strand.
GATTTTGTGTTTGTGTATGTACCTGTGTGTGTGTGTGTGTGTGTGTGTGTGTGTGTGTGTGTGTGTGTGTGTGTTCGATGGCTCATTGGATATAAATGTCATAGTGTCTTGTAATCTTTTTCAGAGGGGCTTCTGAACAATGCCAGGGATACAAGTGTCATGGATACTCTACCACTGAATGGTAACCATGGCAACAGTTACAGCATTGCTGGCGGTGAATACCTGAGCAACTGTGTGCAAATTATAGACCGTGGCTATAACCACAACGAGACCGCCCTAGAGAAAAAGATCCTAAAGGAACTCACTTCCAACTATATCCCTTCGTACCTGAACAACCACGAGCGCTCCAGTGAACAGAACAGGAATATGATGAACAAACTGGTCAACAACTTAGGCAATGGGAGTGAAGATGACGCCATAGTCCTGGACGACGCGGCGTCCTTTAACCATGAGGAGAGTCTGGGCCTGGAACTCATTCATGAGGAATCGGATGCTCCCTTGCTGCCCCCGAGGGTTTACTCCATGGAGAACCACCAGCCACACCATTACAGCAGGAGGCGGCTCCCCCAGGACCACAGCGAGAGCTTCTTCCCTCTGCTAACTGACGAGCACACAGAAGACCTGCAGTCACCGCACAGGGACTCTCTGTACACCAGCATGCCGGCCCTGGCCGGCGTGCCCACTGCAGACAGCGTGACCGCCAGCACCCAGACCGAAGCCGCAGCGGCCAAGGGTGGTGATGCCGAAGATGTTTACTACAAAAGCATGCCAAACCTCGGCTCCAGAAACCACGTGCACCCGCTGCACGCCTACTACCAGCTGGGGCGCGGCAGCAGCGACGGATTCATAGTTCCTCCCAACAAAGATGGGGCCTCTCCGGAGGGGACTTCCAAAGGACCCGCACACTTGGTCACTAGTCTATAGAAGATGACACGGAGATGGCAACCAGCAGGACTGCAAACACCCAGTGGACCATTCTGAGTCGATGTGAGCAGTGGTCATCCTGTGTACTCCGACATCTGATGCTGTTCTCAAAAGAGAGAGACTCTGACATTTTTTTTTTAACTTGAATTTTTAGGTCGGCCCAGGGGAGAAAGCTAACTGCTGAGATGCTCCTGTGCCCCATTCTTTCCCGCCTATCCCCTCAGATGGAGACTTCATTATGTTAATGAACGAGATATGAAGAAAATGGCGCTCATTTGTGGCCTTGTTGAATTATGTTGTGTTTGTTTTAACATCTCTGATGCTCTGTTACTAGAATCACAAGGACCTGTTGTTTCGTTTCGTTTCGTTTTGTTTTTTTTTTTAAAAAGGCCAGAACAATTGTTTGAAATTCGTAACAATGCTGCATCTAGATTGGAGTGCTGCTGCCCAGCCGTAGAAGCAGAGCAGAACTGTGTCACCTAGAGGTTCATGGTCACTCACGACTTGAGTTCACCACAGCGGGAATAGCTGTGCAAAACAAAAGCAAAACAACAAAATTAATAATCTGATGGAGGGGAATCTAGAATTATATGCTAAATGCATATTTTATGATTTGCTGTATTAACTGATGATAAAACTAATGGCAGAAAAAATTTGAACAATTTCTATGTAATGTACAGATACTAGCATCGCGCATATAGTCTGCTTTCTGTTCCTCCAGAATTTGAGTCCTGTTAATGTAGTGGCAAAGAAGAAACTTTCTTTTGTGCTAGTCTTGCAAGTTTGTCTACCAGTAAAAGAGCAAAGTTTCCTTCCTTTCTTTCTTTCTTTTTTTCTTTTGTCCCCTATCCCCTCACCTTTTTTTTCTTTAAAAGTTCACCTGGCAAAAATAATAATAATAATAATAAAGAAATGAAGCTATCACTTTATAAGAATCATTTTCTAGTAATGCAAACAAATTATTTTTTACAAAAAATAAAATAAAATAAATAAAATTAGACGTCCTTCCCTAACTATATATCTTTACCCAGCCCGAATATTTCCAACACCATTTTTCAAATTAGAGCAGGACAAATTTTATGTTTCCAGGGCACATCTGTTGTAATGCAAAGCGTATTTGGCAAGCAGTTCATCACCAAGGCAGTAGCTATGATTCTAGAAGCTAAGAGGTGTCTATAGGGCTAGAGGGGCTTCTGCATGTGAAAAGCTGTATTCCATAGGCGTTCCAGTGCTGAAGGCGCAGTCCGACCCCGTGAGGGCGGCTGTGCTGCCAACAGTTAGAGGACATTCACTCCCTCGTAGTGAGAGTTGAAAGGTCAAATTATTTTGAAATGATTTTTTAAAAGTCTTCTGTTAACAGGAACATTTATTTATTTGACAGGATTTTAAGTAATGTAGGAATACAAATGGTATATTAGCAGCACATACAATTTTTTTTAAATTTATGATCCATTTTGTATGGTCTCAAGTTGGATGACCTCATTACTAATATTTGTTGTAAAAGTGAAACTTGTTTGCCAACCAATAAACAACTGATTGAGATTTAGATGAGATTGTTTTGACGTATGTACTATATTATCAAGTACTGTTTTCATCTGTCTTGCCTTTCCTTTCCTCCCTTTTCAGAATATAAACTTTCCTTTTCCTCATCCTTGGTGACCCAAGTGAGCCACACAAAAGGAATCAATCTGACTTGAATATCCAAGCACAATGCGTTAAAGGTTTTGCAGAGAAAGTCAACCACGGAAATGGGGTGGGCTGAAACAGGATGAGGTACTCACCATCCAGTGGGTTAACAACAAAGATGACTGTGTGTCTACTTATAAACCAGCTCGAATCGCTAGGCTTATGTCTAAAGACACATTTATTCCATAGTTTAAATAATCACATTTGAGAGAGTCCTCTTTTTCCCCCTTTTTGCAAGCTCCATTTTGATGGAGAAATTTGGAAATTTTAAATTTACTCCGTTAAGAGATGCAATAGTAACAGCACAGAGTGTATTCATTGCAGAAGAGGACAAGACCTTTAAAATGGACACACTGTATTAGGTTTTTTATGGCAATCTCAAAGGAAATTTTTTGTATTAATTGTCTTCCATCCCTCTGACTTTTTCTTTTGTAGTCATCTGACACCCCACACTACCCCCACTGCATGCTCAGTACCTTCATGCCTCATCTGTTAGACAGGTTTTACACTATTTTTGTTTTCATTTTTTTCAGCTTATGGGGGAAATAAAGACAAAACAAATTTTTTTCAAGAGAGCAATCTTGCACTAGCAGTTTCTTTTGTTTCTTTTTTTGTTTGTTTTTGTTTTGTTTGTTTGTTTTTTGAGGCAGGGTTTCTCTGTGTAACTTTGGAGCCTGTCCTGGAACTTACTCTGTAGACCAGGCTGGCCTCAAACTCACAGAGATCCATCCGCCTGCCTCTGTCTTCCTGAGTGCTGGGACTAAAGGCTTGCGACACCATCGGCAGGCACTACCAGCAATTCCTAAGCAAGAAGCCCCACTTAGAATAAAGCTCAAATGAACCTGCCAAGTTACATTTTCTGTAATATAGCCATGGGTGTACTTTATGAAAGTCTACATACTAGCCATCAACAAATGACAGATCAAACTGAGAAGAGCTGAAAGTGGGCTTAGCCAGTTATCCATAATCTTTAAGTTGTGTGACCGAAGAAAAGTGTGTTGGGCCAGGGCACATGTTAATCTGAAAGCCATTTCAAAGCAACTCACAGATCATTCCATTTTAGTCAGCTGATGTGAATATTTTCTTTAAGTCCATGGACATTTTAATTTGGAGAAGAAATACTAGCATTAGAAGTAATTAGTTTTCCCTGTGTCGTGGCAATACTAACCCCCTAAAGTGGTTTAATCCACCAATGATATATATATATATATATATATGGTAATTAAAATATCGCTTTGTGGGGGCATATCTAAGGCAGCCTTGGAAATATGAATATTGTCTGTGGACTGCAAGTACTTGTGTTTGATTTGAAAACAAATGAAAACAATCACAGAAAAAGCAGGTTTCATGGAAAATGGAAAAACGACTTTAATTCAGCTTGTTAGTACTCTGATATTGACACCTCCCTATATGATACTTTGTGTTTCATTATAGGGAATTTGAAACAGGTAGCCTCCCATTTCTACAGGGAACAGCTTGAAGAAATCATTTGGATACATAAACCCATGTAGAAGCCCTTTGCCTATTATAGGTTCACTTTGCTGTTGCATCAGGATGAAAGGGTCATTGTAGACCCCTTATACATCATAACTGGTGTGCTTCAGAACTAATTAGGATCCCCAAGTTTTCAGAGGGAGGAAGTCTCCCTTCCCTATGTGTCTCTGATTAAACAAAATAAAAAGTGAGTAAAGAACTGACTGTTCATCATATTAGTAGAAATTTGCATATTCATTTAGTCTTGTATATACCAGCTAGATTAAGTCCTGAATCTGACACTTCCTCCCACCCACCATTTCATGTAAAGCCACTGACCTACTAATACTATTAATTTTTCCCTCATTCTAGAACCTTTTGTTGACTCTAGGTTTTCAGCACCCTATTGCATATTTTCCATGAAATAAATTTCTATCAAATAACTCAGTGTACATACATAGCACATTGTTTAGACAATTGCAAGAGAAAATCATGTAAATGAAACAAACCAATTATTGCTTCCTAGTAAATAATATTTTTATATTTTACACTTGAATTTTTTTTCCTTGTTGCGGTCTTAAGTAGTGTGATACTTTGTCAGGGCACTAGCTAATGGACCTCAGGTTTAATTGGTTCTTATATTGATGGCTTGTTGGATAGCCAATATTGCTAATTGATAACATTTATAAGTAAATACAAATTCAGAGAAAAATTGATTGTAATTCAGTTAAATTTTATGGACATCATTCTTTGTTTTTATATAGTAAATTTGAACACATGAGAAATAAATGTCCAAGTCTTATGTTAGAATAGTCTTAACGAGTAAAAAGAATTGGCATGAGAACAATTATATTACAATAAAAACAATCAGGGAATTATGTTAAACAAAATCAGGTAATTAAATTAGTCATAATTTCTTATTTAAAAAGTCCATGGTGGCTCTAAATTTAAACATAATATATGATGTGTACTGTTTTAAGACCACCAGTATAATTTTAAAAATTTACACAGTAAACTAATATTTTAAAAACTAGATCTTTAATCCTTAGTGTTAACTTAGTGTGATGCATCCCCTGACTTTTAAGGTAACATTAAAAATTTTATCAGTGACTAACTGAAGTTTTTTAGGAAGAGGAAACAAAATAGCTTTTGTCTGAAGATCAACTCTGAACTAAATTGTACCCACTCCATATTAAAGAAAATATGTAATTTTTGGAGTCATTCTTTAGTACTCTATCAAAATCCTATTATTTTCAATGTTTAGGGAAGACATCAATAAAATAGGCAAACAAACAAAAATCACTTTATAAGTACACATCAATTTAAAGAGTCAAAAATAAACAAGCCCAAAACCTGGTTTTAAACAAGTGTGTGTTGTTTAAAACAAATGCCAAAGCTTGTCACTTAAACAACTACCATGCATTGCTAATTAAAATTTAGATTTCCCTGTGTCAAATTTTAGGAAGCTGAAGACACAGAAAGGATGCAAACATATGGAAATACGGGCTTTGGAGCTTTTTTGTATAAATGAATTCTATGTAAGAATTTACTTGGAGTTCATAAAATAGACTCAAAGGAGTAAACTTAGTTTTTTTAATCAGAAAATTTGTCTGTGTTAAGCAATCTGAAAAAATGTTTTTAGATATCTATACCTTCATTTGTAATCCAAAAGTATCAATAGTTGTGATACTTGCTTGTGTCCTGGTTAAGCCATAGGGGGTATCATGTTTGCTTCAAAAAGGAAACTAGTCTTTTAATTTGCACCTGTCCATGTGTTTACACAATCTAATTATTTTTGTAAGTTTCATAGGAAGTAACTTTTTAGTTATTAATTTTGTGTTTTTTTCCCCAATTAGCCAGGTAGTTACTATAATTTTGTATATTCTCATTTTAAGTAATTAGCTTATCCTTTTTTTCAAAAACTAACAAAAAAAACATCAGTTTGCTGCTAGCACTTTTAGGTTAATATTAAAATGTTTTACCTCTGAATATACTTTTTATGCTTTAACTGTCTTAACAGTATGTCACCTGTATTCTCATTTAATAAGTTTCCTCTCTCCCATAGAGCATAGTAAATATAAGCAGAAAACTAATTAATACGAAGATGTAAGGAAGAACACATGGACACCAACCTCTTCCAATACTCTAGTCTTTTAAACCATAGCATGAACAGAAGGAATCAGAACCAGGCTGGCATTGCTAAATAAACAAGACCTACATTAGAATTCTAGAGAAAAGATTTCCAGGGAGAAGGGGTAAAATCACTTGCAACAATAAAAAGCTTTTGCACCTGATATTAATGATGTGGTAAGAAAAAATTTAATTCCCCGAATTTTCATCATCTAATACCACAGAAAGTACATCATGCTTTTAGTGCTTTCAAAACATTTCTCATCTGGTTAGCTCTTGTTGCAAAGAAATTTCAATACTTCGTAAATGTTTCTAAAGTATAAGCATTTTGCCTCCATTCACCTTCACTCTCGGATCTTCTGACTATTGTGCACCAACACACTTAATGCGACTGGTAGTTTTCTGATTTTAAAGCTTCAGTCTCTCTTGTAAACAGTGAATTGATATTAGAAGTATGTACATTGAAAGAAGTAATGGCCAATCAATATACTTATTACAAAATAATTCTTTATATATATTAGTATTATTGACTTAACAAATTATTGCCATGCTTAAAGTCTTACTCTCATGTCCTACTCAATTACTCTAGTCAAGTTTACACAATTCTGCAGAGCTGTACATGTGTTGGACTGCTAAAATACCTAGCAACGCAAAGCAGGATCCCCAGTGCTTCTTTCATTCTAGAACGGTGAAGGGAAGATCTTGAAGAAAGAGGGAGTTAACTAGGCTGCTAAAGATCTGAGTTAGACATTGTTCTTTAGACCCAATAGCTTTACATTAGAATGCTGTAATTGTTGATCTAAAGAGGAGGATGCACAGAGTCTACTTAAGTTGGAGAATTTAAATTTGTTTTACTGGCTCAACACTGCAAAAATTCATGGCACATTAAACAGAAAATACATTCAAGAAACAGATATAAAATAACTTTGTAAAGCTTAAAAATTACTCCCCCCCCCCGCACTCCACTCTGAACCTCCCCCTACCCCCCCCCCACCCTGGTGGTTGAAACCAGGCAAAATGATCCTGACAACTTGATTGATTGACTTCAAAAGATGTCTCACTAAATTAGTGTATCAGTGATATTTGGGAGTGGTGGGGTGTTTCAGAGCTGGAACATGGTAGATAGGACATTGTGGCCTCTTATGCTAAAAGCTGACTATCACTCTATAGTGTTGTTTCCAGTGTCTCTTATTTCAACTCTTCCCAATGGTCGATGATTGGATTGATATTTTGAATCACGAAAGACAAGGAAAATCACTGAATGTTGGTTTTCATACCCCAGTGGAGAGTAAAAATTTCCTTTGCCATCCAGAATAATAAAAGATGTTTTGTCTTGAAGAGCTGTACTGATAGCAGGATGTGTGTGTGTGTGTGTGTGTGTGTGCTTTGTAGAAATGTCTCCTTTATGTATTCTAACACTGATGTTAATATTCTAACATCTAATATTTCCTGTAAACTATAAATTCAAAAACAGTAGAACCAGTTTGTTCTCCCTTGGCTTCTATGAACAAATTGGAATAGGACAGACAATTGGGAAAGTTTCCAAATTGTATTTCTTAACAAGATTTAAATTTAATTCCTGATACACGTCTCTTAAAAATAGTTTAATTCCAAGACGAATAACTAATAGAGCTATTGTCCTCACAGGAACAATCATATAACTATTGCAACTTTGGTCTCATAGAATTCTCCTATATTCACATATGACACTATTCTGACCATGCACAACAATAAAATTTCAAGTTATTGGATTCCCCCCTTGTACAAACTTTTTATCTTTTTATTATTGCTTTGTACAATCACATGTAAAATCATGAGCTTCAAAACTCAATAAAATGTCAGTAAACAATCAGTGATGTAGTTACTGTTGTCATATGGAGACTTTCAGAGCTTTGGTGTTGAGGTAGTGTTTCAAGCTATAGGATAAAACCTAATAATGTATTTCCTGTGTCTCTCATGCAAAAACTCTACCAACCTTCCCTCACATACTGTACATAAAGTAGGAGGACTTGCTTTTCCTTTGTTTTTAAAGAAATGTTACTATTAGAACTATCTGTTAAACATTTGTCATCTACAGGAAGATATATTTGATTCATTTACTTTTTGACCTTGAAGCTTGCTATCCAATATATATATAATGAAAGTTAGCCTTATATCTTCTGTATCATCTTAATTTCCCTCATTCAAACAGAATCATGAGAACCAATCATGGAACCTTGAGTCAAAGTAGATTTTTCAAGCTCTATGCTGTTACATGCTATTCTTTGAAATAACAGTACAGTATAGATTAGTAAGTACTTTGAATTACACAATAGAAATTATTTGATTATCATTCCATGGCATCTGAGATTTTTATTATTTTTAAATTATTATACTACATCATGTAAATAATCACATGCAAAGAAATTAACCCATCCCCTTTCTATTTTAATAAGAGAGGTGCAGACACTTAAATGAAATATTGAATAAATATGAATCTCAAAGATTTTGCAAAACTTATTTCACTGGGCAGTAAAGTGCACATATAGAAGGCTATTGAAAACAATCTATACTGAAGGGACACAAGCAAGTGCAATAGGCCAGCAAGGTTTCTTTACACCTTTCTACCCATCAAGACATTCCATAGACAAGCCTGCCTTGAAATTTGATCTTGTCACTTATCAGTTCTATTCTTTTGAAAACATTTTAAGAGCAGGGTCTCCCATCTTTAAGTATTGCAAAAGTAATTCTTATGTGTTACATGAATTTCTAGACAAAAGTCATCCTGAAAATCAAATGAATTCTGAGTTAATTATAAGTAGAGCATTTGTGTCTTTGATTCTATTAGGTTCTTGCCCCTAATGGTTATATAATAGCAATATGATTCTAATGCAGATCAAAGCTCCACTCTGGTTCATATGACAGGCTTATGACATCATCAGATCATGTGGCATATTTCTTAGTGTTCATATGCTCACTTTTTCAGAATTCTGTCTTTACTGAATAATAAACACTTTTATTTTTCAGTGCAATAATAGATCATTTAGATCTTCACTCAGACTTATCTAATTATAAACAATGGTTTGTTGTTTAAAAAATATCTGGAAGATGTGAAACTAAACAGATTTTCTTTACTATAAAATATTAAATGCTATGCTGCCTACGTGTTATGCTGCTTCCTAAGATTATTTGATCAAGAAATCCTCAAAGTCACTAAAGAATGATATACAGATGATCAAATGATTCACTGTGAACTCATTGGGAGCTGAATATTTTGTACCCAAGTAATGTATGTCAGTGAAATACTAGGGTGTGACTCCTCTAACATTAACTGGCTTTCCAATTTATGAGAAACAATGTTATAAAAGTGTGTCCCAAATGTTGGCTTCCAGTTTCTAGGTGGAGACAGAAAAATTTAGATGAATGTTTCTAACCATAACCATTCTTTGAAAATAGCATCTTAATTTCTAATATCAAATGTTCAATTTGGTTGCAAAAACTGAAGACAAAAGTGTAGTATATTCTCCTTTCAAGCGTTTCCCCTTTTATAAAGTGCATAAAAATAAGGTGGCAATCTTGTCAAAATGAATTTGACATGTTCTAGTTCATGAGTGTATCTCAGGTTCTAAATTGTAAGCATGTGTTCTGGGGATACTCAAGATAGTGTCAAGATTCTGGGAATTTTTCTGCTTTCTGTATGTTACAAATTTCCCCCTTCAAAAGTAGCTACTTTTATATACTTATAAATATATTACAGGCAAAGTTTCTAGATATTGCTCAATTTTACCAGAAGTCAACTGTAAATGTGGTTGGAAATAAATACAGGATATGTCACTGCAATAGTATCAGGGGTAAAATCCTTACTCTGCCACTGTACTAATTAAGGTTAAAAATGACATAGGAAAGTTGGAGAATATACACAAATAAATGTGCATGTCTTCAGGCATATGCATGATATATATGTACATACATACACAACATATAAGTATGTGTATTTATGTAATTGCACAGAGTTGGTCACCAGCTGTAAGTTCTGTATTCTGTGGATCAAACAAACGGCAGATGGAATGTCGTTGAAAAACAGTGTATCTGCCCTGAACATGCAGAGACATTTTCCCTAAACAACATGGCATAATTATTTATATAACATTTACATGTACTAGCTACTATGAATAAACTAGAAATTGTTTTAAGTTTACTGAAGGATGTTAAAGTTACAATCAAATATTTCACCATTTTATATTAAGGATTTATGCACTTGTTGATTTTTAAAACCAGCATAGCATTATAAAAAGATTCCAATATATATTGAGGTGAGGAGACCAAGTGTATAGTTGCTTATTTGCATACATATATAATACACTATATATTATAATACTATTTGTATATGAAATAAAATGTATATATAGTAATTGCCCTTTATGAAAATAGTCTTGGTTAAATGATATTCCTATTCATGGTTATCTAAAACACACCAAATATAATTAATAAAGATAAACCAACTAGTTTGACCATAAGAAAGAGAATTATTTGAAGTGTAACCAGAGAGGCTTGTGGGACTTTTACTTATCTGTAAAATGAAGAATAACCACACATGTAGGTAGAGCAAAAAGTAAGAAGTAAAAGAATGCCTCGAAAGCTAACTAATTTCTTTTTTTTTATTTTAATTTTAAATAGCTTGCTTCACATATCAATTCCAGTTCCCTCTCCCTCCCCTCCTCCTGCATCCCTCCCATCCTCCACCCCCCCCCCCCCCAAGCCTCTCACCCTATCGCCACTTCCTTCCACACAGGGAATGTCTAGAGTCTGTCGTTTTACTCAGGGCAGGGTCCAGGCACTCCCCTAAGAGTCCAGGCTGAGAGAGCATCCCTCTTTGTGTTATGGACACACGAAGTCCGCGTGTATGCCAGGGATAAACACTGATCTACTGCCCAGGGCCCCATAGGTTGCCCAGGCCTCCTCACTAACTCTGACACTCAGGGGGTCTGGATCAGCCCCATGCTGGCCTCCCAGCTGTCGGTCTGGGGTTCCAGAGCTTTCCCTTGTTCAGATCAGCTGTCTCTGCTGGTTCCCATTCTTTGCTCATCGCTCCTCTCTCTCTGTCACTGGGTTCCATGGGTTCAGTTCAGTGTTTAACTGTGGGTGTTTGCCTCTGCTTTCATCAGTCACTGGATTAAGGTTCTAGGATGATTATAGACATCAAGATCATTATCAGGAATGGCCATTTAAGGTGGTCTTTCCACTATTGCTTATGCCAGTTGATGTCATCCCATTAGATCAATAGAGGTCTCACTAGGGCCAGATCCCTCTTCCCCCTATTCTACCTCCCACTCAACCTTCCTGTTCCCCAATGACATACTCTCTCTTCTTCTTCTCCCCCTTTCTTCTTCCCAGCTCCCACTTCCCCCCACCCCTCGCTGTGTTCCCAGTCTGTTCAGAAGATCTTGCCTCATTCTTCTTCTCTGGGGTACCGTGCATATCTCTCTTAGGTTCTTTCCTGTTTCCCAGACTCTCTGTCAGTGGGAGTGCAGACTGGCACTATCCTGATTCATGTCTAAAATCCATATATGAGTGAACATACATACCATGTTTCTCTTTTTGTGACTAGGTTACCTCACTCACGATGGTTTCTTCTAGCGCCATCCATTTACATGCGAATTTCAAGATTCGATTGTTTTTTTTTGTTTTGTTTTTTTATTTTTTATTTTATTTTCTTTGCTGAGTATTACTCCATTGTGTAAATGTATCACATTTTCTCTATCCACTCTTTAGTTGAGGGGCATCTAGGTTGCTTCCAGGTTCTGGCTGTTACAAATAAGGCTACTATGAACATAGTGAAGCAGATATCCTCATTGTATGAATTTGCATCTTTTGGATATATGTCTAAGAGTGGAATTGCTGGTTCTTTTGGTAGATTGATTCCCATTTTCCTGAGGAATCTCCATACTGATTTTCAAAGTGGGTGTATGAGTTGGCACTCTTTAGCTGCTCTTAATATTTTCTCTTTATTCTGTAGATTTGATGTTTTGATTATTATATTGCGAGGTGACTTCTTTTTCTGGCCTAGCCCATTTGGTGTTCTGTAAGATTCTTGTATTTTCATAGGCATATCTTTCTTTAGGTTAGGGAAATTTTCTTCTATGATTTTGTTGAATATGTTTTCTGTACCTTTGAGCTGTATTTCTTTGCCTTATTCTATACCTATTATTCTCAGATTTGGCTTCTTTATGGTGCCCCATATTTCCTGGATATTTTGTGTTATGGATTTGTTGGTTTTGAGATTTTCTTTGGTTGATGACTCTATATCCTCTAATGAGTCTTCAACACCTGAGATTCTGTCTTCTATCTCTTGTATTCTATTGGTGATACTTGCATCTGTAGCTCCTGATCGTTTACCCAGCTTTTCTATTTCCAGCATCCCCTCCTTCTGTGTTTTCTTTATTGTTTCTATTTCAGCTTTAAATCCTTCAACTGTTTGGTTGTTTTTTCTTGGTACTCTTTATATTCTTTGAGACATTTGTTTATTTCTTGAATTTTTTAGGTCGCATTTTTCACCATTTCATGATTTTTTGTTAGTTTTTTCTCCTATTTCTTTAAGGGAGAGAAGGGAACACTCCTCCACTGCTGGTGGGAGTGCTTCGTCTATGTAGTGCTTTTCAGGTCTTGCTGGCGTTGCTTCTAGATTCTGGGTGTCTGCTTCTGCTTCCATCAACTACTAAATGAAAGGCTCTTGGATGGCATATAAGGTGGTCATCAGTCTCATTATCCGGGAAGAACATTTAAGGTAGCCTCTCCACTATTGCTTAGATTAATTGGGGTCATCCTTGTAGATCTCTGGACATTTCCTTAGTGCCAGATTTCTCTTTAAACCTATAATGGCTCCCTCTGTTATGGTATCTCATTTCTTGCTCTCCTCTATTTTTCCCCTGCCTCAGTCTTCCTATTCCCTCATGTCTGCCTCTCCCCTCCTCTTCTCCCTTCTCTTTCTTCTAACTCCCTTACCCCTTCCCCCATGCTCTCAAAAAGCTCAGTATATCTTGTCCCTTTCCCGTTCTCTGGGGGACCAAGCAAGTCTCCTTTAGGGTCCTCCTTGTTTCCTAGCTTCTCTGGAGTTGTGTAGGCTCGTAGTCCTTTGTTCTATGTCTAAAATCCATATAGGGGTTAGTACATACCAGGTTTGTCTTTTTGTGACTGGGTAGCTCACTCAGGATGGTTTCTTCTACTCTCATCCATTTCCCTGCAAATTTCAAGATTCCATTGTTTTTTTTTCTGCTGAGTAGTACTCCATTGTGTAAATGTGCTACATTTTCTCTATCCATTCATTAGTTGAGGGGCATCTAGGTTGCTTTCAGGTCCTGGCTATTACAAATAAGGTTGCTATGAACATAATTGAACAGATGCCCTTGTTGCATAAATGTGCATCTTTTGGGAACATGCCTAAGAGTGGAATTGCTTGGTCTTATGGTATACAGAGTCCCATTTTCCTGAGGAACCACCATACTGATTTTCAAAGTGACTGTACAAGTTGGCATTATCACCAGCAGTGGAAGAGTGTTCCCCTTTCTCTGTATCCTCTCCAGCATAAACTGTCATTGGTGGTTTTGATTTTGCCCATTCTGACATGAGCAAAATGGTGTCTCAGAGTTGTTTTGATTTGTATTTCCCTAATGACTAAGGATGCTGATTACTTTCACAAGTGTATTTCGGCCGCTTTAGATTCTTTTATTGAAAACTCTCTAGTCCTGTACCCTATTTTTTAATTGGATTATGTGATGTTTTGGTGAATAGCTTCTTGAATTCTTTGTATATTTTGGAAATCAGTCCTCTGTCAGATATGGGGTTGGTGAATATCTTTTCCCATTCTCTGGGCTGCTTTTTTGTCTTGTTGACTATGTCCTTTGCCTTACAGAAGCTTCTCAGTTTCAGGAGGTCCCATTTGTTAATTGTTGATCTCAGTGTCTGTGCTCCTGGTATTATGTTCAGGAAGTAGTCTCCTGTAGCAATTCATTCAAGGGTAGCTCCCACTTTCTCTTCTAACAGGTTCAGTGTGGTTGGATATTTGTTGAGGTCTTTGATCCATTTGGACATAAGTTTTGTCCATGGCAATAGATATGGATCTATCTGCAGTCTTCTACAAGTCAGCATCCACTTATGACAGCACCATTTGTTGAAGATACTTTCTTTTTTCCCTTGTATAATTTTAGCTTTTTTTGTCAAAAATCAGGTGTTTGTAGGTGTGTGGGTCCATATCAGGTTTTCAATTTGATTCCATTTGTCTACCTGTCTATTTTTGTACCAAGACCAAGCTGTTTTTAGGACAATAGCTCTATAACAGAGCTTGCAGTCAGGGATGGTGATGTCTCTCGATGTTCCTTTACAGGGTTGTTTTGGCTATCCTGGGTCTTTTATTTTTCCATGTAAAGTTGAGTATTGTTCTTTCAAGGTCTGTGAAGAATTGTGCCAGTATTTTGATGGGGATTGCATTGAATCTGTAGATTTATTTGGTAAGATTGCCATTTTTACTATGTTGATCCTACTTATCCAAGAGCATGGGAGATCTTTCCATTTTCTGTTATCTTCTTTAATTCTTTTCTTTAAAGACTCAAAGTTCTTGTTATACAGGTCTATCAGTTGTTTGGTTAGTGATACCCCAAGGTATTTTATGTCGTTTGTGGCAATTGTAACGAGTGATGTGTCTCTGATTTCTTTCTCAGCCCCTTTATCATCTGTATATAGTAAGGCTACTGAATTTTTTTGTGTGTTAATTTTTTGTCCTGCCACTTTGCTAAAGGTGTTTATCAGCTGTAGGAGTTTCCTGGAGAATTTTTTGGGTCACTTATGTAAACTATCATATCATCTGCAAAGAGTGATAGTTTGATTTCCTTCCTTTCCAATTTGTACCCCCCTTTGACCTCCTTTTGTTGTCTTATTTTGCTCTAGCTAGAACTTCAAGTACAATATTGAAGAGGTATGGAGAGAGTGGACAGCACTGTCTTGTCCTTCATTTTAGACGAATTGTGTTGTGTTTCTCTCCATTTAGTTTGCCTCATCTCATCATTCTCAGTTTGGCTTTCTTGCCTAACCGTATCCTGTCCAGTCAGCATGTTTATTAAGCCAATCACATTCACATTAAGCCAATATACATTCACACAGTGTAAAGGAATATTCTACAGCAGAAAGATTTCAAAATCATCAATTGTTTTTAAATTATGAGACAAAAATTAAATAAAATATTATGTCCATGTTGGTGAAGATTCCTTATGTATTTCAAACCACAGCACAGCATGGTATTAAGGAAAAACCGGTGCAACTAAAAAGTGCAACCCACACACTGAAAGTGATCTTAGTTATAACTCACTTTAAATTTAAGACTTGTGTCTGAATTCTCTTTGTATTTTGAATGAGAAAAGTTAATTATTTTTTATACTCTTGCTGACAGGAATTGAAAAGAGATTACATATATATGGCATTTATATGTAGCTAGTTAAATTGGGTCAAAAAATTAGCATACTTTCAAATGTTGAAGAAAAAAATAAGATGTATTAAAATATATGTTCCTTGTCTTATCTATTATCCTTCTTAACAATAATGCATTTTTGCTTTCTTGAAAGTGTAGCACAATGTAATTTCCATAAGTCCATTGTAACTTGTGAAAATAAAGTCCTTTCATTTCCTGTGATGTAGAGAAACACAAAGAGGAGAAATAAAGTCATAGAAAATATTAAATAGTTTGCTTTTAAGGGTAGTATTTTTTAATTTTTAAATTTTAAGCATAATTTATTATTCTTCATATATTGCCTAATAAAATAGTAAGCAAATATTATAGTTGTGACTGATATACAGATTAACTGCCAAAGATAAAAATAATAATAAATGCTATCATTTGATCCTTAAGTGAAAGATAGAAATAGTGTGCAAGAAGTAAATGTCAAGCCTAATACATGACCCTGTGAAGGGTAGAATAGTAATGATTCAGTTTTACTTATTACTGACTCTATTTTAAAAGACTTTGACCTTACCTCTATTTTCTGTCTTTGTTTAAGGGTCAATAGAATAGTCTGTTTAGTATTTCCCAGCCTTCCCTTCATGAGAATTATCTCAATAAATCAGAATCTCTTGTGGATTTCATATATTAGCAAAATTCAATACACACATTGATATACTGTGCAGATCAGGGTGAGTAATAAAGTTAACTATGTATTAACTGTTAACATTTACATTATTTATGCTTACATGGCCCTACATATAAAGAAAAACAAGCAGAAAGCATGCCTCAAATGATCAGAATAGAAAATATACAGCCAATTAATATAGTTAATTCCCTAAGTATGCTTTTCACTCAGTTTATAAAAATTGAAAATTTCTTAAATTAACCATCTTTTAAACCATCTTTTTGTAATTTAATTCTTGAAGAAAATAAGTTTCTCAATGTGATGTTCCCATTATTCTTGAGGGAAGAGGAAGACAGTTACTAATTTGATAGCAAGAAAACTCCCAGACAAATATCAGAGGTATTTACACAAAACAGAAGTGCTCCCTGTAAATTTGAATTATCGGATCATATACAGTGTCTTGATATCTAGAACAATGTCACAACTATTCAAACCTTTTATTCTTTAAATGTGATACATCTGTAACTCCAAAGAATGAGGTCACTGCTGAGCAAAGTTCAAGTTTCATTACTCAAAATACATATAATGTCTTCCTTGACATTTTACTTCTATGTGGCACTCAGTTTAGATTAATTAATTTAGATTATGTTTCAGTAAACTTAGAAAAGAAGTCTTAAAGTTGTTTCAAATAAGAATCGCTTGCAAGATCCCATGACATGTTAAAAATAACCAATAATCACTAGACAAAAGAAGAAAAGATGCCCTTCTTCTTGGGGTCTCACAGCTACTGGTATCCTCCATTACTTCTTAGCAATAACACATAGAATTGATACATCTAAAATCTCAGGCTACTTACTGTATATCTTTCATCAATAATTTGAGTAGAAAATAGCTTTTCATTCATTCCCATGACAACTCCTGATCATCTGACTGTGCCTATATAGAGTAGACAACAGAAGGTTATCTTTATGGATTATTTGTGTCTGCCAAGTTGAAAAAAAAGAACACCATTGGGAAATAACCAGTTTGTGTCAAATGTACCTCATCCTTGATACACGGGTTGTTGATAAAAATGCCTAATATTCATCACTTTTAGAGTACTTTGACTTGAGTTTTAGACGGTCTTAAGTAAACTTTTCTATCAGTTGCAATGTGGTAGGAAATAACTTAAATGATTGCATTCAGTCTTTCTTGTCAGACTTTCTTTGGACTGCCAGCCCTGAAATAATAACATGGAGGCTTATTTTTAATAATAAAAGCTTGGCCTTTAGTTTAGGTTTATTCTCAACTAGCTCCTATAATTTCAAGTAACCCATTTGTATTAATCTATGTTCTGTCATGTGGCTCATTACCTTTCTCCATAATGTATGTCTGTCTCCCTCTGTGACTTCCTGGACAATTCACTAACCTAGATTCTTCCCCCTGAGTTCCTCTCTCTGCCCAGAGGTCTTGCCTAATCTCTCCTGCCTAGCTATTCATCATTCAGCTTTTTATTAAACCAATTACAGTGACACATATTCACACAGTGTGATAAAATATCCCACAAAAATGATAAATATTATTTTATATAATTCCCTTTTCTTCTCTCATGAGGTGGTTTTCTATTTTTATTATTTTCTGAGTGAATTTTAGCTCTATTTTATTTACCAAAGCTCCTGTCTCTATCCAATCATTACCTCTATCAGACCACTTCCAGAAGTCATAACCCCCCATGTAGTCTAAACACTGCTGAATCTCATTGCAATACAGGATCTCCTCTCTATTTTAATCTTTTTTCTACCCATAAATCTCATCCTGTCATTATTTATTGTTTATCTTGGCATTTCTTCTTTTCCTCTTCTGTTTCTATGTCATACAAAAGTCATATTATCTGCATTTACTGCTCTAGATTTCTGTTCCTTTGCTGTGGTCTTTAAGACACCTTTGTTCAGTTCTTAACAGCTTTCTTTTCTAGGTCATTTTAATTATCTCTCTTGTTCTCTCTACCTACCATCCTATGCTATCTATCTACTTTTTGTGTCTGTGGCTAGTAAACATCCAAAGAGTTGAAGACCCTAAGACAATGACATCAATCATTTAACCCTGTGCCCACACAAAACAAATGTCTATTTGAGCTATAATTCAAGAGTTGTTAAGCTTTGATCAGATTTTCCTAATCACTGCGTATTTTTTGTTTGTTGCTGCTGATGTTTTGAGGTTTTTTTTCTTGTGTCTTGGCTTAGCTATTAAATGCCTGCTTCTAAAAGGCTTGCATTGTGGAAGCTTATAGAACTTGTGGACATTATCAAGAGCTGATTAAACTGAGGATTCTGACCTTCTCAATCAGTTAACCCACTCACTCTCAGGTTCACAATTGGGTGTCATTTTTGAATGATGCCAAAAACTTTGGAAGTTGTGGCCCACTTGGCAGAAACACTACAGGCATGTGATTGGAAGCTATACCTTGTTCTCAGTACCTCTTTCTTGCACTATTCTTCCCAGACACCTCAAGGTAAGCAGTCTCTACCATACATCCCTCTCATGATAATTTGTGTTCTGTCTTAGATACAAAGCTATGGGTCTGATTGCATTTGGGCTGAATCCTTTGAAACTATGACACAAAACAAATCCTTCATCCTTTTAAACTCTTTCTCTTAGATAATTTTACAGCAACAAATGCAGCAGTAAAACTGGCTGACACATCATGCTAACACCCCCTACTTCAGTGCTTTACATGAATGCATCCTGTGTGGGATAGTTTTTCCCCTCACTGGGGTATGCCAAGGAGGGTTTGGCTTAAAGTATTGGAACAAGGCTAAAAATTTGTAGAAAATAATTAATAGAATTATAAGTACTTTAATGGTATCAGTGAAATTTGTTCACTTATTAAATCATGAAGGAAATGGCAAGGCTTGATTTAATTGGGAACCAGGACAACAAACACAGTAAAGATTGTCTGTATTTCTTATTTCAGTTTCTGCCTGTCATAACCTCCCAACCTCCCACTTACTGAGAGACAGTGTTTTTTTTTTTTTATCAGTGAAGTGTATAGGTTTCAAGTCTGTACTGCCTGAATGAAAAGTCTGCGTGCCCCATTTTCCAGTCGCTTGATTTTGAACAAGTTTTTTTTTTCTGTACTTTAGTTCCCTTGTCCATAAAATTGGAGTGGCAATGAAATCTACAGAATGGAATCACTAGCATAAGAAAATGAAACCACTAGAGATGAAGGTTTTTGAGAATAGGGTCTAACACATAATACATGTCTAAGAATCACTACCTTTCCATATGGATGTAGCAGGGCATCTGCCTTGTGTTGACAAACATACTTTGAAGCAGGTTTAGACTCCCTATCAGATAGCTCTGTGAGAATACAGACATACTCTTTCCTACAACCTTTGGACAAATTACAAGGAAGATTCAAATTCATCATGCTTGCTCTTTGTACCTTGCCCTTGACCACTGTTCTCCAGGGACTGTACATCATGATCAACTCCCCCTAGGTTTTGTTCATTTCTTCTATTAAAGCTGTCACAGTATGTCAGGCAAAGCATGACAGGGAGTGTGGGCAAACAGTATCAGTTCTTATAACCAGGCAATTTGCTGAGCCCATAAGACTAGGGGATAGGTCTTGTGCATACCTGAGGCATGTTTCCTCTTTATTTTAACTCCTTATCTTTACTCAATTTCATTACTGTCTCAAGAGTGAAGTGCTCCAAAGCAGCAGTTAAACTCACATTCCAAAGCTACAAACTTCCCTTGTTTGCAATTGTTTTCCCATTTCTTCTTAATGAGTCTAAATGGAAAACAGCTGAAACTCAGACCTGTGTGTTCAGGTGTTCTCTTATTATGGCTCTCTTATTCCAAAGAACTGAATTCAGTCTGTAACTTTAAAATTTTCAAATACAAAAATACTATCCTTACATGTCCTTGAGAAGATAATTGGCTTTGATGAAAACCCTTTTGCTCAAGAAAGGGTAGAGATGAAAATGCTGGTAGGATTAATACAGGATTAGCAAGGGATTCTACAAAAGCCCTTATTCTTACCAAGCCTGAGGGCATGGGACTGAGGGCTGAATACCAGTACAATATATGAAGCTAAGTAAAAGATCAGTGAAGTAGTCATGAATGGCACCTTGTGGCAGAAACTGTCTTCCCATAAAACTGGTGAGACTCCCTCAAAGTATACTACACCTTGCACCCAAGCACTTTATTTAAATATGGACTATTGATCTTATATTTAAACATGGAAATAGGCACACACACATCATGCATATGCATAAATGTATACACATTATCACTCATGTGTATCTGCATATACACAAACATGTGAACTCAAGCATTTCTAACATTTTCCCCAAATGTTAGAAAGTGTTCAGGAGAACTGAGTGAGCACAGTACACTAGAGTCCCCATACGTCTGACTCTAGTGATAATTTTGTGGCATTTCTTAGTTGTTTGTGAAAGGATCAGACCCTCACTCAGTCCCCTGCTTTGTCAGCCATGACAGGCTACAAAAAAGACATGTAGGCCTCTGACACAAGGAAACTCCAGATCCTCTGGCCTCCCGGAGCCTAGGGTCAAAACTGAACACAAAGAAACTCCAGACCATCCCACTAGTCTCTTAAATACTTGGTTCCTGGGAACTGTTTGGCCACAAAAGAAACTCCAGGGGAGATCAAAACCTCCTCTGTAGTCTCCAGGATACAGTTCTGAAAACTATTGGTATCTATGAACAACAGGCCACCTGCAAGTAACAAGACAAAGTCATAGAAACCACAGAATATTCCCTCTTAGCACTGACCAATGAGAATAATTGGTACACAGATATTGCATGCCTAACTATGACTTTGAAAAATTCTCCTAATTGTTCCCAAATGTCAGCCAATCAGAAACCAACCCATACCTACTGATGTAATCCTGTATCTTTTGTCTTTAAAACCTAGCAGTAGATAGGGAGCTTCACTCCCTCTGGAGGCTGCTGTGTCAGATAGCCAGATGGGATCCCTGTCATGGTTGGATGAACAATTAAACCTTGCTTTTGCAGTTCGGTGGGTCTGTCTCCCTGGTGGCCTCTGGGGAATCTTCGAAACTTGGCCACAACAGTCTATAGATGTTTGTATGAGGTTGAGGCCTCATGAACGGGGACTGTTCACTTTGGTATATCTGCTAGTTTCATCCTTCATCAGCTCATGTTTGTCCAGTCATGTTGGTGAGACTTTATGGGTACAGCTACCAACATTGCTTGGAGACACAATCTCAAAATAAACTCCCTGATTCTTTGACTCTTACAGTCTTTCCACCTCTACCTCGGCAATGTTCTCTGAGCTTTAGGTGGGGGGTTGTTTTATAGATGAATCCATTGGGACTGGGCTCCACTATTCTGCATTTTGATTGGTTATGATTTTTGGTAACAGTTTTTGTCTGTTGCAAAGAGATGCTTCCTTGAAGAAGGGTAAAATTTTGTTTTTTTTTTTCTTTTGAAGTGTTCCCAGTAATGCTACAAGCCACACACAAATAAGTATCTCATTGAATAGTCTCATTAAAAACATCAGAAGTTTTCAAATCTGAGACTCAAAGGCTTGGGCATGTACCTGGAGAAATTACTTTTTATTTCTGGCAGATTTAATCTAAAACAAACTACTGGGGTGACCATCATAAGAAAAATAATAGCAATCTTCAATTAGAATAAGTAAATGCTAACTGTGATTTAATTACAAATAATTGAAACTTTCCACATTGAAAATTCAGTTGAAAATCATTGTTTGATTAAAGTCATACTAGATCTGGACATCTAATTTTGGATATATGGAGTTAAAATGAGATGATAATATCATTGTGTATAGTCTTTATATTAAAGCAACTGCATAATTTTCATATTCTAAGTTTTGAAGATGATGGGATGATCAGCCCTTCCCATTGCCTGTCATTTTGCATGAATGTAGGCAAAATACAAAATCAACATACGCTTTAATCTTCCTCAAAAGAGTATCAGCTTTAGGTACAACCTAAAATACTAAAGATTAAATCACACATGGGCTTATATAGTTGCCTGTCCGAAGTGCTTGAAAATGCTCTCAAAGCAGGGAGTGCTTAAAAAGGATTATAACTCTCAAGACTATTGTAACAACGCACACTGTACTACAAATAAATCCTGATGTGGCTGTTGCAGAAAATAGGTGCCGTAAAGAGCAAGCTTTAGAGGGAGACTGCAAACTGTGCATGCACGGAATAAGACTCTTTTAATTAAATGAGCTGCAGCTCAGATGTCTCCAGAGTTTTAGAATGCTACTCAGCAATTATGTCCCCGTTGAGATTTAATTATCCCATTAGACACTTATTTACTACTACATATTAACTTACAGTCCGCCATTAGAGTGGATACACTAATAAATACATAACCATTGCTAGATAGGCATAGCTTAGCCAAATGATTATTCACATTTATTCCACAAGCATTTAATAAAATGTCCAGAACAATGCATTGCCAGTTGAAGACAAACAGTATTTTATATGTGTGTGTAAATGTGTATGTACATACATTTATATGTATATACATTTTAATGAGAAGGATGAACTAAATTAACATTTTTTGGCTACTGTATATTATCTATTCTCTTTTGTAATGAACATTACACAAATCCACCCACTGAGAAGTTCAATTTGATCCATATGCTTCATGAAGAGATCTTAAAAAGGGACAATAATAGATACGAAGAATCCCAAGGGGCACTTATTTGAGAGAGAAATGATTTTTATTGAAATTGTTCTTTGATAATTTCATAATATATGTAATGAATTTGGATTATCCTCACCCTCTCTTTTCCTACATAATCTGAAAAGAGTGGTTTCCTCTGCCATTTACAAGAATGCCATGTTTGGAAGTTGACTGTGTTTTATTCCTAGATCCTTTCTTTGCTCTTTTAAAAATGCACAGTGTAGTGGACTTCTCCCAAGTGAGCTGAGATCCTTTGCAACTGAAAATTTGTCCAGGCGTCATCATTTCTCTTTATAAGCTTCTTCAGCTCTGCCAGAATCACAGTCACCTTTCTCACTTATATAACCTCTCTAGTAACAGTTATATTTCTCAGTCCAAACCTACTTCAGATATGTCACCATCCCTTACTTGCAATAAGCTGTGTGGTGCCACCCATTTCCATGCTGGAGTTTTCATGTTCATTCAGTGTTTTCTGATGCAACAAGTTGCTGTTAAGGAAAGTGTGTTCATATCTCCTATCCACAGATTATGTTGTTTCCCTCTTATTCCCTTTATGCACCGTGGTCTTATCTGGAACCTTGAAATAAGACAGCAGAACTGCCAGAGTTTTGTTTCCTTCATTGACGATTCGTGGATAGAAGATTTTTTCTTGTCATAGGTCCTACCCAAGCATATAGCATTTTTCATTCCTTATTGTGATTGTGTTTACTTTCTTTTCCCATAAAGGAAACATTTCAGGGCTTCTCTTTGGCATATATAAATTTCCAGCCTCGTTATCCTACTCTTGCGGGATCATTTTTAAATAAAATAAGGGTAGCTTGAATGCTATCACTGCAATGCTGTGACAAATAACTGATGACTGACAGGCTACTAAAGTGAGTAATTGCAGGGAGAAAATATTGTGTGGGGGTGGGGTGATGGTTTGCCTCCTGGCTAGTTGGTCACGAGACTTCATTGTGCTACTCAGATCAATGAAAGATTTATATTTAATGAATCGCTTACTTCTAGAATTTTCACTTAGCAATTTCTGTCTGTAGTAGACTGTCTATAGCTCAAGCTGCAGAAAGTAAAGCAGCAGATTAGGTGTGACTCCTGAATGGCTTGGAGGATAGTTCTCAGAGGAGCTAAGGCAGCATCTAGGGAAGGTGTTGCTCAGCTTTCCTTTCCTTTCTCTTCCTGTTGGAATGATCACTAACTTCAGTAAGCAACCTTGGTAAGAGCAATAACAGCAGACAAGCAAACACTCAGAAACCTATGCACTCAAGATACAAAGCAGACAGACCAGACAAACAGTCATCTCTCTGCAAAGCCTGGTTTGCACACCTCCATTCTCTTTCATTTGAGGAAGAAGTGAATGTTATTCAAGTGTGCTGGTGCATACCAGAAATTCTAGATTTGGGAGGTGAGGGTAAGTTCAAGGACACCCCAGGCTACCTAGAAAAGCCATGTGTCTTACAACAAGAGTGAAATGTAAAACAAATTTAAAAACAAAGCAAACACAAGAATAGTGGTTCTTAGCCCTCCAAATACTGCAACCCTTTAATATAATTCCTCATGTTGCAGCACCCCATTCATAAAATTATTTCTGTTGCTACTTCATAACTATAATTTTCCTACTGTTATGAATGATAATGTAAATATCTGTATTTTCTGTCAGCCTTTCGGTGGTCTTGAGCTACAAGCTGAAAACCGCTCCCCTAAAACAAAACAAATGCAATCCCAGCCATTTTGATCACTATTATTTAAGCTTTTCTGTCACATGCAACTAACTGCACACCCTCCTTAAAGGAGAGAAGAGCGAATCTGTTAAAATTATTACTTCATTGTTTTGGCAGATATAACAATTACACTGGTTCCTTAACTTGACATGGCTTTACATTTTAGCATTCAACTGTAGTTTTCATTTCAGGGTGTTCCTTCAGATTGCAAAACAGCACAATTGTATTTTTGTCTCCTGTCTTCGTGGATTAGAGTTCAGTGTGGGAGAAATCTCTGCATCCTTCAGAGCCAGCACAGCATGCTCTCTCATTACCACCCTGCAGTTATCAGAGGAACTTCCTCTCAAGTTTGTAATCATGTGAAAACGGCAGCCAAGTACTTAGTCAAAAGACAGTAAGTGTGCTTCAATTAAAGCCCAATAGCAACACAAACCTTTCCTTCTTGACTCATGTATAAAAGCTGTCCAGACTGACGTTTCAGTACACAATTAGAAACCAGTACTAAGTGCGCTCAAGTATCTATGTTTCAATTAAAGATGGAATAAGAGCGGTTTAGACCTATATAAAAAAAAAAGATGAGGCAGAAGTAAAAAGATGGAGAGGATAGAGGGTGGAAGGGAATTCGGGAGAGTGGGAGGAAGTGAAAGGGGCAGAAGTAATCAGTCCCTGAAAAGTTTAATCACAGGCCGTAATAGTAAGCAAACACATTATTAGAAAGTCATCTAAAGCTGGGCATCATCATCCTGTGAATGGGAGATGGTCACATGAGTGAATTTATGAGATCATGCCATCTTAGTGAAAAATGTCAGTACAGTTGTAAATCTCAGTGTTATACAAGGCACATGGCTAGCATGACCATTCCTCTGTAGAGCTGTAAGACAACTGCACTAGTCTTTGTGTTTGGTTTAGTTTTGGAGACAGAGTCTCCTGCTGTAACCCAAGATGGCCTCCAACTCAGAGATCTGTCTCTTCAGGACTAAGATTATAGCATGGCCCACCACACTCAGATGTCATAAATCATTTAATAAGTGTGAAACAAGAAAAAAGAAATGCTTCAAAGCCGATATTGCAGAACAGTAAGCATTCCAATTGTCTCTTCCACCATACTGGGAGTAAAACATAAGGTTTTCCAACACCTTCCAGGAATGTACCCAGATTTTCCAACTGCTTCCCACCCACAACCCCACTAAGCTCCTTGTTCTGTTTGGCATGGAGAGTCCTGGTAAAGGACCTTCTGAGTGCTGGACAATGTGCTTTAGAGCTCTTCTTGACCAAGAACACCCCACTTTCCGTCTTCAAATTCCTCTTGGGAAGCGAATCAAAAACTCTAGCACACCCCATCCCACTCATCTTTCTTGTTTTCTTCCTGACCCTTCAAATATATATCAGGCCTACTATCTGTCTCTTATGAATACATTTTCACAAAAACAGTACAAACTTAATACCTGATAATACATAGTATATTGTTGGCACAATGTCGACTTCAAATGAAAAGAATGAAAGAATGGAGGGATTAATAAAAACAATACCACACAGACATGCTTGTAAGATTTGAATTGCCATTCAATTGTTACATGCTCTTTTGCGATCTCTTTAGGATGTACCAATTTACGCAGATGCTTGCCTTCTTGTGCACCACACATGTACAGAAACACACACTTGCTTCATAAAATTGCACTTTTTTTCACTGAACTAAATTTTAAGTGCAGGCTTAATACATTACTGAGGAAAAATACTCTATTTTCCTAGACAAATTAAAATCCCACATTTGACACCTTAAAATTACTGAACTACATTTAGATTTACCAGTGGACTTTTGATTATGATTGATCAAATTCCCTTCCTTGGCTTTTCATAGTTATGTCTACCTAAAATTGCCGCCAGACAATTCTATAGCATGTAAGTACTGTGTCTACTTCAGCATGTTTTTCTTATATTTTCTTTCTACTCAATAAAATTTAGCTGTAATTTTCAATTTTTCCAAGGAAATGCATAGCTTTCTTGAGGTCACAGTGGTAGATGGAGTCTGCATTTAAAATAAAATCTGCTTGGCTCTAAAAAATCTGTCTTCTATTTACATAGCTTCTTTTCAAACTCCACTTGTTTTCATTCAGAAAGAAAAACAAATCTGTGGCATGTGCTGAATGCCGGGATTTGGCACTGATTCTTAAGACCACAATGCTAAGTAGCTTTATTTCTGACTTTAGAGATTATTGCATTATGTCCTATTGTACTTTTATTCCATATTTCCCTCCAGATAAACTATATATAAATCTTTGTAAAACATTTCATTTAAAATGTTTTAAACTATAAAAGCAGTCCCTTAATATAATACATATATCACTTGCGTACAAACACTGCTTCTAAGATAATTATTGGTTAGATTCATTTTAATCATCTTTTCTAAAACCAGTTATCTTTGGAGTTCATTCATAAAGATCTTAAAACTGGTGTTCCTTAATTCCTCTTTAAAGATTTGCAGAAGGCAAACTTGGCAACTGTTTTAATCCTTTATCTTTTCTATATTATCAGGTATTGCTACATATCAAATTGCCCCCAAAGTTACGGTCTTAGAGCAGGAATTATTAATCCTTTCAACTTAGTGAGGTGGGCTGAGAACCCTGCTTCTGGGAAATGTCAAGGTTATTTGCAAGACTCCACTCATGGGGAGCTTCTGCTGAGCTTCCTTGCTTTCTTTGCCCATATCACTGCTGATGAGATTTGGTTGTTGATGCCTTTTGGGCAGAAGCCATCAGTGTCTCTAGGGACTTCACTTCCTTCATAGCTGTTGACCCTCAATTCTGTACCACTTGAGTCTCTCTATAGAGAAACTTACAGTTAGACAGCTTACTTTATCAGAGAAAGCAAGCAAACCAGAATACACTAGAGGCATACTAGCAAGCTGGCACTCACATGGAAAGCTAAATGGAATAGTTCTGTTCTAATCACATAACTGGATACAATTCTTTTAAAGCAGGTTGCTCAAAGTTGGACTCACCCAACAGGCAAGTGGAAGGGAACAGAACAAGGCACGAAAAATATGAGATAAGAGGCATTGCAGCCTATTGTTGCATCTGCTACAGCTTCCCATCTGTATGATTCTGTTGATGTGTAAAGCAAATGTATCAAAATTAACTCTGTCTGATACAATAGAATTCTGTTGATGACAGCCATTAGAAGTTTACTCTATGTTCAGTACTAGGCTGGATCAGCACTGGTTTCACTTAGTCTTTTTACAAGATTGCTATAATGATATTACAGATAAATTTATATGGTTTGAAAAGATATTTCAGTTGGTAAAGTACTTGCCCTTCAAAAGCATGAGAACCCAATTTTGGATTCCCAGACCCCATGTAAAGCTGGTTGTGGTAGTGTATATCTCTAATCCCTGTGTGCCTATGATGAAGTCAGAGTCAGGAACAGGACAATTCCTAGAAACTCGGAGGTCAGTTAGTCTAGTGTTTGGAGCAGCAAATAAAATATATTATTTCAAAAAAGATGAAAGTCAGGGCTGACATCCAAGGTCCTCTATCATGATACTTGTGCTCTGTCTCACAGATACCATACACATGAACAAAGATATTTCTAAAAAGAGTTTAAGAAGTTTAGTAATTTTCTCTCATTCTCTTTGAAGTAGTTGGAGCAGTGAGGATAATACAAGTAGCAAGAACTGGCCAGCCATGATTGGTGTTGCCATACTACAGCTAAAATATGTTTATATACATTTAAGAAAAATATACAGTCTTTTGTCTAAACATTGTAAACTAGCAATTCTCTAATTAATGTGTTTATAACTGAATTTCAAGACCAAATAATCTTCTAAATAGAACTTTAAAATCTCTGGGGGAAAATGGCAGCTATGAGTTAATGTTCATATAAACACACTATGCAGTTAGGCTCTGCCGCACAGAACTCTTATAAGTCCACATCAGTTATCACTGAGGAAAAGCCTGAGCAGCCTCTTGCAGATAATTGTACTGACATCCCTACTTCATTACTTTTAATAGAATTGAATTTGTGGTACGCATGCCAGCATATATGAGCTCTACCTTCAGAAGGAAGACATGTCAGGTGTCCTTATTCTCTAATGGATGGACAGCTTTTGGCAGGAGGGTCGCTTTAACGCATGAAGGACATTCTCTCAGCTAAGGGCTGAGCTTTAATTAAAGTGAGATAAATTTTAAAATGGTTTCAGATGATCCCCTCTATCTAGCTTAACTTTAAGTGAAAATGTTAAGATGACAGAAAGTGGTAACAGAATACAGTTGTGTGTGCAAGTTTGCCATTCATGTCAATGAATATCTTTACTTGCTAACTGCTTCACCTCAAAGAAGTAAAACATTCGGTAATGTACACAGATAGATACTAAACATGGTGTAAATAGACAGATCATAGAGAGATAACAGATAACTTATATGTCTTAGTTAGGGTTTCTACTGCTGAGACAAAACACCATGACCAAAATCAAGTTGTGGAGGAAAGAGTTTATTTGGCTTATACTTCAGTATTGCTGTTTATCACAGTCTTATGGGGTTTTTTGTTTGTTTGTTTGTTTGTTTTGTTTGTTTTTGGTTTTTACTGCTATAAAGGGACACCATGACCACAGAAACTCTTATAAATAAAAATATTTCCTTGAGGTGGCAGCTTACAGTTTCAGAGGTTCAGCCCATTATCATCAGGACAGGGAAGGTGATGGTGTGCAGGCAGATGTGGTGATGGAGCTGATGGTCCTACAACCAGAAGTTGACTGACTGACCATCACACTGAGTGAGGCTTGAGAAGAGAAGACCTCAAAGCCCAGTCCCATAGGAAAATACTTCCTCTTACAAGTGCCACTCCCTTTGGGGGTCGTCATCTTTCAAACCACCACATTCCACTCCCTGTGGGTGTGTCAATTGTTATTTTATTTGATTAGAAGGAAAATACAC
The DNA here is from genome assembly GCF_017639785.1 of Mesocricetus auratus. Lineage (NCBI taxonomy): Eukaryota > Metazoa > Chordata > Mammalia > Rodentia > Cricetidae > Mesocricetus > Mesocricetus auratus. The sequence goes on from NW_024429190.1 coordinate 59,497,380, forward strand.
AAAGGACAAAGAGAAAAATTAACATCACACCAGAGATAGCTACTGTCAATTTTTTTTCAGAGCTTCTCATTTTATTTTTATTTTTTTCCTTTTTATTTAAATTTAAATTAGAAACAAGCTTGTTTTACATGTCAAATCCAGGTCCCTTCCCCTTCCCTCCTCCTTTGGCCTCTACCAACCCCCTACCCAGTCCCTTTTGCCCAGGAAGGGTGAGGCCTTCCATGGGAAATCTTCAAACTGTCATATCATTTAGAGCAGGGCCTAGGCCCTTCGCCGTGTGTGTCTAGGCTGAGAGAATATCCCTCTAAGTGGAATGGGCTCCCAAAGTCCATTTGTATACTAGAGATAAATACTTATCCACTACCAGAGGCCCCATAGATTTCCCAGGCCTCCTAACTAACACCCACATTCAGGGGGTGTGGGTTTCCCAGCTATCAGTCTGGGATCCATGAGCTCCCCCTTGTTCAGGTCAGCTGTTTTTGTGGGTTTCACCAGCCTGATCTTGACCCCTTTTATAGACATACCTTAATACAAAAAAATGCATTCAATCTAACTTTAAAGGTCTTTGTGATCTATAATAGTCTCAAACTTGTTTTAAAGTCCAAAGTCTCTTCTGAGGCATGTGACAATCTCTTACCTGTAATCACCTGTAAAAATCAAACTCAAAAAGCAGATCAGATACTTCCAACATATAATGTCACAGGCTATACATTACCATTCCAAAACACAGGGAAGGGAGCATAGCAAGGAATTACTGGACAACAGCAAGCCGAAAAACCAGATTTGTTTACTGCAACACATTTCTATCTCTTGGGCTGGTTTTACTCCCTATTAGCAGCTCTCCTTGGCAGGTATTCCTCAACTCTGCCATCTCTAGTATCTTCTCCAAGGCAACCCAGGCTTCCAGTTCACAGCTGCATGCAATGGCCTCTCGACTAGGCCTCCTTTCAGGGATACCCCTGACACATGCCTGGCTTCAGTGGCTTTTTTTTAAGTGCATAGGCAAATTCCATAGCCCATTTCTCTGTTCTTAACACTAAAGCCAGAACCACCTGTCTGAAGATGCCATGTTCTACTGCTTACTGGGGCTGGAACATGGCCCTCCTGTTTAATAACATCTTTGCCAGTTTTCTGTTTTCCTTCGCTGCTTAAACTTGGCTCTCTTTGAACTTCCTCTTTCAACTAGACTGACCTCAAACTCAGAGACATACCACCCTTTGCCTTCCCAGTGTTGGAATTAAAGGAATGTACCACCACACCCAGCTCTAAGATTTTTCTTAGTTTCTTTTCACAAGTTTGAAACTTAGCTGGGTGGGATCTTGCCCTGAGGTCACCACTCCCTACATTACATTTCTCAATCTGTTTATCTGCTTGAAGAGAGGATTTAGCTCCAATTCCACTTCTTCATGTTCTTTCTCTCTTCAAAATTTGCATTTTGTAATTTACCCTGCCCGGCTTGCTCCTCTTTATTCTAAATCTCCATTAGAGTAACCGATAATATCCACATGACAGAGCATATACCAAGCTCTTTTGAGATTTCTTGCCAAGAGAATTAATCTGAAACTCTTCACTTTAGCCTCAGGCAGACTCTTTGGACAAGGACATAATGCAGCTCTCAGGTCACCAAAATATCACAAGAATGATCACCTAATAGTGCCACACCCTTTAGGGGCCATTTTCTTTCAAATCACCACAATCACTGAAGGAAGTCAAACCCTGTAGGTCCCTAGAGGCAGGAACTGATGCAAAGGCCGTGGAGGGGTGATACTAACTAGCTTGTTTTCCCGGGCTTGCTCAGCCTGCTTTCCTAGAGAATCCAGGATGGCCAGCCCTGAGTGGCACTACCCACCATTGGCTCGGCCCTCCCCCATTGCTCACTAATTGAGAAAATACCTTACAGTTGGGTCTCATGGAAGCATTTCCTCAACTGAGACTGCTTCTTCTCTGACAACTCTAGCTTGTGTCAAGTTGACATATAAAACCAGCCAGCACATCATATTTAAATATTTTATCAAAGATTGCTCTTTTACTCTTTTTCCTGCACATGGTCTCAATCAATTTTATGTAGGTTTGTCTTGAACTTGTAAACTAAACTTATATTCCTGCCTCAGCCTCCCAAGTTCTGAGACTATGTAGTTAAAATAACTGAATATTGTTTCCTAAAGAAAATATTTCTATTATTTCTTAATATTTTTCTCTTTTTTTCTAAATTCTGTATTTAGGAAAGCAAATGATACAAGAGTCTTTACTTCATCTTTATTGCTGTAGAGGATTTCTTTTTTCAACCAGAATGTTATAACTTGTACAATGAACTAATGATCACCATTGGATAATTTCCAGTTTTAGGACTGGGACACCAGTGTTATCTATCTTCCTCTATGGGTCCTTTGTATATGTTTGCAAGAATATTTAAGTTCCTTACCTTTTTGCTATATAAGGTCAAATTAATTTCAATTTGATTGAATATAAACTATTTTCAAAAGTGAGTGTACTTGCACCATATAAGTGTCTGTATTTCTCTTTCTCACACCTTCAAATGCTGCTATTTTGTTTTCTTTTTAAAATTGAGAAATATTCCTAGTTTCATTCAGAACTTTAGAAGTATATGTTCCAGCAATCTCCCATCTCAGAATACCTGTGATTGTAGGCACATGGTACCATGCTAGACTTCTCTTCTTCCTCTTAATCCTCTTTCTGTGTCTCTCATTTCTACTCTTATTCTCTTTATCATTCTAATTATTTTCTGTTGTAGAATATTAGTTGAAGACATGTTACATTTGTTTATACTGTAGAACATTTGTTAAATGATGCATTCTTTTATGTTGCATTTATTTAACTCTGTGAACCTGTGTCATTTTGCCTGTCTCAAACACTTGATTGACCTAATAAAGAGCTGAATATCCAATATTTAGGAGGGGGAAAGGATAGGCAGGGCTGGCAGGCAGAGAGAATAAATAGGAGAAATCTTGGAGGAGAAGATCAGGGAGTGAGAAAAGCAGAAGGAAAAGAGGACATCAGGGTTCAGTCACCCAACTACATGGCAAGCCGTGGAGTAAGAAGTAAAGAAAGGTATATAGAATAGAGAAAGATACAAGCCTGGAGGCAAAAGGTAAATTGAATAATTTAAGAAAAGCTGCCTAGAATCAAGTCAGGCTAAGGCCGAGCATTCCTAAGTAAGAATAAGTCTCAGTGTATTTATTTGGGAGTTGGGTGGCGGCCCCCCACCCCCAAAGAGTAAAGAGTAAAAACCAACAACAAAAATCAAATTTCGAGGTTCAGTTATGCTGGCAGCAACATCCTACTGGTTTTCATTTTAGTTTGTGTGGTGTTTTAATTGTTAAATTGGGCATATTTTAGAATACTTGCCAGTAATTTTGACATTGATACATGAAATGCTTATTTGATCTTTGTTACTGCTTCAAAACTAGTACTTCATATTTTCTGGACCTCAATTCATACTTATATAAACTGAAACTGTCATTTTCATTTCATTACTGTTTCATTTAACTTACAACAAATTGATGAATATACCTTCTGTATTTTAAAGTGCTCACCTGACTTATTTTGGTTTAGGGATACCTTCCAGAAGCCCTCCTGTGGTACACTGTGCAGATCCTTCCAGCACCAGGACACAGAACCTATGGACCTGAGGCTGAGCCACCACCTACATTATCCTATGGTACCTGGCAGAAAAAATATGCATACATGATGAAGAAATCATGATTATAGTATTTAAATGTAGAAATGTGTATATTGAAAATTTTCTAATTAAACTTCATAGTTGTAAGCAGAGGTTTAAGTTCTTTTAATTATTTACTTTTAAATAATTTTATGCAATATTGTGCTCTCTCCTCCTCCTCCCTCCCTTCCTCCCTCCCTCCCTCCTTCCCTCCCTCCCTTCCTCTTCCTGTCTCTCCTTTCCTCTCCCTCTCTCTCTCTGTCTGTCTCTCTCGGTCTCTGTCTCTGTCTCTGTCTCTGTCTCTCTCTCTCTCTCTCTCCCTATCAAGTCCAATTTGTGCTGCCCATATTCTCTTGGATATGTGGCCTTCTATTGGGACTTGATGGTGTACTTACTAGTGGTGACTTTCTTAAGGAAAACTAACGCTCCCTCTCCCAGAAGCTTCCAATGCCAATAACTCCTCAGCTAGGGGTGGAACTTCATGTTCACACCCTACCCCCAGGCTTGGAATGGATTGGTTCTTAATACTTAATGAGAACACAGCTCTCTCTCTCTCTCTCTCTCTCTCTCTCTCTCTCTCTCTCTCTCTCTCTCTCTCTCTCTCTCTCTGGTCAGTTACATAGTCATTGACTCACAGATACAAGTATAAATTTTAAAAGCTTCTTACTTAAGAGGATCAGAACTTCTCTATGTAGCCTATTATCAACCCATAAATATTATTGAAATATCATAGGAGAATATTTAAGGCTCCTGTTTCATGTATTTCAAAATGTAGGGGTGCATTTCAGCACATCTGATGTCCCTTGTCTTCTAATTCCCTGTTTATATTGAATATACATATGTATATATGTATAAATATATATTGTAATGTAATATCAAACACTAACATTGATCAATATAACGCAAGGCACAGTTCACAATGAAAGTGGTGTAAATAAGAATCTAACTAATAAGTTCATTGTTCTTGACTATTTTCTCTGGAAAGAAAAATTTTAGTGTACCCAAATTTCACAGCACATATATGAAATATTTTAAAGTTTCCCCAAATTAGATAGAAAATGATTGTAAAAACTACGTGACATTGTTACTGACAAGTCACAAAGCAGACACTTTTCTGTTTCAGCAAAACCATTTCAATCATGCTGAAATATTGAATTATATTTCCATCTATTTGTCAAAACTTACCAAAATTTTCATATAGAAAACATTAAGAAACTTATAGAGAGAAATATTTAGAGGATTGGTGCTTTAGATGTTATGGTCAAAGGGCAAATTTAAAACATGTTAACTTTTTGTGATTAGGGCAATTTTCAGCATTTGAGGACTCCTCATTTATTGTGATTTTTGTTTTCATTATAAATAAATATTGAATATTTCACCAATTTCTTACTGATTTGTTTTCTTAGTATGTATTTTTCTTTGAAAAAGAATCCCAAAAGAAATAAATTCTGGTTCTCTTATAAACCCTGGATTTTTATCTAGTTCCTCCTATAATCAATGATTAATTCATTATAATTTTGCTAATAAATGTCCATAAAATGGGCTTCGCTGTGAAAATGCTTTTCACTTCTAGGATCCCAGCCAAATTTTCACTACTCATACAATTGTTTTTTTCTGTAGAGATTTCTTCTTGTACCATTTGAGTATTTAAAACATGTTTTAAACATTTTTATTAATCTATTGAAAAATTAAAAATAACATTGTAGTATTTAATTGATTATGTGAATTACAAATATTTTCAAATATGTAATTATTTCAAAATATACAGTGTTACAAACACTTTGCAACACTTTTCATTTATTTTTCTGGTTTTTAGTTATATACTCAATAATGGTCTCCATGGTGACACTTTTGTACATTTTCTACATGAGACAAGACAAACAATATTTGTCTTTCCCACCAATGCCATCTCCCTCCTGCTCCTTCAGTCCACTTCCCCCATGTGCTTAGTGCCCCTTTATTTTCATGTGTGTCTGTGTTTTTACCTGCATTCTAAAACATTTATCACTGATGTTTGTCTTTTGTTTTGCATCAGGGACTACTTGTACATAGTGTGAAAAAGTTTCAATTTTACCTTTTTTTTCATAAAAAATGGTGTTTAAACAATTTTATGAGAACTATTACCTCTGTCATATGTCCACATGTAGGAATGTGCTTTTGGATTTTCTGTTTTAAGTATCACTTTGCTCACCTTTAAAGTTATTGTTTATTAATGTCCTATAATGTCTTATTTATTATGACTTTATACTAATTCTATATAGTTGTTTGAGCAATTCCCTTTTGGTTTTCTATTAACTTCTATATGAAGAATTTAAAAATATCTTTCTATGAGTCATGAGACAGCCTATTTTATGTTTGCAATTGTAATGAATGTGACTATAATCAGGAAATAGTCTACCTTCAAAAGCATTCTTTGAAGCTACAAGCAAGGGCCATAATTCCAAATACTCAGCTATAGTTATTATTTCAACACAATTTCACATTACATATTTGTTCTTGGAATTTAATACTGGAGATTAATTTAAAAAGCATAATTGTTTATGATAAAGAGTTATTAATGCACTTGAAGTTTGTATTGTGGCTACTCTGAGTACTTCTGGGATGTGATGTCAGATATTTTCTTGTTGCTATAATTTCTGTCATTACAGCACCCATGTTACTGAAAAGATCTGTTTGATCTAATGTATGGATTCTGTTTAAGAATTAAGGTAGATGGATTTATTACCTACTTAATTAGAGACTTCATTATTGGGTGTTTACAGGAAGCATACTTGGCTAGAGTCCAAAAGCTGGAGATGCTTTCATGGAGCAGCTTATTTGTAAATATTGTGTTTAATCAGGATAAACTTGTAAGTAGTTGAAAATAAAAGTATACCTTGAATAATAATTAAGGCACCAAAGTAATTGTTTTAAGTTTGGAGAATCAAATTCAGGAACTCATGCATGCCAGGGCAGTGCTCTGACCACTCGGGTACATATCCAGACCAAGTAATTTCAAATCCTTTATCTAAAGAAAACCAGTCTAGTACCTTTGCTACCAGTCAATATTGCCATTCATGTGCATGTGTGAATGCAGGGTTTAAATGAGTCCACCAGACCCAAGATAAATGATAGATAGGTATTTATTAGAGAGGCACTTACACAGATAAGCGTAAATAACCGCCACGGTTTTTCTGCTCCAGAAGATGTAGTCTCTGCCCTTCCATTGCTCTCTGCAACCCAAGAGAGCATGAGCCAGCCCCTCCTCTACCTTATAAGGGGTCACATCTGCACCTGAAATCATGCCCAAAGGGTGTGGTCACCACCACAAGTTCACTGGCACAGCAAGATGCCACTATACACATAGATGCACGTACAAATGTGTGTGTGTGTGTGTGAGTGTGAGTGTGTGTGTATGTGTGGTATATGCATGTATGTGAGTGTGTGTAAGTGGGTACCCTCACCTATGTGTGCACATGTAGAAGCCAGTGTTCTACTTTGGATATTTGCCTCTACAACTCCTTGACTCATCTTCTGAGACAAGATTTCAGGTAAATCTTGAGCCTGTCATTTGGGCTGGACAGACTCACCTTTGACCTCTCCATATCTACCTGCATGTCCCACCTCCAGTGTTGTGTGATGGAAACATATTGCCACACGTAACTTTTACATTCATGTTGAAGATATGAACTTAAGTTCATGTGTTTACACAACAGACATTTTTACCCTTTGAGCTGTCTCTGAAGTTCCATGACATATATTTAGTGTAACAAATTTTCTCATTTTATTGATTTTCATGTCCACATATACATACATATATATGTGTATATATATATATGTTTAACAATTGTTATGTTCATTTATTTGGAGCCAAATTAAAACATAACAGATATACCATAACTGTATTTGAGATAACAGTTTTACAATGATGTATACACATACATACAGTACATTATTATGTAAACACTCATGAAAGCCTAGTGCCGATTGCTAGCACTTCATTTATATAACGTTTTATTACGGATCTTACTCTTTATTATGGATACCCTCACCTATGTGTGCACATGTAGAAGCCAGTGTTCTACTTTGGATATTTCCCTCTACACTGCTTTTAGCTGTACAGAAATAAAATACTTTACACTTCAGAATACAACTCTTTTGGTTGTATGAAATAGAATCCACTCTGCTCGAGCAAAAAGGTAATTTATTAGGGTAGCAGTTATCCCAAGTCTGGGAAGAGCATACTAAAGAACCCATTAGGTTCTTCTCTTGAAGCTCCAGGTACACTTTTCTCTGTACGACAGGCGTTACCTTTCTCCTTCATCAGAACAGGTTTTCTCTTTCTCAATTGCATAGGTAGAAAATTGTCACACATGCTCTTCAATTGATGTGACATTAGGAGGTAAATGAGAAATACTGAATTAACACTACTAAGTCTCAAGTTCCCAATATTTGATAAAGTTGGTTGGTCAAGGTTTATACATGCACTGCAAATGATGATCAGCTGAGAATGTGGTGACTGGTACACTGTCAATCCTAATGGGGAGGAGGAGAATGTTTTCAGAAAAGAGATGAGAGAATTTACCGAGTATAAGCTGGACTCACAGTTGCTGCATGTATTGTGCCATCCAAACTTTGGTCAATGGAACAACATGTGTGTTACCACAAAGCCCTTTAGAGACTTAGAACCTTAGCCTAAGTCCTTCTGAATCAGGATCTGTGTTTACCAATATCCTCAGGTGGTTTCTATTCACATCACACCTGAAAAAGATGGTTCTCATCTGTTTAAGAGCTGGGACACTGGGAATGGCACATTTTTGGTTTCAACTAGAATAAATTTTGTTTTTTATTTCTGACTTAATCTTTTACATCCTGATAGAATGCCTGTCAAGTGTCTTAAGAACTTTTACGCTAGGGAGTGGTGGTGTACACCTTTATTCCCAAAACTCAGGAGACAGTGGCAGGCAGATCTGTGAGTTCAAGGCCAGCCTGGTCTACAGAGCAAATTCCAAGATAGCCAGGGCTACACAGAGAAACCCTGTCTCAAAAACCAAACAAACTAAAATAACAAAACAAAACAAACAATAAAATGGAATGTATTTTATAACACTATAAAATGGAATCTTGAAAATGAGTGCTCTTTAGTGGAAAATCAAATAAGTTAGCTGAAAAGTCCTGCTAATCAGTTCCAACTTTATGTGCAAAGGTTAACATATGTTATTTGATAATATATTTATAACATCTTGGGATTTTATTACTGTGAAGTCTGAATTAATTACCAACAATAATAGCTAAATGGATGACTATGACTGAATCCAGTAATGTAGGTGGCTTTGATGGCAATATTTAAAATAAGGGACTCCCTGACTCTTAGCCACAAGGTACTTGAAAAAGAAAAAGAAGTTTTTGTTTTCATTTTCATAGATTCAAACTGCTTCTAACTGATCTAAGGTAGCTGCTTTACATTAGATCTTTGTTGTTATTATGCTCTTCTTATAGCAACTTGAAAATTTTATGTGTTGGCTCATTTGTTTCCTGAAACCATTTGAAGTTTTTTCCATGATCCTGTGGGGAGACTTCATCTAATCTGATATCATTATACTTATACAATACCACAAATGGGTGAGCAGATCAAAGCCAGCATGGAACACACTGTCTGTTAAATGTATGAATGTTTTGCTCAACTTCTTTCCTTAAAAAGTATTCTAGGGTGGCTGGAGAGATGGCTCAGAGGTTAAGAGCACTGGCTGTTCTTCCAGGGGTCCTGAGTTCAATCCCCAGCAACCACATGGTGGCTCACAACCATCTATAATAAGATCTGGGGCTCTCTTCTGGTGTACAAACATATATGCAGACAGAATACTGTATACATAATAAATAAATAAATAAATAAATCTTAAAAAGAAAGTATTCTAGATTCTTGATTCAATATTAGAATTCCCACAGATAACCCACCCAACAGTTTGGAGGCCAGATGCTCTAGGCTAGAAGGTTTTGTGGTAGATTTATGCTTTCCTTTAGTCAGAAAGATGGCTCTTGATCTCATAAAAGTTGATTGTAAAGACCTTTGTGAATATTCTTTAATGAGGTCATATTGCACAGAGTTTCTCATAATACCATAATGTTATTTTGATTTAATCTTTTGTTTTTGCTTTTCATTACCTATCATGTATTTTCCAGAATGTACAACTATTATACAGAACTTTGAATTATTTTATTTTAGGAATTTTTCAGACCATAAATAAATTTCTTCTTTTGTTAAGTTTAGAATAAAATGAAAACAGCCACTGAGAATAGTAAAAGAATAGTCAAACAATAGTCACAAATGTTTCTTTTGTGAATGGTTTAAGTTAAACATAAGGCTATCAGTGGTTTATTAATAATGTATCTCATGTTTCACTAACTCATGTCATGAGTGGGATACCTTAACAATACCAGAGAGAACACAACCAAGCTCTTCTCCAGTCTCTCACCACTGGACAAAGGACCACTCAGGTAGATACAACTCCTTTAATAGACAGAAGCAAGTAGTGGGCAAAAGGGTTCTTTCCTTTTCTTCCTTTTTTGTTATTTTGTTGTTGTTGTTGTTATTGTCTTGTTGTTTTGGTTTTTTACCTCTAAAAGCACCAGGAAAATTCTTCCTCATATTACCAAAGTAATTTGAGGCTCTTCCTATTTGTTTTCTTTAAGCTAGTTTAATAAAATATCACCCAATTTAAAATTCCTTCGAGGTCCAAGTCATGCTAAAGACAAGCAAGTAATAGTATTGTAATGCCCTGCATAGGTTTAAATCTAAAGGTACATTTCTTCAACTGGAACGTCTTAAATGTCAGTTTATGTTTAATGTAAGATTACAAAACCCTCAGCAATAAAATGTACTCCAATCTTTGGAAATGTGAATTAAAACTTTTTTCTGTTTTTATTGGCTCTTTGATAATTTCACACAATATATGTTGATCATACCCATCCCATCCCCAGCTCCTCACAGATTAAACCCCCGGCTCCTACTCACCCAATCTTGTATGCTTCTGTTTACTTTGAATGTGTGTGTGTGTGTGTGTGTGTGTGTGTGTGTGTGTAATTCTCCTTAGCCACTCACAACAAACAATAGCATTGCTTTATTATGTAAAGAGAAGCCTTTTCCTTGAGAGAAGCCTTCCCACCAGCCTGATTCCAGAGCTGCATCAGTCCCAAATAACACACAGGAGGCTAATTAATTATGAAGCTGCTGGCCTTGCTTGTTTCTTACTGGCTAGCTCTAACTTAAGTGTTTATCCCATAATTGTTAATCTAAGTATTTCTCTTACTTGAGAATAGTTCCGAACTTCTTATCCCTATCGAGGCTACATCGTGACTCCTTGCGGTTCTCCTATCCAGAATCCTCCTGGACTCCTAGTCCCACCTATGTTGCTTCCCTATTGGCCAACAGTGCTTTACTGACATATACACAGGACTTCACCAACATCTCCTCTTTTCTGTTTAAACAAAAAGAAAGGTCTTAACTTTAACATAGTCAAATTATATATAACAGAACAGTTATCAAGTAAGAACATAGTTACAATATTTTAGCAAGATTTAAAGAAAATATCATCCATCCCATCCTTGTGAGTCCAAAGTTCTATATGTAGCTTATCTTTTATCATTACTAAGGAAAACTATAATTATAACTAACTCCATCAAAGACCACAGAAGGATAATATGTAAACACTAGGATTGACAGAGACATCTTGCTGCCTGGACAGTCACCTGGAGTTTCTCTGTAATGTTGGGGCATCCATCTTCAGCCCATAGGCCATAGTGTGTCTGGAAGACTTCTCAACAAAGCAAGAAATTTCAAACTGTCCATTTGCATTGGCAGTCTGTCAGTTATTTTTCTGTGTCCTGCAGAAAGTCTCATACACTCTTCCATGAAGCAGGAACCCTGTAGGACTGTTTGAGTTCAGCAGTCACTTTCCTGTGGGTCCTGCATGTCCAGTTTATACAGCAACAGTCAAGCAGTCTAAGCAAGAGCCGTTTCTTTCCCAAATGGCTAATCTTGCCATGTTGAAAGCAAACTCCATAACGAGTTTCTTCGATGCCCATCTTCCTCTCAGACGTAATTGGTGTGCCAGGAGCAGACATTTCTCATTGTCAAGAAAAACCCTAAACCATTTTAAACGCCATTTTCTGTAGGTCTTTGAAAGGTTTGAAGACTATCTCAGATATACCTCTGTATATCTAGAAAACCTAACTTACCTAACTATAAGATCTGATTATTATAAGTAACTATCTATAGTCTGTATTGAATCATGCATTATGTTGTAAAAGATCAGTATAAGCACAATACTTAATCAAGAGGAAAAATATACACATCACAAAATTAACTTTGAATTTGTATCAATCAATGAAAATCCATACCAATACAAAGTACTCATTTCCAAACCATAGTCCCCTTTTTCCTTTAAAAAGAGGTTGGTTGTTATCATTAACCAATTATAAACAATCCCACTTAAATGAAAACAAAGATTTATAAACAAGATGGGAATTAAGACGTTGCTCATTCCAAACTGCTTCGTGCTGGAAGGGGGCACTGTTCATACCATGGGGATCATGACAAAACTCAGAAACCTGTATAAGTCCTTAGTTTCAGGGCCTGTAAGACTGCATCATCTTAGCTGTTTTAGATGTTGAATCACTTGGGCCATTGCTTCCAGGGGACTTGGTTCATCAAACCACAGAAGCCTGGAAGGAATCCTCAGCTTTTCATTTTCTGTAGAAACATAAACAAAAACTCCTTTCCCAAGTAATATATCCTTATATTTAAATTTTGAAGTCAGGGCATTTTCAAAAAATATAAGTTGAATTACTTCAGCAGCATTTATAATCAAGTTTACTTTAGTAGTTGTTCCTTCCTTACCAATAAAAAAACTGAAAAACACAATAGCATACAGTATTCAGATTCTCTGTGTATTTTCCATCTTTACGTGGTTTATTTATTTATCTATTATTATTATTATTCTATTTCTTTTACTTTTATCTATTTTTCTCTGAGACAGGGTTTCTCTTTGGAAATCCGCCTGCCTCTGCCTCTGCAGCAATTCCTACCAGTATGTGCCACCACAGCTGGCTTCTCTATTTATTTACTACTATGCCATTTCTTTTTTCTCTCTCAATCTTACGTATATTTTTAAACACAATGTAAACCTTTAGAGGTTTCTCTTCATCCAAGTCTGACTTTACTGTAAATCTTTATGTTTTTCTGGCCACATGTCTTATCTGTTAAAACCATGGCTGTTTAAACTGCCGTTTTTCCAAGATGGCAGACATAAGCATGACTCCAGCTCATTGGATCAGTCTATGGTGACATCCAGCAAAAGCTGCTGATTTGGAGATGTGGACACTGCCACTTCCAACTGTATGTACACACCTTTCAATCGTTAGCAGAGCCTCTTAAAAGAACCTTTCTGGGTTTTTTTGTTTTGTTTTGTTTTGCTTTTTGTTTACGCTGAGTCAGGAAGACTCCCTTAAGCGAATCTCATGAGTCTCTGCTTGTAGCTAGCAAAACAGAGTCCACCTGAGAAACTGCTGCTACCAAAAACCCATGCTTTTCTCTGTTCTTTTGTTTCTAAAATTCCTTTAAAGCTTTTGTCATTCTGTGTGGAAATTCATGATCCCGCTACTGATCACCATTATGTAAAGAGAAGGCTTTTCCTTGCCAGCCACTTGGTTTTTCCCGACCAGTTGCCTGGGCTCCTAGTTCCACCTATGTTGCTTTCCTATTGGCCAACAGTGCTTTATTGACATATACACAGGGCGTTTTCCTTAGTTAGGATAAAAGATAAGCTACATATAGAACTTTGGACTCACAAGGATGGGATGGATGATATATTCTTTAAATCTTGCTAAATGTTGATAGACAAAATATTGTAACTATGTTCTTACTTGATAACTGTTCTGTTATATATAATCTGACTGTGTTAAAGTTAAGACCTTCTTTTGTCTAGACAGAAAAGAGGAGATGATGGAGAAGTCCTGTGTATATGTCAATAAAGCACTGTTGGCCAATAGGGAAGCAACATAGGTGGGACTGGGTGTCCAGGAGGACTCTGGGGAGGAGAACCACAGGAAGTCAAGATGTAACCGCCATGGGGTAGGAAGCCCGGAAGCTTCTCCGGTTAGATTAACAATTATGGGATAAATACTCAAGTCAGAGCTACCCAGCAAGAAACAAGCAAGGCCAACAGCTTCATAATTAATTCAGTGTCTTGTGTGTTATTTGGGGACTACAATGCAGCAGAGCCTAGCTGACTGGTGGGGGATAAACCAGAGCGGCAGACAAGAAAAAAGGCTTCTCGTTACACTTTATGAAACCTCTTACTTAACATAAATTGTTTTTTGCTCAACTTTCTAACTTTTTAAATAATTACAAGGTTCCAAGACAGATTCCCAGGCAAAGCCTTGATTATAATGCAATTATATAGATAAAAATCTGGAGTGTCAAATTTAGATTATGTTTATAGACATTTTCCCCATTGAACCAACTCAATTTATTTTGATTCCTGCAGTTCCAACCTCCATTAGACTGATGACATCAGCATAAGACACTAATCTCTTCCCATGACAGGGTGTGTATGGAATGTATAGGAAGCCAGGGAGCCAGGATATATTTGACAGAGCTCTAGGCTCTTAAGGATTTATGTGCTGGCAAAAAAAAAAAAAATAGTTTAGTGGGTTTTTTTCTTCTTTTCTTGTTTTCTACTTTCATATTTATTTTCTTCTAACATCTGAACTTCTTTTGAGGTCCTTTTTGGTTTCTAAACATACAAACTTAGTTGTAGCTACTGGTTTGTACCATCATAACATAATACCATTGATTTGCAGGATGGTACAAATTTTAGGACTATTGATTCTGTACTATGGGAATATAATCACAAGCTATGCACAGGATTCTTTATGTCTTAACTGTAATTTTCAAGATTGTTATTTGCTTTTTAAAAATTTGATAACGATTACCACTTACTTTAAATAAAAAGTGTCTGAAACAGATTTTGGGACATGAATTTTTCAATGTGATTACACATTTAAAAGTACACATGTTGGATATTACTGCCATTCTTAAAGATGATTAAACTATTCTCTCTGGACAGTTTAACAAAATTCTTCCTCCATACACACTTGGCCATCTGGTTCACCTAAAGAGAGCTTAAAGAGTGACGTCACCACATTTCCTTGTCTGCATTGGAAGTGCTATGTGGCATATACAAGTGTTATTAGAAACATATGCTAACTTAAAATGCCTGCAATTTCATTCATTGTGAGCCCGATTCTATTAGCAACAAACATTTCTCAGGAAGTTGGCTGGTACTTTTAAATTATTATACTACTGCTAAAAGGCCAAGTTTGTAAAAGTTGTTTATCATATATATTGTACCAATCAGTAATTCATTTACTCTTAAGGAATAAAGTTCCTCTGTATGAGAGTCTGTGCATTACGTTAGGGTAGGAAAAGCAAAAATGCTGCCTTTGACCAGCATTTAAATTACTTTGTAGTTAATGAAAGAAAGGTCAACTTTAATCACGCTGAATAATCACAGACTTATTTCTGCTAAGAACTGAAAAGTGCTTGAAAAAAATGCTTATTTTAGTGAAGTAATGAAAACAATACATCACAAGGAAAATTGAAACTGGATAAAGTATCTTTGGGTGTTTCCTTTGTGACATTGACTTTATTTTTAAATGGAGGAGCTGTTTGCAATGAACTACTGAAGTAATGGAGCAAATGGGAACTCATCTGAATGAAAGAAAGAATGAACCTGGGATGTGGAGTGTAACTCAGCAGTACACTGACTTCCTGCATGTGTGAAGTCATGGGTTAGACATCCACTGCCTGGTAAAAAAAAGTGAAACAAAAACAAGAAACTAAAATAAAAGTTAAAGGACTAGTTTTAGTAATCATTGTGGTTAAAATCAAAGATTCATAGGTCCCAGCAAAAGAAAGAAGATAGCAGGACAAAGTCTTCATTTGCTAGGTGAGGGAGTTGAGAGAGCCATCTGCTGTTCACAGTAAGTCCCATGGCTAGATTCTTGTCTGTTGCTAGTGTAACTTCAAGTCTCTGGTAAATTTTCTTCACAGAGTCTTTGTTCTCTATGAATATATTTTTATTTCTATTAAGTTAATTATGAGAATTCAGTAAAAAAGTGACTACCTTCAGTAATAAGTCAATATTTTAATGATTTTTGAAATGTATAAAACAATTGAAGGTATAATCATCCTGGGAAATAATAAAGAAGCTAAAATTAAAGTAACAAAAGTCATTACTAAACACATCTTCCCCAAACTGCACATTCCAGCTTTTGCATTCTTACTATTTTGTTCACAGCAACCTCATATTGATAGACCATAGACCATACATAGATAATTCATAAGTTATTCTACTGTCATGAAGGAACATAATATGGAGAAGTTCAGATGGTTTGTGTCTAGACTGTGGAATAGATTCTCTTTCTGTCAAACACTTACTTTCCCTTGTCTCCAAATTTTCATTTGTAAGAAAGATAATAGTGGGCTGGAGAGATGGCTCAGCGGTTAAGAGCACTGACTGTTCTTCCAAAGGTCCTGAGTTCAATTCCCAGCAACCACATGGTGGCTCACAACCACCTTGAACGAGCCCTGATGCCCTCTGCTAGCATGCAGGTAGAAGATTGTATACATAATAAATAATTAAAATATTAAGAAAAAGAAAGATAATAGTTTTCACATTGAGTGGTTGTGACAACTAAGTAGGTTACCTCTCTATCTCTACTATAACAAAACACAACACGTTTTGTGCAACAAAACAGCACAAATACCAGGTTCAGGGTTCAGAAACGCAAACTCAATTCTCTCTAGGTTGAATAACATGCCAGTAAAGCTGACTGATTTTGCAGGCTCTGATGAACTGTCTGTTTTCTCATGTTTTTTAACTGCTTAGGAGCAACTTGAATATTGTGTGCTTATATTCAGTGCCTTAGGTAACCCAAGATCATATTTCCATATTAATATAATTTATCACTATAATTTACATCCACTCTCTTCTAACATAGAAGGAAATATTTGTGTGTTCCTGGGATTAACACTGTAATAATGCTAAGAAACTATTACTAACCTGATCACAAGCAGAACATATAAATAATTTATATCTTTGTTAGATTTGAGTAAATGCTCAATAAGTACTGAATTCATTATTTTTGTGAAATAAGTTCATTATGGTTATATGTCCAGAGATTGTTTACTTCCTCCCAAAAGCACCACAATGTGTACACTTTGGATACGTTTTTGGTTGGTTCTAAATTTAGGGTCTTTCACCTAAATTCCTGAGTAGTTTCTCCATTTTCTGTCTTTAAAAATTCCTGCTCTCCTATGTCCATGGTCTTTGTAGTTTTTGCCCCTCTGTGATGCCTCTGTTGCATATGTTTTATTATAAACATTGTAAATGTTCAACACTTGTATGGTTATATTTACCAGTTTCTGCTGTGGGATTCAGTGGTACTGGTTTTCTCAGTCCCCACCAAAAGGACGAAGGAGGAAGCATATGGTGACAAATCAGACAAAAGTCTCATTATTAAGGAGGTAAGTGTTCTACAGAAGCCCCTGGGAATTTTTCAGTTGAGAGGCCTTTGACACCTTCCATCTGCTATTTCAAAAATGTCAGAGGCAATAGTCTTATTAGAGACAATGAGACTCCATTTCCTACTCTGCACCTTATCTTCATCTATTCTGTGTTGCTTCCTGGTGTGATACCAGAGAGCTGTGAGGAGCTGAGTGGTGAGGAAATCCAAACAAGAAAAAGTAAAAGAGTAAAAGCTTTTATAACTAGGAGATGAAAGAAAATCTTTATCCTTTGGGCTATTTCTTCTCACTTCAGAGGAATCACCTGAACCTGTCAAATCATCAAACACAACCACAGCATGTAGCACAGAGTCATTAGGAATACATCCCCTGTTATTGAGGATATTGGTAATGTCTGTGTTGGTAAAACTCTTCGGATGGGTAGACATTGCAAACAATGTCAGAGAAACACACAGCTTAGGTTCCCAGGATGTGACAGAATTACATATAATTTATTTATTTATTTTATTATAGTGTATATGCAATTTAGACCTTTTACTGAAAGGTCTTGACTCACTGAGTCATTTCTACAGAACCATCAGTATCTTTATGCTTTATATGACAGCCAGGAGCTGGTGTGAAATTATCGTCTCCAACTAACACAAAACCAAAGAACAGGGAAAAAAATGACAAAAGAATAATAAGTTAATATTTTAATTGCACTTTGAAGAGTATTTGTTCTCTAAAAGAATGAATGAAGCAGCAAGGGACAGACAGTTTTTGTCCTTTGGAAAACACTTCTTAAATATCAAAATGTAGTTCACAAGAACTAGAATGAATGAAATGGTGAGACAATTACTGATGTTGAGAGACAAGTGTTTTTTTAGATTTAAACCTAATTTCTGCTTGGAAGAAATCTACAAAAAAATTATATTACTTTAAGTGGAAAGTTTGGAAATAGATAACTTACACTAAAATGTCAGTAGCCTATATGTATATAGTAAGCAACATTTGTTTTGGGTTTTACTCCTTAATAATTATTCCTCCATCATCTAAAAATAAGTACTAGCATTCATTTAGGGACTTCATTCCACACCCAGGCTGCAGAGCATATAAACTAGGCTCAAGCCTATCTCTGGTTTATAGATGAGCATGTGTTTTAAGCATATGTATTTACCTCATAGCATCTCTTTAGGGTCAAATAGTAAATTGG
Organism: Mesocricetus auratus; assembly: GCF_017639785.1. Classification (NCBI taxonomy): domain Eukaryota; kingdom Metazoa; phylum Chordata; class Mammalia; order Rodentia; family Cricetidae; genus Mesocricetus; species Mesocricetus auratus. The sequence continues at coordinate 59,515,818 of NW_024429190.1, forward strand.
CTTTTCTTCTAGACCTCAGAGTAAGAATGAATTAACTATCTATCTATCTATCTATCTATCTATCTATCTATCATCTAAGTATCTATCACCTATCCATCTGAAGCTGGAGCTGTATCAACTGTCTTGCTACTGTTTGGATCAGAATGATAAAGCTTGCAATTTGAAAAACAAAAGAACAAATCTGAGTAGGGTGGTGTAACCATTAGTCCCAGTACTGGGGAGACAAGTCACACCTATACTGGAGGCTGAAGCAATGAGATTGCTTGAGATTAAAAGTCACACCAGTATGGTCAATGTAATGGAAACTTGTCTAAAAACCAAATGCTGAAATCAACAAAGACAGAATAATAGTTGAAAAATTTTAAAGCAACAAAGTAAGTAGACTTGAGATCGGGAGCTAATGAATTGTTTTGTCTGGGACTCGAGCTGTACCTCAAAATTAGTTATACTTTTCTGTAATAAAATGTAGTAATAACAATTTTATAATTCAGTTTCACCTGACCTAGAATGTACAAATTAATATACTAGAGGATTAGCACATTCATCTTGCTTATATTTGGGTGAGGTGATTACTGGTGGTTTTAGAGGTTATTTTTATATTTTGTTTTATTCTTTGTCTTATCTCTTATTATGAGGCTATCTTGCTACTTAATATAACCCTTTTTGGCCTAGACTTCTCTATTTACTTGCGGCTATGGCCCTCAAATCTGCTACAACACTGGACGTTAGCTTTCTACCTTCTAAGTACATTGATAATTGGCATAAGTCACGAATCCCAGAAGCTTAGACTCTCTATATTTATTTTCAGAAATGACATGCATCACTTTGATTTATAAATATCTATGATATTATTCCATAGTAAGACATATGTATAATCCTAGCACCTGGGAGGTGGAGACAGGAGAATAAGTTTAATGTTATTTTCCATTTATATAGTAAATCTGAGTCTAGACTGAGGTATATAAGACTATGACCTTTAAAAAAGTACATATATTGTTTTATTTCATAAATCTGTAAACTATACACCGTTAATGCATACATTTCCCCAATCATAGAAAATAGGAATTAAGATTGATTGAATTAAAATTCAAAAAATATTAGTTCACATAGGTACAATGGAAGACTTAACAGAGCAACCTTCCAAGAATTGCAACAGCAAAGCAAATTTTTGGGTTTATCAAAACTACTGTTAGTTTTAATAATTTTCTGAAGGAGCTAATAGAACTTACTGAAAGTTAGTGTTCATGGTTATGAGTTACAATGAGAAATGAGTTATGAATTACAAGGTTGTGAATTGCAAAGGGGAAATAATGCAAGTAAAATTAGTCCTGGAAAGATCTTAAGTGGTAAAGCATGGGAGGGGTCCTAGTGCGATTCGTTAGTTGTCTTCTTGCTAGGTTGTTTTCTTGACTCTGAGAATAACAACAGAGAGTACAGAGAACAAGGGAAATTTTCTTAGCTTTAGTTTTAGTGTTCAAAATTTTTAATGAATCTTCATAACATATCACAATTAATTTGCCTTTGTTTTTATTTAATTTATGGTAAATTAGTAAGCTAAGGCACCAATGAGAAAATATCATAGACGAGGTCTTACCAACAGAAAAATAATTCTCACAATTGTAAAATATAAGTTGTGTAATATCAAGAGGTTACTGGAATAGGTTTCATCTGGGTACTCTTTTCTTGCTTGTGAATAGTATTCACCTCATATCTTCACTGTACACACACACACACAAACACATAGATGATAGATAGGTAGGTAGATAGATAGATAGATAGTCTTCTCATAGATATTAATCCTACCAGGCCAAGGCTCTAAGCCATGCAGATTCATCTGTACCCTAATAAACTGCAGAGATATTCATCTTCAAATATAGTATGTTAAGAGTTAGGAATTAAACTTCTGAATTTTCTTTTTGAGTACACAAATATAGAGCCTATTGCATGGATTCAATGAGACCTTTAGCATACTAAATTTAATTACATATAAAAGACTGATACAATCAAGATGGATTTACCTTGAGATACAAGGAAAGTTGAGGTCATGTGAATCAGTGCTTGTATTGTATCACAGCAACAGAATTAATGATAAAAATCATGTTTCTATCAATGGATACACACAAAATATTTGACAAAAGAATAAACAAAACAACAGCAAAAGAAGGCAAAAAAGAAGCTTTGAGTAAATTTGATATAGAAGTATTGCATGTATCAGGAGTTTAGGTTAACATCATGCTCCGCAGAGGACCCCAGAGAACGCCCAGACTGACAGAAGTCACCCAGTTACACCCTGGCCCATGATCCAGGGGTGTGTGTGAGGAAGAGTGGCAGAACTGGAGACTGATGGCAGTGACAGGAGAGAGAGGGAGAAATGAGAATGATATACTGTCATCGCCCAGCAGGGTAGGCAGGATGGTGTACAATAGCACATGCAGACTCAGCCTCCAAACTTGCTGCCTACAGGAGTTCCCCTGGCTCTAGGCAAAGATGGGAATGGGTTAAAGATGAGGAAAGATTCACTTTTTGAACTAGGCCTCTTTGAAGGTCCACAGCACCGTAGAGGTCATTTTCGTGTCAGTGGTCCATGCTGCTGTTCCAGACCTTGATGAAGCCTGAGATCCTTGTAGACATAATACAGTCTGTGCAGCTCCCCATGCCTTGGTGATGTGCTAGGGCTCTGCTGCCTTTGGGAGCTGTGTTGATGTGAATGACATGTATAACACCTGAGACCATGTTAAGGCGTGTGGTCATGGATCCTCTGAAAGCCATAGTAGGTTAGTAGTCCCAGTATCTGTGGCCTGTGTTACTGCTGAAAACTATGTGGATGCCAAGATTGGGGCTGCTGACTAAATCCATGTTAATTGTGTGATCTGGGGAGCTGGTCCTGACACTTGCAGGAGAGCTGGTCCTGCCCCTTGGTAGCAACTGCAAGATCCACCAATGGTGCCTTGGTGGTGCAGGAGAGCTGGCTTTTTCCCTTCCTGACCCACAACTCTGCTATGCAGGCCGTGGTGTGGGCAGAGGATAACTATTCCTGTCCCTCTATGGTCCATAGGACTCTTCTCAGCTGATGATGTATGGCACAAATGCGCCCCTGCTCCAAGAATATGTGGACGATACAAAGTGGACTTGCTTGAAGGGGTAGGTCACGGTAGAAGGGAACAGACATGGAAAGACTGGGAGGTAAGTGTGATAGGGCAGATGATTTGAGATTCCTTAAAAAAAAACATAATTTAAAAATAAGAACTCCTTCCCTGCCCATCACCCACTCCCTCAACCTTCCGGGTGGCAGCTTCTGGCATCCAGATGATCTGCCCACACAGGAAATACGTCAGTCTTTCCAGACCCTACCCCCAGCTCACCCAACTTCAGGTGAGCTTGGGTCCTCTTAGGGACCCCTTCCTTGCCCATCACCCACTCCCACAATCTTCGGGCATTGAGAGGACCTGCCCACAAAGGAAAGACATCAGTCCTCACAGACCCAACCCGCAGCTTTCCCCATAGCTGGGCACCCTCCCCTGCACACCACACACTCCCTCAATCTTCCAGGGCCGCTCCTGGCATCAAGAGGACCCACCCACATAGGAAAGACATTAGTCCTTCCAGACCCCATGCTCTGGCATGCCCAGCTTCAGCTTCAGGAAAGAAGGAGAGCAGTGGAGACAGAAAGACCCCACCTGCACCAACTGGAAGAAGAGATAGGAAGAAGACAGAATAAGAACTCACTCAGCAATAGAAAGACCAGCATGACTCCACCAGAATCTAGAGACCCCATGCCAGCAAGACCTGAAAAGCACAACAAAGATGAAGCAGAAGAGGCAGACCTTAAAAATTATTTTATGAAGATGATAGAGACTCTCAAAGAAGAAACGAGGAAATCCCTTAAAGAAATAGAAGAAAAAACAAACAAAAAACCACACGAAATGGAGGAAAACACGAAGCAAAAAATTTAAGAAATAAACAAATCTCTCAAAGAATCTGAAGAGTACCAAGAAAAAACAACCAAACAAATGAAAGAAACAACTCAAACAGTTGAAGGATTGAAAGCTGAAATAGAAACAATAAAGAAAATAGAGGATGAGGGAATGCTGGAAATAGAAAAGCTGGGTAAACTGTGGAGAGCTGCGCCACACCACGCCATAAAGATGGCGCCGGCTTCTGCATTCCACCATCCCGATGGTGAGTGCTCTCGGTAATAAACTGTTGGGGTACCCCGAATTGAGGAGGGGTCCCCAAGCCAGATTCGTCACCCCAAGAATCAAGAGTCCACGTGCCAATTGATGCAACACGCAAGAGGCTTTAATTAGGCATCTGCAGATGGCCTCTCAGTCAGCTTTTAGACCGATTGGCCCCGAGGTTCAGTTACAATCAGCTTTTAAAGACAAAAACCACAAGCCTTTGGGAGGGGTCCTTGTCTCTTGCCGGGGGAAGGGGGTACGTGACTCCTGTCCTGGGGAAGTAGATGTCCTTCATATCAAACCTTGGCATGAGTTAATTATCTCTCCCTAAGTAAATAGTGTTATCTCCTTGTTTCCCACTAGTCTTGTTTGCTCTGGTCAGTTCTTCACAGATGGCAGCCCATAATTGGCTTTTTGTGGATTTATAGCCCTTCTACAATTAAGGTTGCTAAACCATACATTCCATTCTGTGGTATGGCCGGTTCCTGGGATGGGGTCCTTTGTTCACTTCCAAGTTCTCTAGTGGGGTGCCCTCCCTGTTTAAGCTTATATTTTATTTCTATAAATTCGGGGTCTTACACAAACAACTCCTTATTTGGCGTGCTCCTATCCCACCAGGGTCACGCGATGATCATCAGATTGCTTACGCGCCCTGTTGCACCAATGGCTTATGCATACGTGGCCGTTCAGGGTTGGCTGGCCTCGGCTACTTAGGGAGCAGGAGGGGTTTCTTCTGCGGCTGCCTTTCAACTGTTCATCAAGGTCCTGAATAAACTGTCTGCAAGAAGGGTTCCTGAGTCGCGTCTTCCTTGCTGGTAGAGGTGGTCGTGACAGTAAACGATCAGAAACTACAGATGCAAGTATCACCAATAGAATACAAGAATGGAAGAGAGAATCTCAGGTGTTGAAGACTCATTATAGGATATACAGTCATCAACCAAAGAAAATCTCAAATCCAACAAATCCCTAACACAAAATATCCAGGAAATATGGGACACGGTAAAGAAGCCAAACCTGAGAATAATAGGTATAGAAAAAGGCGAAGAAATACAGCTCAAATGTACAATCATAGAAGAAAACATCCCTAGCCTAAAGAAGGATATGCCTATGAAAATACAAGAATCTTACAGATCACGAAATAGGTTGGACCAGAAAAAGAAGTCGCCTTGCTACATAATAATCAAAACATCAAATCTACAGAATAAAGAGAAAATATTAAGAACAGCTAAAGAAAAAGGCCAGGTAACATATAAAGGAAGACCTATCCGAATTACACTTGACTTCTCAATGGAAACTATGAAAGCCAGAAGCTCCTGGACAGATGTCCTACAAACACTAAGGGAACAAGGATGCCAGCCCAGACTACTATATCCAGCAAAGCTTTCAATTATCATAGATGGAGAAAATTGTATCGAGCTGCCAGTGTGTTCGCAGGTACAGTGCTACCATACTTCACAACGATCTGAGGCTAAGGGCTAAGGATGAAAATAAAGACAAAGACAGCGGCTCATTCTTGCAAGGAGAATGACATTTATTATTACAAGAGTGGAGCCTTATATACCAAAGGCAGGTATGGTGGAAAAACACTGAGGTCAGAAGCCTATGTTCCCTGGGCCCTCCAGCAAAGGGGTGGGCCAAAACCAGGAATTAGCATTTAGACAATAAACAGGAACTTGCTTGCAGGCCTTACTGGGAGGAGGGGATGAGAAATGTTTTGCTAAAAGCCCCTAGTAACAAGCAGTCAACAGACCCCCATGGAGGAAGGGTGCAACAAATCCCCCTTTTATATAATTAAAAAATGAGCATCTGGCTTAGGTTGCCCGGGACATTACCTTCTATCTTACCCGTCAATGAGAAGTCTGTCCAGGCCTCATAAGCCCTCTGTTTTAGGTTGGTAGATGTCCCCCAGGACGTAACTCTCATTGATAACTCATTTGTCTTGCTGGTTCAACCAGGCCTGCACTGAGGGGTTACCTGTTGACAAGGAAAGCATGATCTGCTTTGTAGGAAAATGGCACTGGGCTTGTGCCCTTTCCATATGGCAAACTAGGGCTAAAGACTGTGTTGCCCAGGGTCATAATCCCGAGGGCTAGTGACCCACTCTGTTTCTCAAGTAATAGACCTGTCTGTTGCAGTCCCGTTATGAGGGGGGTCTCCCAAAAGGGAGGCACCCTGATCTCAGTTAGAATAGCCAATGAAGTCCATTTGTTAATTAAGATTTAAAGTCCCCAATTGTAATTAGTATAAATTTGGGAATTTAAGGTAGAGGCATCCTCCCCTGGGGGTTTATCCAGCATGCCTGCCATGGCAACTGGCTAAGAGATAGGGAAGCCAAAATCTGCAGCCACTGTGATGTCAAAGTCACTCCCGTGTTGTATGAGGATGAGTTGGTTCTCTCCTGACTGTTCCACTGGAATAGGCATGACACCTGGGACACGGACCACCAAGGCTGATCAACAGCTTCTCAAATGGCATTCCTGGAGGAGATAATTACACATTTTTCCCAAGGGAGTGTTACTGAATATAGCAAGTGTCCAAGCAGACAAGTCCATCCTGAGGGCTGCCTTTCCCTGGGTATAGCTGGATATATCTGACACTAAAGACCTGCCAGCATCAGGACAGGCAGGTTCCTCATTAAGGCCTAATGAGTCTATAGAGAATACATGATAGAGTAGAGTGAGGGGAGCCAAGGTGGCCTCCAAGAGAAAACAAAATATTCCATGACAAAGCCAGATTTAAACAATACGTATCCATGAATCCCGCCCTACAGAAAGTGCTGGAAGGAAAATCTAGACCCAACAAAGAAAACTACACTAACAAAGACATAGGCAATAGATAATCCCACTTTACCAAACACCAAAAGAAAAAGGGAGGAGAAACTACACACAATAACACCACTACCAATAAATCAAGCACAAACAAGAATTATCAATCAATGGTCATTAATATCCCTCAATGTCAACGGTCTCAACTTGCCTATAAAAAGACACAGACTAGCAGAATGGCTACAAATACAGAATCCATCCTTCTGCTGCATACAAGAAACACATCTCTGCCCCGCCAGCTGCACAGGAGCCTGTATCTGAGAATGTGCAGAGGGTATCGGGATTGATGACACAGAGACCAGTTGGTAGTGTAAAGAAAACTTTTATGCTGGCACCAAGAAGGCTCAAGAAGACTTCCCAAGAAAGGCTTCCCTCAAGAAAAGCTTTTTTCTTTCTTTCTCTCCCCCTGGCTGGTGATATTCCTGACTTCAGAGTCAGGGATGGGGGGCTGGGGGGTGGGGGTGGCAGGAAGAGGCAGCTAGCCTTTGGAAAGATCAAAGTCAGGGTATCTCAGTGAGCAAGCCCTTATCAGGAACTTATTGCCCCCATAAACATTTCTTAGGGCAATGGATTGTTTTCAGTAAACATGTTTTTAGTAAACATTGTCTTACAGCTATCTGCTCTCAGGCTGATGGGGAAGTAGGCCTCTGGCCAAGGTCTTTTGTTCCCACACATCTCAATGTCAAAGACAGACATTACCTCAGAGTAAAGGGTTGGGAAAAGATTTTCCAATCAAACCTAACCAAGAAACAATCTGGTGTAGCAATCCTAATATCTAACAAATTACACTTCAAGTTAAAATCAATCAAAAGAGATGAAGAAGGACATTTCATATTCATCAAAGGAAAAGTCCATCAAGATGGAGTCTCAATTCTAAACATCCATGCCCCAAATACAAAGGTACCCACATTCATGAAAGAAACATTACTGAAGCTCAAATCACCCGCAAAATCTCACACACTACTAGTAGGAGACTTTAACACTCCATCGCACCACTACACAGGACCTCCCGCCAGAGACTTAACAAAGAAACAAAAGAACTAATAGAAGTTATGACCCAACTGGGTTTAACAGACATCTATAGAACATTCCATGGAAACACAAAGGGATATACATTGCTCTCAGTGGCACATGGAACCTTCTCTGAAATCGACCACATAATCAGATACATAGCAAACCTCCACAGATTAAAAAAAAAAATGGAATAACCCCCTGTATTTTATTAGACCACCATGCATTAAAATTAGAATTCAACAATAACACAAATCACAGAAACCCTACAAACTCATGGAAATTGAACAGTGCACAATTGCACCATCCCGGATTAAAGGAAGAAATAAAAAAAAGAAATTAAAGACTTCCTGGAATTCAATGAGAATGAAGACACAACATACGCAAACTTATGGGACACTCTGAAAGGAGTGCTGAGAGTAACGCAAACTTATGGGACACTCTGAAAGGAGTGCTGAGAGTAAAGTTCATAGCACTAAGTGCCCACATGAAGAAACTGGAGAACAGTCACACTAGAGAATTAATAGCACAACTGAATGCTCTAGAACAAAAAGAAGCAGACTCACCCTGGAGCAGTAGACACCAGGAAATAATCAAATTGAGCGCTGAAATCATTCAAGTTGAAACCAGGAAAACATTGAGAAGAATCAATGAAGGAAAGAGTTGGTTCTTTGAGAATATCAACAAGATAGACCAACCTTTGCCCAAACTAACCAAAAGGCAGAGAGAGAACATGCTAATTAACAAAATCAGAAATGGAAAGGGAGACATAACAACAGACACTGAGGAAAACCAGAGAATCACCAGGGCATACTTTGAAAACCTGTACTCCACAAAATTAAAAAATTTAAAGGAAATGGACATTTTCCTGGATAGATACCACTTACCAAAACCAAATCAAGAACAGATGAGTAATGTAAACAGACCTATAACACTTAATGAAATAGAAGCAGTCATCAAAAGTCTCCTAAACAAAAAAAGCCCAGGCCCAGATGGCTTCAGTGCAGAATTCTACCAGAAATTCAAAGAAGTGATAATTCCAATACTCCCCAAAGTGTTCCATAGAATAGAAGCTGGAGGCTAGCTGCCAAACTCTTTTTACGAGGCTACAATTACCTTGATACCCAAGCCACACAAAGACACAACTAAGAAAGAGAACTATAGACCAATTTCCCTCATGAACATCGATGCAAAAATACTCAATAAAATACTAGCAAATTGGATCCAAGAACACATCAGAAAAATCATCCACCATGATCAAGTAGGCTTCATTCCAGGGATGCAGGGATGGTTCAACATTAGAAAATCCATCAATGTAATCCACCATATAAACAAACTGCAAAGGAAAAACCACATGATCATCTCACTAGATGCTGAAAAAGCCTTTGACAGAATCCAACACCCTTTCATTATAAAGGTCCTAGAGAGATCAGGGATAACAGGAACATCCCTGAACATAATAAAAACAATATTCAGTAAACCAAAAAATGACATCAAACTAAATGGAGAGAAACTCAATGCAATTCCTCTAAAAACAGGAACAAGACAAGTCTGTCCACTCTCTCCGTATCTCTTCAATATTGTACTTGAAGTTCTAGCTACAGCAATGAGAAAACAAAAGGAGATCAAGGGGGTACAAATAGGAAAAGAAGTCAACCTTTCACTATTTGCAGATGATATGATAGTTTACATAAGTGAACCAAAAAACTCCACAAGGTAACTCCTTCAGCAAAGTGTCAGGATACAAGGTTAACACACACACACACACACACACACACACACACACACACACACACACACACACACACATGCACACACGCACACACAGTAGCTCAGATGATAAAGTGGCTGAGAATGCAATCAGAGGAACATCACCCTTTACAATAGCCATAAACAGCATCAAATATCTGGGGATAATGTTAATCAAAAAAGTAAAAGATCTGTGTATCAAGAACTTTGAGTCTCTAAAGAAAGAAATCAAAGAGAATACCAGAAAATGGAAAGATCTCCCATGCTCTTGAATTGATAGGATCAACATAATAAAAATGGCAATCTTGCCAAAAGCAATCTACAGATTCAATACAATCCCTATCAAAATACTGGCACAATTCTTCAAGACCTTGAAAGAACAATAATCAACTTTATATGGAAGAACAAAAGTCCCAGGATAGCCAAAACAATCCTGTAGAGTAAAGGAACTTCAGGAGGCATCACCATCCCTGACTGCAAGCTCTATTACAGAGTGATGGTCCTGAAAACAGCTTGGTATTAGCACAAAAATAGACAGGTAGACGAATGGAATCTAACTGAAAACCATGATTTTAACTCACACACCTATGGATGCTTGATTTTTGACAAAGAAGCTAAAATTATACAATGGAAAAAAGAAAGCATCTTCAACAAATGGTGCTGGCATAACTGGATACTGGCATGCAGAAGGCTGAGAGAGATCCATGTCTATTACCTTGCACAAACCTTAAGCCCAAATGGATCCAAGACCTCAACATAAATCCAGCCACACTGAAACTCTTAGAAGAGAAAGTGGGAGATACTCTTCAACGAATTGGTACAGGAGACTGCTTCCTGAACATAACACCAGTAACATAGACACTGAGATCGACAATTAACCAATGGGACCTCCTGAAACTAAGAAGCTTCTGTAAGGCAAAGGACACAGTCAACAAGACAAAAAGGCAGTCCTCAGAATGGGAAAAGATATTCACTAATCCCATGTCTGACAGAGGGCTGATCTATAAAATTTACAATGATCTCAAGAAGGAAGTCTCCAAAAAACCAAAGGATGCAATTAAAAAGTGGTGTACAGCCGGGCGTTGGTGGCCCACACCTTTAATCCCAGCACTCGGGAGGCAGAGGCAGGCGGATCTCTGTGAGTTCAAGGCCAGCCTGATCTACAAAGTGAGTTCCAGGACAGCCTCCAAAGCTACAGAGAAACCCTGTCTCGAAAAAAAAAAAAAGTGGTGTACAGAACTAAGTAGAGAATTCTCAATAGTGGAGTCTAAAATGGCTGAGAGACACTTGAGAAAGTGCTCAACATCCTTAGCCATCAAGGAAATGCAAATCAAAACAACTCTGAGATACCATCTCATCCCTGTCAGAATGGCTAACATCAAAAACACCAAGGACAGTTTATGCTGGAGATGTTGTGGAAAAAGGGGACCACTCCTCCGCTGCTGGTGGGAGTGCCAACTCATACACCCACTTTAGAAATCAGTATGGAGATTCCTCAGGAAAATGGGAATTAATCTACCACAAGACCCAGCAATTCCACTCTTAGGCATATATCCAAAAGATGCAAATTCATACAACAAGGATATCTGTTCCACTATGTTCATAGCACCATTATTTGTAATACCCAGAACCTGGAAGCAACCCAGATGCCCCTCAACTGAATAGTGGATAGAGAAAATGTGATACATTTACACAATGGAATACTACTCGGTGGAAAAAAAACAATGGATTATTGAAATTTGCAGGCAAATGGACGACACTAAAAGAAACCATCCTGAGTGAGGTAACCCAGTCACAAAAAGACAAACATGGTATGTACTCACTCATATATGGATTTTAGACATGGATCAGGGGAATGCGAGTCTGCAATTCTACTGACAGAGAGTCTGAGAAACAGGAAAATACCTAAGAGAGATATGCATGGTACCCCAGAGAAGTGGAATGAGGCAAGATCTCCTGAACAGATTGGGAACTCGGTGGTGGGTGGATGGGGGAGTGGGAGCTGGGAAGAAGAGCGGGGAGAAGAAGAGGAGAGAGTAGGTCATGGGGGAACAGGAAGGTTGAGTTGGGGGTAGAATAGGGGGAGAACAGGATGAGAAATACCATAATAGAGGGAGTCATAGGTTTGAAGAGAGATCTGGCACCAGTGAGACCTCTAGCAATCTACAAGGGTATTACCAACTGGCAAGCTATGCAATAGTGAAGAGACTACCCTAAATGCCCATTCCTGATAATGAACTTGACAATTACCTTATGTGCCATCCTAAAACCTTCTTCCTGTGATTGATGGAAGCATAGGCAAACACCCACAGCTAAACACTGAACTGAACCCTTGGAACCCAGTGACAGAGAAGGGGGTGGAACTCTTGAACCCCAGACCGATAGCTGGGAGACCAGCATGGGACTGATCCAGACCCCCTGAGTGTGAGAGTCAGTGAGGAGGCCTGGGCAACCTACAGGGCCCTGGGCAGTAGATCAGTATTTATCCCTAACATACAAACGGACCTCGAGTGTCCACAACACAAAGAGGGATGCTCTCTCAGTCTGGACTCTTGGGGTAGTGCCTGGACCCTGCCCTGAGTGAAATGACAGACTCTCGATGTCCCCTATATGGAAGGAAGTGGGGATAGGGTTGGAGATAAGGGGTGGTGGTGGTGGGAGTGTATGGGAGGAAGGGAGGGAGAGGGAACTGGGATTGACATGTGAAGCAAGCTCTTTTCTAAAATAAAGAAGTAATAAAAAACAATAAATACAGTTAAAAATAATTTAAAAATAAAAACTTGTGTTCAATGGTGAATGAGAGCATCTTTTTCTTCTTCCAAGATCTGAAGGAGACAATGAATGTGGGGGTATCTGTTCAAGTTGTTGCCAATACAGCTAGACAGGGAAGTGAAACAAATTACATACACATGTGAAAGAAGGTGTAAAACTGTTTCTGCCTACTGCCTATCCAGAAATCCCTGAGACCCCCAAAAGTTATGCTAGAATTTGAAGATCTTAAAATTGCATAACACAGATTTGTCTTTTATATAAACAACAGGAATTACCAAAAAAAAAGGAGATTGGGAAAATTACCTTATTCACAGTAACATCAATAATAAAATACAGAGAAAAAAATTAATAGGGGAGGCAAATTCCATAAATATTGAATAATACAAAACTCCCAGCAAAAGAATCAAAAGACAAAAATAAATGGAAACACATTTTGTGTTCATAAGGTGAAGCTTATTAAAACATGCATATCACTACTGGCATTGATGAAAAGATTCAACATACTTTGTATAAAAATTTAATGCATTTTTTACAGAAGTAGAAAAAATTATTCTAAAATTCTTGTTGAGTCACAAAAGACTCTAAATAGCACCATCCTTCTTGATCTTATAGTATGTTACAAAGTTACAGTAAGCAAAACCTAAGCTATTGTCACAAAACAGTTGTATAAGCATAAAAATAGAGTCCAGAAATCTAGAAACAAATTTTAATAACTTATATGGATTGTCTGCTTAACAGAATCTAGAAGCTCCTACTAGACAAACCTAGGAGCAGGTCTGTGGGAGAGGTTTTCACTTTGAGTTAATTAAGTAGAAATGTCCACTCTAACTGTGGGTGACTGTAGGGAGCTGCTGGTGTTTGAGGCTAAGGTGCTACACCACTTCACAACTATTAGAGAAGGGCTAAGGATGTAAATGAAGACAAAGACAGTGGCTCATTTTTACAAGGAGAATGGTGTTTATTTTTACGAGGGTGGAGTTTTATGTACCAAAGGCAGGTGAGATGGAAAAACACCAAGTTCAGAAGCCTATGTACCCAGGCCCCTCAGGCAAAGGGTGGGCCAAAAACAGGAATTAGCATTTAGACAAACAGGTCTTACTGGGAGGAGGGGATAAGAAGTGTTTTCGTAAAAGCTCTTAGTAACAAGCAGTCAACAGACCTGGGGGGGGGGGGGGGACACGGGTGCAACAGGTAGCAGCATTCTATGGGCTGGGATCCTAAATGAAGTCAGCTCAGCTCTGTGCTTGCTGAGTGTAGATCCAATGTGATGAGTTGCTTCAAACACGTGATGCAGTGACAGTTCCTTTAGACAATTATATACAATAAACCATTCTTTCCTTAATTTGATGTGTCATAGCAATGAAAACAGCCAGTATATAACTAAAGGTAATACTTCTATGAATACACAATTAAAACAGAACAATCTCATTAATAAGTGGTATTAGGAAAAAACAGGTAAACACTTGCAAAAAATAAAATTGATCTTCTATCTTACACAAGAAATTTTAATATGCTAAAACTGAAACCTACTTTAAAAATTTCCAAAATTCTAAAACAGATCAGAGAAACCATAGGGAATATATTCTTGACATTGGCCTGGGCAATGACTTCTTGGGTCAAAACTTGAGCACAGACAGAAAAAGCAGCATCCTACAAATGAAAGGAAGGAAGGAGTGAAGGAAAGAGAGGTAAAGGAAGGAAGAAAGAGAGAGACAGAAGGAGAGAGAGAGAAAGAAAGGAAGGAAGGAAGGAAGAAAGAGAGAAAGAAAGAAAGAAAGAAAGAAGAGTTGCTGCAAGATAATGTCTCCTTTCTGGGTAGATATCTAAGAGACCTGAAACCAAGATCTTGAAACAATTGCCCTTCCACGTTCTGGTAGAACTATAACCTAGGAAACAACCTAATATATGTATGTATGTATGTATGTATGTATGTATGTATGTATGTATGCATGATTAGAATATATATGCACACTGTGAAATGCTATTCATTCTTTTTTTAAAAGAAGAAACCACTGTTATTAGCAACCATCAGAATAAACACAGAAGTAATACAATAAATAAGTCAGGCAAAAAGACAAATACCACACAATCTCATTATATGATAGATTTAAAACTAAAACAGGGAGTAGGATAATTGTTCCTGGGAGCCAAGGAGGGAGAAAATCCAAAGAAATTAGTCAAAGAGTACATGTTTCTTTTGTTCACAAAGAATGAATCATTTTTGTAAATTTAGTATATGGCACAATGCTCATCATTTAAACTAAAGCATTATAATTGTACATTGTGGCACACACCAATGATCCCAGTACTGAGGAAACAGACAGGAAGGTCACAATAAGCTTAAAATGAACCTGCTTTACAAAGTGAACTGTAGGTCAGGCATGCCTGCACAGTAAAATTTTGTCTCCGAACAAAAATAACACTGTACTGTATTTCTTGAAAAATAGGCTATTCCTGGGAATTTCCCTGGCACCAGGTTTCTATCTGAAATGGTCCCCCCAATCAAGATGTCCCTTTCATTACTTTCCCTATCCATCCCATCCCCAACCCACTCTCTCAATTTCCCATCCCCCACCCCTATACCCCACCCCCTTCCCCCAACCCCAACTCAGGCTCCCTGTTTATCAGGAGATCTCTTCTACTTCCCCTTTCCAGGGAAATCCATGCATGCCTCTTTGGACTTCCCTTGTTATCTGGCTCTCTGGGGCTGTGAAGGATGACCCCAGCTAAGACTCCTAGCAATATTGGAGAGGGTCCCTGAACCTACTGTAATGAGACTGGTGACTATCCTAATAGTCATTAGAGAACCTTTATTCAGTAACTGATAGAAGCAGATCCAGAAATCCACAGCCAAGCACAGGACTGAGCTTCAGGTATCCTCCCAAAGGAAGGGAGGAGGGATAGAACCACAGAGACAGCTGATGTTGAATTCCTGGGAGCTCACCAACTCTGGACCAACAGTTAGGGAGCCTGGAAGGGACCCACCTAGGTCTTCTGCATGTGTGTGACAGTTGTGAAGCTTGGGCTGTTTGTAAGGCTCCTAGAGGTGAGATCTTGGCTCTTTGCTGGCTTCTGGGAACCTGCTGAGCATGCGGGATTACCTTGCCTAGCCTTGAAGTAGGGGGAAGAGCTCAGTCCTAACTACTTGCTGTGTCATGCTTCTTTCAAACCTGTGGGAGGCCTGTCCTTTCTGAATGGAGATGGAGGAAGAGTGGATGGCTGGAGGTAGATGGGAGTCTGAGGAGGGAAGGAAGGAGGGGAAACTGTGGTCTATATGTCAATAAGTGAAAAAAATAGTTAAATAAAATAAAATTTAAAAAACAACAATGAACACAATCATTAAAGATGTGAACATGTGAGCTGAAAGGGCATTTATGCAAGTGGGACGTTGACATGGACAGTAAAAAAATGACATTAAGGGAGATCTTATATTATTGGTGTTAATATTCAGGCATCTTTACTGGCCTGTCCTTGCGGTTCTGACAGGATATGCCCTCAGCTGCAGCTACTAAGAGCACCACCTGTTTCCTATATTCCCTTTTAAAGGTGTTCTGCCCACCTCCCTTCTTCCTCTCATTCTCTCCCTTTTTCTCCCTGTCTTTGTCTGTCTGTTCCACTACCCCCCTCTCTGACCCAGTCCTCTCTCCTGCTGCTCCTATCCCCAAGGCTGGTCTCCCCCCTCATCTTTCCACATTTTATGATCCCTTTTCCTAATTAAAACAAAAAACAAAAAAACCCTCTTTGCTTGAACCCTGTCAAATGGCATCTTTCTCTTTCGAGCTGCTTTTCTTGGATTTTCTTTAAATTAGAACAAGTTTACTTCACATGTCAATCCCAGCTCCCTATTCCCCTCCTCCTCAACTGATCCCTCCATCAGGACCTTCACAGCCCCCCACCCAATTCCTACTCCATTCCCCAGAGAGGGTGAGGCCCTCCATGGGGGATCTCCAGAGTCTGTCATTTCTTTCAGGGCAGGACCTAGGCCCTTTCCCAAGAGTCCAGGCTGAGAGAGCATCCCTCATTGTTGGATGGGCACCCAAAGTCAATTTGTATGCCAGGGATAAATACTGATCTACTACCCAAGGCCCCATAGATTGCCTAGGCCTCCTCACTGACTCCTACATTCAGGGGGTCTGGATGAGTCCTATACTGGTTTCCCAGCCATCAATCTGGAGTCCAAGAGCTCCCCATTGTTCAGGTCAGCTGTTTTTGTGGGTTAAACCAACCCAATCTTGATGCCTTTTCTTATCAGTCCTCCATCTCTGTCACTAGATTCCAGGAGTTCAGTTTAGTGTTTAGCTGTGGGTTCTTAATGAAGACTATTAATAGTATAATCTGAACTGATGAATTTTGGAGGATAGATAAGACTTTTGTCTATAGCCTTCCTCTATTTCTTTTTACTTCTTCCACACCATCTTCTAATCCATTACCTTCAAAAAATTCCTTTCAATACTGAGCCCTAAACCTACCAGATTTCAGACCTAGAGAGCCCCAGCTTCTGTAAATCCCCAAGGCTTACCTGTCAAGTTAGAAGAAACACTGATTTACATGAATGGATGAAGTCTTCACAGTCTCAGATTCCTGTTCTAATTAGTTTCAGAAGAACAGATTCATGTTATGTCTATTTCTATTTCTTTCCTCATCTGTGACAGGGGAATGAGTCATTAGAATTTTAATGTCTGCATTAAATGCCAGCAGTGGTCTGTTGTTATGCTTTAACTACTGAAAAACCCTGGATTCAGAATGGCTAATCCATTCCACCTTTCATTGTAAAAGAACAGGAATGGGCTGCTAATCAAACAGTAAAGCATGGAAAAGGTCAATGGAGTACAAAATCATCTGTCTATCACTAAATGGTGACAGAATTAGAAGGCCTACATTTGTGACTAAGATTGAAATTGGAACATAGAATGTCACCACATGAATCCTCTGGATTGACAATGAATGTAGCTGGAGCAGAAATGGGAAAGAAGTAACTGTTTTAAACAGTTTTTTGTGGTTGTAATTTTCTGATTATAAAAATTCTATAAGACATGTTCGTTAGCTCCAGAAATGTTTCCAATAATAATGGCTAGCTCAAATAATAATGAGAAGAGATGGAGTTTTGTAAGCTCATCAGAATCCAAATAAACAAATAAATAAATAAATAAATAAACTGGATAAACAATTAAAAAGGAGTCAAGTCCTATTCTTGAAGGAATTCATAAGTTTTACTATGAAGTATGTCCTTTCAATTCAATCTTATGTTTTTATCTCTTAAATTTAAACACAATTACTTTGATTTTGTAAATTGTAACATTCCGTTACTGACATATACAGATATATCAGTAAATACATTTTACTACTTGACTGCATGTTAATCTTGATACTTAGTTCTTTTTTTGTTCCCCTCTCAGAATGTCTGCCAAATTACAATACTTTAAATTTTAAATTTCTATGTTTAGCACTCAGGAAGCAGAGGTAGGTGAGTTTGAGACCAACCTGGCCTGCAAGAGCTAGTTTCAAGACAGACCCCAAAGCTACACAGAGAAACCCTGTCTTGTTAACCTAAAAAAAAAAAAAAGACTTTAAAATAAGTCATTTTTCAAGGCACTTTTTCCTTTAGTGTTAGTTCATTTATAAAAATTATTTAATATTATTTTTAAAAGTCAAAACAGTATGTTTAGGCTATCAGTTCAGTACTAAAACTTTATGTGAGTCTTTAGCTAAGATTGCTTTTTAAAGCCATTTCTTACTTGTGGATTATTAGGAAACACTGAGTTTTTGTCTGTGGTTTCCTGTCAGGTACTCACATGTGAAGCTTCCCAGTTTGGAGTTTGGGATTAAAGGTAAATCTGAAAGATTGTGCATCAGTCTAATGGTAAGATTGATTTTGTGGTGTGATATATAAAAATCATTATTCTTTGCTCCTCTTATCTTCCTGTTTGGATCTTTGGCAACCAAACTTTATTTTTTCTTTTACCAGGTGTTGAGATTACTACAGGATCATGGGAAATTTTTGTTTTATACGGAGAACAAAATGAGAGGATTTAACCATTTATTACAAGTTATCCTCTTTGGCCTAGCAGTCTCATTGTCAGCTAGCAGACTTTAGGAAAAGTTTTTGGGGTCATTGATAAAATAGGTATGCGGTCATTTGTAACAGCAATAGGAAGCTTAGATATACTGAGGCAGTAATATATAGAAGCACAAAATAAATTATTGTTGTTCATGACAAAAATAAAGGACTAGATTAGCTGATCCAGAAGAAAATAATAACACCATGCTTAAGGATATAATTTCATGAACCAAGCGCACTGGGGGGGGGGAGGGGGGTAGACAACAACCTTAGGTACAAGCTAATAGAAAAATAGAACAGCTCTGAAAAATAGAAGTCATTATTAAAGCAAGTGATATATAGGTCTGCCAGAAGGGACTCTAAAAGTCCTAATGCTGGTGAAATTATTTGGAAAATCTCTTCAGAGAGGTGCACTGTAGAGGGCATGGGAAAAATAGAAGGAGATTGATAGAAGTCTTTACACTCACACATCACACATTCGCTGTTTGGCCAAAGGCCTGAGTAATTGTAATGGGCTTGTTGTTATGTTCATGTTTGTTAGCAATCTACTAAAACCAGCTGACGTTTATATTTGGATTACATTATTAAGTTTACTCAATTTATTTTATTAAATCTTTTTTATACAAATGTTTTGACCATGTTCTTTCAGCCAATTCCTTTCCTACTCAATCTCATCTCTCTATCTCTTTCCCTCAAGAGAACATAAACGAAAGTCAAAATGAGGAACAAAGAAGTAAAAAAAAAAAAAGAAAGAAAAGAAAAGAAAAAAGCAGGAAAACTCCAATAAAGCAAACAAAAACCAAACAACCCAAATGAAACCAAAATAGAATGTGCACATAATAATAATGGTGTCCATTATGTGTTGGACAACTAATCCTGGGCATGAAACCTACCCTGGAGCACAGTTGATATATACACCCAGTATTACCCCATTGAAGAAAACTTTCCTAGCAGGTTATCTACTGCATTTAGCTTCTTGGCTAAGAGTGGGGCTTCTGTCTGCTTTGAACCTGTATAGGTCTTGTGCTCGTATGCTCTCACGGTGTCCATAAGTTCATATGCGTTACCAGTCCTCATGTGTCTAGAGTATGCTGTTTCCAGGGAGTCATCCATCTCTGACTCTTACAGTCTTTCCATCTACCCTTTCAAGTAGATTCCCTGAGCCTTGAGAGGAGAGTGTGCACTTGAAAAAGGTTGTGATGTCCTCCTCTTGTCTTTTTCTGTCTTTTATATTTCAACCATGAGCTGGGTGGTTTCTTCTCCCATATGCTTCTTCCATGATGAACTATCTGGCCACAGTTCCAAAATGAATGAGTAGAAGCAATCATATTCTAGAACTCCTGAAGCTGTGAGCTGAAATTATCTATAAATCAATTATCTCAGGTATATTATAATAGCAGAAAACTGATGCAATCTTCTTTGTTGGTACCATTCTTTAATGGTAAAATTTTTAGTTCACTAAGAATAAAAATTAATCATGAAATAAGCTATTCGTACCATGTTTGCATTTATTAAGGTCTCTTAGTTGGGAAACCTTGAAAAAAAATAAGTTTCTTGGAGAACTGAACACCTACTATGTGCACAGCTATGATCATCATACTTCAGAGAACATCAGAAGTAACAGAAATGAATAATTATTTTGAAATTCATCCTAACTGTGCTTACAATGTATGGTCACAAATGCACATAATAATTCATTTTTTGGAGGGTGAGACATCCCTGAACCACATCCACAGAAGCAGGACCTCTTTCCTCAGCATCTCCGAAGCTGACAACTCACTCCTAAATACTGGAATGTGATGGGAGGGGGAGAATAACCAACACTCATTGGCAAACGTGACCTTTTGATATTTTTTAATTCAATTGTACTTTAATATATTATTATGTAAAAAAGAAGATTCCGGATAAAGGACAACAAAAAAAAAATCAAGCAGGGATAGCATTATTGGTAGGGAATTGAAAGTAGAAAGGATGGAAAGAACTGTGGCACTTTGAGTATCAGCCAGGGCTGTCTGGTTATTTTTAATCCCTGTAATTGCCTGTTTTGTATGCTTAATGTGTAAGCTGAATAGAAATCATCAGTAGTCATTACTATTTGGTCTGGGAAAGGCACATCAATAGAATTTCCACACCCATTTGTGGCAGATAAGTGAGATTTATCATGAAATCAATACAACCTTAATTCTAGGTGTCTTCCCTACACAGGCACTTTCTAAAGCTTTCAAAGGAACTATAACACAATGTTTACAAGGGAATGTTTGGTACAAATTTTAAAATTAAACTTTTCAGCTATTTTTTATTCTGATTCCCTCCTGTCTCACTTTCATGAATGCTGAATGGTACTGAAGTTAAAGCAAGGTATATGAAGTGAAGGGGCTATTTGTTTTACTTTTATAGCTTGTATGTATGAAAACCCCATTACTTCTGAATGTAGTTTGGCTATTGGTAGTCACTAAAATAAGAAAATGATTCTCAGGAACAATCCTACTGATCTCTTTGCTAGCTGATATTTTAATGTTAGCTGATGCCTCTTGCCTTAAGGAGACTTAGAAGTTCCTACAGCCTGGAAAATAGCCAACAATGTTGCAAAACACACAGAAAGAACAAGTGGTTCGAGAACAAAACTTCTACTCATGCTTGTATAGGCAAATGTGTAATATAAGAAAAATTTTATCCATGTAGGCCAAAATACTCCAAAATAAAACAATATAAATTATACTACTTCCTGAAATTATACAGAGCCTCAATATAACTTACATTTATTTCTGAGAAAGAATCAGTGATAATAATTTTTATGACTCTAAGTGGTTAAATAGGTATAATCTTATAGTCCTCCAAGTATAATGAGTTATAATGATTTTTTGGCACAGTTTCTATCAGAATCCTCCCTGGTAATGATCCTGTGAATAGCAAACTGCCTTAATAAAGGTCTCTTATGAAATTAAGGAAGTTAGCTACCCCAAGCAATAAATGGATATCCCTAATCAGCAACAATAATAATATAAATAATGTTATCAATGCCTTATGAGAATAATAATGTATATAAAATTTGCAGCACATTGTATGACAAATCATAATGTAGGAAAATTTGTTGTTATTTATAAAAATGAGTATTTGAAGTCTGTCACACTTCATGCTATAGGAAAAAATGACTTTTTTTTCTTTATAAGGTTTATCAATATTCAAAGGTCAGTGCCTTCGAAATAGCCCCAGAGATTTGTTAATGAAATCTCTTGTGTACTTTTAACAGTTTTCCAACAGAATATTTCAGAAATGAAAAATTTGCAGACAATTGGTCAATAATCACTTTTCCCAAGGAAGAGCCCAGTAACTCTCACTATATTTAACTGCATGATTCTACATGTCTGATTCTAAAATGAAACAAATATAACATCAAGATATTTATTTTAATCATTTGCATTTAAAAATACTGATACATACTTTTCATGGCGGTTGGAACAATGATGTTTCAATACAGATATTTTTCTAGTGATTGATAATGTCTTCCAAGCTAGGACAGCTCTATTTCTCAAATTGTAGTGCTCTAAAGAAAGTTTCTTAACTGACCTTCCTTTCCATACTCTCGGCTGAACTTTAGATTACCTATTGCTTGACAAAATCTCCTCTCCAATTTTTACATATTGCTATGTAAATTTGCTCCTCCTACAAACCTGATCTTGCCAATTAGATTTTAATCTCCGTCAGGACAGGATCCCATCTTTTGACTTTTTGCTACTGCTCACAGAAATATGTAAGTAATTAAGATTTAATGAAATTGAGTTTAATTTAATTTGATTTAGATTCCAATGGGCTTTTTCAATTAGATGTATAATACTCTTAACCATTAAAATATGCAGCTATATTAATATCAAACTTTTCTATTATATATAGGCTGAGTTAAGATTTGTTATATTTTATAATCTTCAAAAACATCTACCTTAGCTAACTGATGTTTTATTTATATTCAAATTCCCAGTGTAAAACATAGCATTTAAGTGCCTTATCTACTTTCTCTGTAAGAAAAACACCATGCATTTTTATATTCAAGGGGGAAAAACCATCAGATCAAGGAGAAAGGATATATTGGTAAGTTTTAAAAACATGCCATTCAAGAAATGTATGCTACTCTTAGGCCAGATTGAGTTAATAAACATGATCTACCTATTCAAGCTTATAATTCCTTTTATTAATAATTGTATAATACATGCAACTGCAACATTAAAGACTAGAAGATTCCATTAACAATACCAACAGATGTGCCTGTATTACATTTTGTTGTTTCAAAAACTTCCATTCCCCCTTTCCTTTAGGTAGACCCATGGTAAAATACTTTTCAATGTCAAAGGCACACCAAATTCTCTGAAACATTGATTTTGTTTCTGTTCTTTAGTTAAGGGTTTCTGTAATTCAATCTCCCTTCTTATTTTTAGCATTTTTAAAAATTTTCTTCAAAGTAAAAATTGTCAAAAATATCTAAAACTTTCTGGTCAAGGAGAGTCTAGGTTCTGCTCTCTCCTGCTGTCCCAGCATAATTGGACCTTTCTCTTAGTAATACACACACACACCCACACCCACACCCACACCCACACCCACCCACACCCACCCACACCCACCCACACCCACACCCACCCACACCCACCCACACCCACACCACACACACACACACACACACACACACACACACACACACACACACACACACACAGGGATAGAGACAAAACGTACAGATATGTTGAAGTTTTCTGTAGCCAGTTGCTTTAGTTATATTAAGGCAACTGTCTAAATACATGAGCTCATCTCATTTTTCTCTTATACCTGCATTCTGCAGTCCTTTACGCAGTATCTGAGGGTACTTCCATTTTCCCAGTCACTGATTATTATACCAACTTGGTTAGGACATTTTACTGCATGCTTCCTTCCCTCTATCAAACATGATCAGATTCATGCCTTTATGTGCCAGAAGCAAGCACTAAGGGAATGCTTGAATCTAGTGTCAAACATTTTTTCCCTGTCAAGAATTGCAAGATTAGAGGATAAGGGAAGTGAAATTATTTACATGACAATCTAAGAAATTGATCTAATTGGCTGCAGAATAGCAGCTGATTAGTTAAAGCCCCCTGATCCTAGTATCTACAGAATTTAAACCCTGCTATCTATGAACATAACCTTGATTCAAAGTAGAGTTTTGAAGATGCAAAATTAAGAATATTAAGATGAACTGTCCTGAATTTAGGTCAGTGAAGAATTCATTGCTTACTATCCTTATAAAGGTTACACAGGAGAAATCATGAAGACATAAAGAAAGGAAGGCTGTGTGAAAAGGAAACATAGTAGAGCACCTAGACACATTTCTGATTATTGGTACCACTTCACTTAAAGTCATTTGTCCCAGAAGTCTTAGGCTATGATCATTTTTGATGTCTCTGTAGGACAGATGTCTAAATATTTCCTCTCTTGTGTTACATGTATGAGGACTTAAGAGAAGCATAGGGTGATTCTACACGGCGGTTCCCTCATCAGGAAGGTCATTTCCAAGAATGTTAAAACCATTGTAGAAGTAGTACATCTAAAAGTTGCTGCTAACTGGAAGGACAATTCTTGCAGTTGTGCTTTGTCCTCCAAAGACTTTCTAATGCACTTAGAGTATTCATGCAGAAAGAATTCATAGTTTTGGAGAATAAGTTAAATTGTGGGGAGATTCAATAGATAGATATATTGGTAGGTAAGCAGATGAAATATTTGTTCATATTTTCCGGAAATAGAGTAACTGTGTATGTAGTGATCACTATATGCTATTCTACTTAGAGTTTTACCCAATATTTTTTGTCATCAGATACCCTCTCAGAAAAACATTTCTGCAATAGCAAATACTCACATGCTTTGTGTGCCCAGTTTTTCATTCCCAAGCCAGGAAGAACTGGTAGTTCTGCATTAAAGTGATCGTACATATCAGAGGCAGCTGCTTCATGCAATCTTTTCATAGGTTCAGAACACACCCAACCACAGGTTTTGCTCTCAACAACTGGTATCTTATTACACTTAAATTTAAGATTAAAGCATTGCATATTCTTAAGAAGAAGGGCCATTATCATTGTTTCTAGGTGGAAAATCATTCACAATAGGAAGAGAAATGGGGATGTTAGTACCGATCTTCCTTCACTGTCAACATTCTAGTATACCTCTAAAGACCACATTAACACATATGCATTTCAGCATTATCTTGGTGATATACTTTACCATTATGTTGTTCCCAAACCATACCATTCTTTTCGGAGGAGCATAAAGTAATCAGGTTTCACTTTTAACCCAGTAAAAATTTCAACCTCAGATTGTCATGTTAAACCCAGTGGGTAATAAAACAAACCACAAAGTTATCAATGTGGAAAAAGGATGGTAAGGAAAATGTGGAATATTCCTTTGTGATGTGTGAACATATGTCACTGTGACTGGGTTAACAAAAAAGCTGACTGCCCAATAGCTGGACAGGTAGAGGTTAGGCAGGACTGGAAGAAATAAAAGAGAGCATGAAGAAGAAGTGGAGGAATCTTGGGAGTCTTAAGGAGATGCAGAGGAAGCGGGAGATGAACTTGCTGTACAGAGAAAAGCTACCAAGTTACATGGCAGAATGTAGATAAAAAATACGGGTTAATTTAAATGTAAGAGTTAGCTAGTAACAAGCCTGAGTTATTGGCAGATCATTTATAATTAATAATAAGTCTCTGTGTGGTTTTTTGGGAACTTTCTGGCAGGAAAGAAAAGCCAGCCTACAGGAAGAGGTGAGGTTGACAGGGGTGGGATGGAGAAAAGAGCCAGTGAAGATGAGAATAATCAGAGTACATATATACATGTATGAAACTGTTCAAGAGCAATTCTAGTAAAAGTTTTAAAAATATAACTGCAAGGGGCTCATCCCTGGGGACCGATTCTCCATGGCTTTTTTCATCCATACTGGGATGTGACCTGGTGGTGTCATCATTCAGTTGTTGTTTAGAAAACCATATCTGTAAGATCTCATTGACACAACTTTCTATCAATATAGAAGATTTTATCTCACAGCAGACATCTGATCTTTTGGCTCTTGCCATCTTCTGATATTTATTCCAGCCATTCCCTGAGCCTTACCTGTAAGGGTTCTATTGTCCATAGAGCAACTGGGTTTGGGTACTTCATGATCAACTGTTTTCTTCATTTTGACCAGTTGTGGATTTCTCTGATGGTCTCTGTTGCAAAATGAAACTTCTTTAATGGGGGGTTGTAGAATGTAGTCTTCCTTGCCATCCACCTGGACCCTGCCACAGTTGCGGTCCCCAAACAACACATAAGACACTATATGAAGCTGTTGGCTGTCTGCTTGTTTCTTACTGGCTTGCTCTGACTTAAGTATTTAACCCATAATTGTTAATGTAAGTATTTCTCTTACCAGAGAAAAGGGTCCGGACCTCTTACTCTGGCGGCCTACATCGTGGTGTCTGCCTGTGTCTCTCTTTCCCAGAATCCTCCTCAACTCCTAGTCCCACCTATCTTGCTTCCCTATTGGCCAACAGTGCTTTATTGACAGGACTTCCCCAAGGGGGAAGGGTGAATGCTAGACTTGTCCGTGGATATAAATATATGAACATAGATAACCTAATCCCAAGTGGTCAGCAGTAAACTAGAAATTAGAAATAAAATAAATGTAAAAAAGATACACTGAAAATTGAAACTTTAATAGACCTTAAGATTTATTTATCAGAAATATTAATAAGATGTAATGATTTTATTAGAAAACAAACCTTCAATTTTAAACCAACACAGTGAATCTATTTATATGATGAGTTCCTATGTAGGTAGAGTTTGCAATTTCAGATTTAATATGAAAAAACAATAGCCCTCTCAAAATATATGGAGAGAGAGATTTAAAAATTCAAACAAATTGGATAAAGCCAATGTTAACTAGCAATGCATTTTCAGCATTATAAATAGAATATTCCATTTAATTTTAAAACTCTTTTTAATTGGATTTCTAATTAATGAGTACATGATGTAAAGTACTAATGAGACATTCACAACTGTTTTGTAGAATGAGGTCAAATGCTACATTAGGCATGTGCACATATATATGTATGTGTATCCATAGAGTTATGCCTACACATATGTTACAGAGAAAATTCTCATTATGCACAATAATTAAATGTCACTTGTCATAAAATTTTCCAAAGAGGTTACAGGTGACATAAAACTGCAGGAAGCCAATTATCTGATGCTTCTTTATTCAGCTATGTTCTCCCTTCTGTCTATAAATGGATTTGGCAATTTACTCATTTCTTTGATTCTTTCTGATTGCAATAGAAAGATAACTTCTGCTGAAAATTCCTTGCTCTTTCTGCCCCTATGTTTCAAGCAGCAAACTGTTCCAGCATTGATGCTGTGAGTCATGGGAAGTATAGAAAATTATTTATGCTCATCATTGTTCCTGTTATTTTGTAATTTCAAGAAATAGTTGGCATATTTTTAATTATTTTCAGTTACTTAGTTGGTCATCAAATGTTAATGTTAAGGAAGGATTTTTGTATCTTTTGTCACTAATTTTTATGTTCATATCAGTGATATAAATCTAACTTTGGTAATTAAAATTCAGGTTGTTTACAATATATAGAAGGGAAAAGAATCCAGAAGAAAACCTTTACATTATTGATCATGAACCGACATTTCCCCCCTTTTTTTTTTTTTTTTTTGCTTTAATCATTAAAAGTCTTCTCCTACTAGGTTGTCTGGCCAAGTATGTAATACAGTATTATACGATACATGAATCGCTCCTTGGGGTAGCAATCTGGCTTTAAAGAACAGTCATGTCCCTGTCAGATGCTTTGCTTAGAAGTCAGAGCTCTAGGGTATGTATGGAGTTCTAAAATTGTGTGCAATAATCTAAGGCTTTCTCCTTGTGTTCGTAGGGACATGGCATATGTGCAGGGCTTTTTGTTTGTTTGTTTTTTCTCTAAGGGAAATGTGTCTTTTGTTACAATCAGGTTTGAAAAATCTGATGTTCCATCGTGCTGTCTCATGAAATATAAGCTTCCTGATTATATATAATTGTACAGTAAAGGACATACCTCTGTTTTAAATGTTTCATGAATTAAATACATTTTCCTGCCTTTTAACTGATGGAGACAATTAATTATTTTTATCATTAAAACCCAGGAGCACTATTGGTTCTGTTCAAATAAAAACCAATTTTGTGAGTTTTCATCCACATAGCATTCCTGAAGGCTGTACACCTGAGCTCCTGTGTTTTCACGACCTTGCTTGGTAAGCTTGATGCGCTTACCTGTCATGACAGGTAACATGATGCTGATGACTCTAGGGTGTCTGAAAGATGGGGCTCTTCCTGATTCTTTCTCAGTTGACACTGTGTTGATAAGGGCAGTTGCCAAAGTGAGTTCGAGAGTGTGAGACACATTTTCACATGGAAATTGCCTAAGAAACTGGTTGAAATATATATCTTTTCTCACACAATATATCCTGATTACAATTTCTCCTCCCTCTACTCCTCCAAGTTCCTCCCTATTATCCTGCTTATCTTGATCCTTTCCCTGTCTTTCATTAGAAAAAAAAGCAAATTTCTAAGAGATAACAACAAAACTTACAAAATAAAATATAGTAAGATTAAAGCAAAAACATCCCCTTGAAATTGGACAAGGCAAATCAACAAAAGGAAAAGATCCCAAGAGAAGGCACAAGAATCTGAGACCACTTGTTCACACATCCAAAGTCCCATAAAAATTCAAGTCCCAGCCAGGCGGTGGTGGCACACGCCTTTGATCCCAGCTGAGGCAGGCGGATCTCTGTGAGTTCGAGGCCAGCCTGGTCTACAGAGTGAGTTCCAGGACAGCCTCCAAAACAATACAGAGAAACCCTGTCTCGGAAAACCACAAAACAAAACAAATTCAAGTCCCAATAAGCCGAAAGCTGTGATACATACACTGAGGACCTGGGATAGGTTTGTGCAGACCCTGGGCTTCAGTCTCTATGAGTTGATTCAGAGGGCCTCGTTCCGAGGCTGTCCTACATCTGTCTGTCTGCCTTTTGTACCTTTTTTTTCCTTCTCTTATGTGGGATCCTTTGAGATCTGAAGGAGAAACGGGTTGAAACTCTTAATAATTGAACTTCTTATGTACTTAGAGAATATACAGGACTGATAACTCCAGACAGAGTTTTAAGTAACGGAGTAGAAAAGATATGTTTTGGAGTGAGCTGTTGCCAGGCCATTCCCCCCACTCCCCCCTCCATGTTCCCATGTGGGAGAGGCACAGGGAAGGTAATTTTTGTCACTCAATAAGGGATTTATTTAAGAGTATTTTCCAATACTCTTAAACAGGACAGACTTCTAGGACATGGGTTTATCTTTAAGTAATCAGAAAAACAGCATGGAGTAGTGCTTGAGTACAACACAGGAAGGCTAAACCCCCGTTTTCTGGGGTTAGATGAACAGATTTGTTGGTTGAGCCTCGAGGTGCTGTTAGGGTTGGAACTGGTCAATCTCCTTGAGCTTGACGGGAGAAGGATTTTGAGATAGTTCTGTTAAACCAGGTGCGTGTCATGCATTGAGATAACTTCTTGGGCCAGACTGGTTTGGGGGTGTATTAGTGTATATCCTTGTACTAGCAAAATGTCTTAAGGGTCCACAGGTAGCAGGGGTTCAGTTGCCCCTACGAGATAGGAATGCAGCTCCGGTTCATTCAGTCATATACCCAAAACCTCGTGAATCAATATCGTGAAAGAAAGGCTTTTAATCTTCAATGTTTAGGACATTCCTCTCACAATTCTTCTATTCTCATGTAGCATGGAGACACCCAAATCAGGAAAGGAGGCAAACGGTGGTGACCTGTTAGGAAGGAAAGAGCCAGGAGATAAGAGATCGCAGAAGCAGCAGGCTCGACCCTGATGCACACACTGTAAGCCTGTAGTTAAGCATAGGGCCATTTAAAATTTCTAAAGATGCATGCTTTTAATACTGTAGTTGTAGATTTTCTAAACCCCATACTTTACTGGTGTTTCCAGATTAATATAATGATACTTGGACTTCTTTCCTAAGAATGTGTGTGGGGCGGGAGCTCAAGCTTGAACTTACATAGAATTCAGGAATATGAATTCAGGTGTTTTTTTTTGTTTTGTTTTGTTTTCTAGTAGAAGAGGATAAGAAATAAGAGTTTTATTCAGGTCTCAATCCCCACTTACCACTTATTTCAGCATGCTGCTTAAATAGACCAATGGCACTTAGTCATGCCTACTAATAACCGATTCATTTTTTTTGCACGATACTATTTTACAGTGCCATAGATGAATAGATGAACAGAATCTAATAGGATTTAGCTTTCATTGGAGACATTTTAGTTTCCATCACTTCCACTATTAAGAATATTAAATCGCACGTGTAAAATGTGCCAAGTGTGTACACACTACTTCACATTATGAAGCTTCATTTTTTTTCCTGAATGTAGTGGCTTTTAGAAGAACTTAGACACTGTCCATGTGCCTCAGTGTTTGTCATAGTGGACCGCACATTGCAAGGTCCCCACATCTTAATCTGCACGTGAGAAGATTTTTAGTTTTATTTAATTTTACAAAGCATTTATGTATGATTTTATTTGTGTGTGTGAGTTTGTGTGTGTGACTGAGTGTATGTAGGTCACTGCATGTATGCAGGTGCACACAGAGGTCAGAGTTGGTAGTAGTTCTGCTGGAAGAGGAGTATAGCTGTTGGTACCTGAACCTAGGTCTTCTTCTACAACAGCAACATAATTCTTAACCACTAAACCATCTCTCCAGCTCCCCAAACTAAGTCTTAGAGACAGACTGTCTGCAAACAACAATGTGAACTTGACGTCTAACCTAATTCAGTTAAAACACAGTTCCTATCAGATTTCAGGAGCTTTCTTATAACTGTTTATCAGCCCCTTCAACTCCCAAGTGACTTTTTAATTAATTGTTCTTCCTTCCACAACTCATTTTCTGTCAAACCCTTCTCCTTGGAGTACTGTTTTATCCATGTATGTCAGAAAGGCTGAGTTTTTCCTATTATTAAATGTTTCAAATAATTTAAGTGTGTTACCTTGATGATGGTGATGTCACTCAGGTAGTTGGCCTACAAGGAACTAGCACAATTTCACTTTAATGGGCTCCTTGACTTTAGGACTATAAACTAAAATACCATAGCAGTATCCGCCAGCAATCTCAAACTTAATTATTCCACTCCAGGAAGCCGTCTGATGGCCATGCAGAGACTTGCTTTTGCACTAAAATGCAATCCTTTATTTAGTGACAAAATTACCTTTGCTTCATGTTCTTTTAAAAAATTATTTATAAACACCATGGAAAATGACTTCTTAGCACAACTTAATAGGTGATTACAACAAATTTGATTTTGAGATTTAAATTGGATATTTGTTAGGCTTCCTTTAACTTTTCCTAATCATGATAACTCATTAGCCACTATTCCAAGTACTGGGAATTGTGGGTAATGTGGCATAAATTTCCAGGATAGCTGACTCCTCAAATCTTTTCCTCTACTGAATTTTGATGTTATTTATTAAGTTTCATAATTCACATGACACATCGTCTGTGGCTGTCTCTACCAATATCTTTTTTACTTATAGAGTAAATTTGGTTTTCTAAGCTGAATTTTGTAGAAAGGGAAATATAATGTGACACAATCAGAGAGATAAGAGAGCATAGCTAAACGTTTTGGCACAATTGTTGTGTAAGTGGTCGCTAACATTTTGTGATTAATCAGAAGCTTCCTTTTGTGATCTCCAAATATTTTCACAATTGGGGAATAAACAAGAAATATCGAATCCTGACACTAGTCATAAAGAATTTTGCAGTGAGAGGCAGGGATATAGGTTTCTGACAAGAGATGTTCCTGGGTGTTGTTCATCACTTTTCTCCATGGGGACAAATAGGGAACTACTTGCTTCAGTCTCACATTATTTTTTTGAAGATTATCAATAGTCCCTCACATGTCAGCTTTCCTACAATAAGTTTCCTTTCTTAGCCTATTTTTTTGGAGTTTGAAAAAAAATGATGGGATTAAAAAGAAAAGAATGTAAGGAGCTAGCATAAGCATACTTGATGTGCACAAAGGGCTTAAATTTGTTATCTTCAGCTTAATGCTTTCATTTATGCAAGAAATTAAATACATCCAAGCAGTGAAATATAACTGAAGAGAAAGGACCAGCATCAAGCACCAACTTTATGGACATTTAAGTCTCTTTTTGGATGGGCTGTTTACTTGTCTGAACCAAACCTTTATACAAAGAGAATTAGATTTCCTTTATCTTGAACTTCCAATCCAGTTCATCTAACAGCCATGGAATTGAGGAAGGAAAATAGATACAGGAACAGACAATATTTGGAAAAAGCACCAGAGTGAAGTTGAATTCTGCCTGTTTATCTTGAGTTTCGGAGACTGCAGAGCAAAAAGAGATTGACTTTATACACACATAGACCACAAACACCCTTTTCCACCTAAAACTCATTTTCGATATCCCTCCTTGAACAAACTGAACAATATTTAGTGATACTCTAGACTGGTCCTGGGGACCACTTTTAAATTACAGCATGGTCAGGGGAGGATTGGTGAGCAGCCCCACGACTGACAAGTTACTGTGAAACAAGCACATGTAGGTTTCATGAATCTTTATTCTCAGAATGAAGGGACTTCTGCAAAATTAGTACATTACTGCAAACATGTTGGCAGACATAGAGGTTTTCATAGATGGTACTTGTTTTGCTTAAGAAGTAACCAAAACTAATATTAAGAACAGGTAAAGAAATACTAGTTTAAATATTCTCCTGGAGATCTGGTACCAGAGAGTCTATAATTAAAGATTAATATAACAAATTACAGAGCACATAAATTGTTACCACATAATAAAAGTACATCGTCTCTTTTTTTGGCGGGGGTGTTTCCAGACAAGGTTTCTCTGTGGCTTTGGAGGCTGTCCTGGAACTCGCTCTTGTAGACCAGACTGGTCTGGAACTCACAGAGATCTGCCTGCCTCTGCCTCCTAGTGCTAGGACTAAAGGCGTGTGCCACCATCACCCGGCTAAGTACATAGTCTCTTACTCAAAAAGAAACACATATAAAAGGGGGAACTAAAATAATTTCCAAAAGGTCTAAAAATTAATGTTTCAGCAACTATTTTCATCTTGATCACCATAGATTTCAATTTCATATAATCTGTCTATTATGTTAATATAATCACCTTTATAGGGTTTAGGTAGGTAATCTTCCTCTCATGTGTGTGAAAGATTACCGAGATTGTACTAGTTGGGGTGGAAGTGCTCATTCTTGTAGAATCATTACTTGGGCTGGGATCTGCGACTGAATGAAAAAGAGAAAGCTACTAGACACTAGCATTCATTTCTCTGTTTCGTTAGTGGACATGAGCTCAGTAACTGCTTCCTGCTTCTGTCCATGAAGCCTTAGCTAGCATGATTGACTGTAACCTCAAACTGTGGCCCAAAGAAACTCTTCCTTCCCTAAATATCTATTGTCAGGTATTTTGCTGCAACAGTGAGAAAGCAACTAATATACCTTCTAAAGATAATGCCTTCCATTTTCTTTTATTATATATATATATATACATATATACTCTTTTATATACTATATACATATAATTTTTCATGATATATTTCCCTTTTTCTTTATTCTTCTCTCATATAATACATTCCAATCACAATCACATCTCCTTCATCCTGGTCCCCCCAACCTTCTTCCTCCTCTAGATCCACTGCTCCTTCATTTCCCTTCTCAGAAAATAGAAGTCCTCACAGTGATATCAGCCGAATATGGCATAACAAGATGTGTTAAAACTAGCATAAACCCTTATATCAAGGCTGGCTCCACAGGTAAGAACACTGGCCCCTCTTTCAGAAGACTTGATTCAATTCTCAGCACCCACACGACAGCTTATATATGTCTGTAATTCCAATTCCAGAGCATATGACACCCTCACACAGATATATATTCAGGAAAAACACAAAATGCACATAAAATAAGTAAATCATAGAAAAAATTTTAAAAATAAATAAAAGTAAAAGACCACTGTGGTTTCAGTTTTAAAGGACTGTACAATGTTTTCCTAGCAAAAATGACATATTTTTAAGAAGTGACTTTCTGTGATGATGCTTGGCTTACCAAATATATTGTAACTGGCAGTGTTTAGCACTGTGCAATTAGATTCATTTCAGTCCACATCTACGCTAGAGAAGACTTGTATGCAGTGTGCATACACACCTTGCGGCACTGAAGGTTATCAATGGTGGGGAGCTCTTTTTATGAAATAAAGAGAAAAGGTAAAACCTGGGCTCTCTCCCTGAGTATCGACAGAGATGAGATTTAGTGTAAATGTGATTTTTAGTCATTTGATTCAGAAACAAATGGCCTCAACCTTTGAAACACAGAGAAAGGGACTTTCTCCTTTGCTTTCCAGTGCAATGCTAAGGAGGGTGCTCAATGTTTCAAAACAAAGGGTGATCGATATGCCTCCTTTACCCAATGTAAGGTTTATTACAAGACAATACTTGAGGAAAACAGATTTAAATGACAGGTTATAGGAGATCAATCTGCTATTTAGAAGTGGATTGTTGAGGTTTCTTTAATACAAGTGAACAAAAATCTTGTCACTGGGAATACTAATCATATGAGGAGGCCTATGTCTGTAAATGCAGGAATGGATCACAGTGTGACAGGCAGGGAGCCATGCTTTGGAAACACTCAAAGGCAACTTTCTAAATAATGAATGGGTCTGAATTCATGTATACTTCATGTATGCAAATTTTTTTTCAGTAGGCCTTAGAGAAATACACATGTGGATGGAACCTTGGGAAAATGAAAACCTTATGTACTAGTAGCTTCTACAACAGATATCCAAGAAATGATGATTTTCAGCATTATAAGATGTCTATGTAATCTGTGAAGAGAATATAGAGTGAATACAATTTTTCAACTAATCAGAAACCATACCATTCTCTTACTCTACTGTTGCCCCTTAGATTTTTGCCTCACTTCACTTGTGTCTTTGCTGCCTTCATTGTATCACCAGAATCAAGTCTCATCATACAACAGAATTCTTGTCAATGTATCACATCACTTCAGCCTCCTATAAAATCCTGTTGTAGCTGCCCATGTCCACACAGATAATGAAAGGCCTCACTAAACCCCATGATCTGGTTTCCTTGGCATCTTTGTCATCTTCTGTGCTCTCCATAATCACTCAGCCCCAAAGCAGGAAGCCAATGTGCAGGTCAGTGAGAAGGCAAAAGACCTTCCCACTCAAGATGTTTGTGCTTACTGCGTGTGTTATACTCCTTAGGAGGATGTTTACATAGCTTGTCTACCACTATATCCTCAATAGCTACCATATCAGAGGAGGCAATGACTAACGCTTCGAATTTCTCCTTATGCCTGTCGCACCTGCTGTGCGGCCTGCATCCAAGAATGTAGCGAGGTGGTCGGGATAGATGACACAGAGACCGGTAGGTTGCTTTAAGAAAACTTTATGCTTCCCAAGTCAGCTTAGGAGGAGACCCCAGTCCACTTAGGAGAGCTCTCAGGAGAAGTCTCTCCAAGAAAAAAGAGCTTCCCTTTTTAAGGACTTTTGCCATCCATTTACATACCATTCTTTCCACTTCTCACCCTCCTGGCTGGTGGTTTAATCTCCGGGGAGACACCACAGGGGGCAGGGACAGGAAGAGGCATCTAGCCCTATGGGGTGTGACAGTCATGGTATTTCAGTGAGCAAGCCCTTATCTGAGCCCTATGAAGCTTTAAAGCACTGAATTGTTTCCAGTAAACATTACACAGATGCCTGCTCCCAGGCCGAAGGGGAAGTGGGTTTCTGCTCAAGGTCTGGTGTCCCCACATATGCCTTATGTTTATCTCATTTATGTCATTATGAATTAGCTTGGTATAGTTTGTCATTTCTTCACTGTCAATCCTTTTTCACTTTCCTGAGCATTTTGTTTTATTTAAGACAAGGTCTGACTATGGAGTTGAGGTAGGCTCCCTACTTGTAATGTGTAGTTTTCCTGCCAGCCGCTTGGGCCCTGCCAAGCTGTCTGAACTCCCAAATAACACATAATAGCTATATTAACTATGAAGCTGTTGGCCATCCACTATGGTTTCCAATCGACTAGCTCTGATTTAATTGTCAACCCACAATTGCCAATCTGAATATTTCCATGTGGTCTTTGCTTACCGTGGAACAGGGTCCGGACCTTTTACTCCTCTGGCTTCCTACATCGTGACTGACTGTGCCTCTGTATCCCCAAATCCTCCTCTAATCCTAGTCCCATCTATCTTGCTTTCCTATTGGCCAACAGTGCTTTACTCAACAACCAATAAGAGAGACAGAATTACAGAATGACATCTCCCATTGAAAGACCCCAATAGGGATACTTTCACGGAAGTGAGACCCGTACCCAAGGAACAGCGAGACCACGAACTTGGATGCAACAGCAAGAGGCTTTATTGGTGACATACGGGTACCCGGGCGTCTCAGTCTTGGGGAACTGAGCGCGCCGAGCTGGGGACTCAGGGGTTCTTTTATAGCAAAAAGCACAGTACAGAAGCGAGAAGCCTAGTAACAGGACCCTGATTGGGCAATTTAAATGCGGCTAGGGCTCAGAGCGCGGGCAATTGAGGTAATTGAGGTTTTTCTTGGAACTCAAGTCTCGGCCTTGGCCCTATCTGAGGAACAATTGGTCTCTGTGTTTGCTCAATCCTGCTGAGCTGGCCATCCGGCCACCTGCAGATACCCGACAGCCTGTGTCCTTGAGCTGAGCTCCCTTCTAATAGGCAATGACTATGTAGCTGTGGGGGAACGGAATTCTCCATAAGCCTCAGCTGCCTGTTTAAACTGGGCCAGGGTCTTTCACCATCACTTACTCACTGTGTAGTCAGGCTGACTTTAAACACCTCATTGTAGAGCTTTAATTGTTCATGAATATCAAGAATAGTGTCATCTGTGCCTGTATGTCCTAGTCACCTTCAGAATCATAGTCCTCTAGAATATCAGTCTTCTCTTGGACATCTACCTGAATACTTCTCTGTACTCCAAATAACCTAGTTCACCTTCTTTCTCATCAGTTTCTGATCTGACATTCTTTTGGTTAAATACCAGTCTGTTATCAACAACCATCCCTCTACTTCAAATGTCTCTGCTCAACTTGCCCTATCCAGGCTTATGTCAACCACAATTATATTGCATGCTTACAATTAATTTGCTTACTGATACTCTCCTAGGGTAAATCTCCCCCTCTTTGTTCTCCTCATAGTTTTATTTCATTTGTCATGGTATCTTCATCCATCACAGTATCTGAGATGAATATACTCTTTCTCTACTCTTCTTTTCCAGAGGATTTCTCTTCCCTGTGCATACACATTTCCCAGTCTCTCTAAAGCCATCACTAGGCTCTGTCTTCTGACATGTTACAGAAAAAAGGAGTAGAGATTATTTATGGGTTTAGTCACAAAATGTCAGCCTTGGTATTTCTCCATCTACATTATAGCCCAGTAAAGGCCACTATCATCTCTTTCTTAAACAATGTTTAGCCTGCAGCTCATCTTGACCCACCATAATCCACATTCCCAAAGTCACAGTGACCTTTGTAATGATTAACTAAAAATTACAGGAGACTCTTCACTGGGTCTCAACAGATGATGTTAAATTTCAAAATGAAGTCATTAGTACTAAAGTTTCAGGTCAATAAGTTGGAACTATGCTGTTTATCTGACCTTACAAGAACCTCGGAATGAAGCCAAATATCCTAAATTGTCTTTTTAACTGGTATGACAATGACCATACTACTGTCTTAATATTTATTCATGAATTCATTTGTAAAAATCCCTGATATAAATAACTCATATTTCAATATTCTTACATGTCCCTATTTCACTTTCTTTTAAAAAAATAAACTTTCTTTTTACTCAATATTTGTGTCTTTCACATCATGCAGCTTGATCCCATTCATTTCCCATCCCTTTGTATCTATCCTCTGCCCTTGCAACCAACTACCCACAAATAAAATAAAATAAAATTTAAGAGAAATATAGGAGAAAAGGGGGGAAAAGGAAAAATCTCAGGATGAAAGCTGTAGTATGATATAGTGAGTCATGTAGTAAACACTTTTATCCACATTTGTTTGTGCCCAAGTGTTCACTTCAAAGTCATTGGTCTGATCTGGGCGGCTCTGGTTTCTGCTACACTATCCATGCTGGGCCCTCACTGGGACTCCTATTTGATATCCTGCTGCTGCCCTGTGTCACAGAGATTCTACAGTTTTGGGTCTGCAGGAAAAGCCCCCTTCATGTGCTCCAGAAGATCATACGTGGGGTGGATGTTGGGGTGGGTCAGCCCAGAACCCTGGTTCTGGGCCTGGATAGCTGCAGGGTTGGTCAGCCCTCCAGCTCTCCCATCTCACCACCAGGGTGAGCTCTCCAGGATTGCCCTGGCTAGTTTACCCTTAATGTGATGATCAAGGGGCGGGGCCAGCATCCTGCTTTCAGACCCTCAGGGGAAGTTCTCCTATACCTATACCTTCACAGCCAGTTCTACTGTGTTGCCCAGTCTAGATGTAGGGGTCACTCTCCCAATTGCTGCAGCTGGGGAAGAGCAGTGACAGCTCTCCTGCTATTTTGACCTCAGGGCCGGCTCTCCCACCTGTCACAGGTGTAGGGAAAGTGTAGGGCATCTCTTACTGCCCACACTACCACATGGCAGTTGAGGGGCGGCGTCATATCTTTCATGTTCATGTTCTTGGAGTATTTTAGCACACCCCAGGCAATAGGGTCAGCTCTCTTGTGTTGCCCAGGTGACGTGCAGGGTCCACTCTCCTGAGTGCTGCAGCTGGTAAGGAGAAGGGTGAGCTCCCTTGCCCACCACAGGTGGCAGGAGCAAGGTGGGGAGGGCATCTTTCCCTTGCTATCACCACCACATGGCAGACAAAGGGGGCGTGGCCAGCTAACCCACTCTCATACCATCAGGGCCAGTTCAGTTGTGCCTCTGCCAGCAGATTCGTCTCTACTGTGCTGCCCAGGCGGGGAGCAGGGGCCCCTTTTCTGAGTGCTTCATCAGGTAAGAGGGAGGGTCAGCTCCCTCATCTGTCATAGACAGTGAGGGGCAGGGGCTGAAGGAACGTATCTCTCAGCTGCCCACACCACTGCATGACAGACGAGGAGTAGGGACAGCTCTTCTGTGCTCACAGAGTCGGGGATTCTGTGCTCACAGTGTCGGGGATGGCTCACCCATACCTCATTCAGCACCTCTTCCAATATGGTTGGCTCTATTGTGCTGTGCAGGCACGTGAGGTGCAGGGCCTGCTCTTCTGAGTACAGCAGCTGGTGAGTGCCAGAGGCAGCTCCCTCACTCTTCCGACCTCAGGATCAGCTTTTCCACCTGCCCTGGGTATGAGGCAGTGGATCTCTCTCCTGCCCATGTGCTCATATGGCAGATAAGGGGTGGAATCAGCTCTCCAGCGTTCATATTCTCATGGCTTGCTCACTGGTGCTTCCAACAGGGTTACCTCTGCTGTGCTGCTAAGAGGAGGCGCGGGGTCTGCCTTCCCAAGTGCTATAGTGCAGGATCGGCTACTTTCCAACTGGAGGCAGTAGAGGCAAGGAGGGATTGCCTCTTATCTGTGCTCCCACCCCCACACTTCAGATGTGGGAGGCAGTGACAGCTATGCCCCTCTCAAGCCCTCAAGAGCTGTTTCACCTGTGTCCCTGTCTATTGTCAGGTCTGCTGTGCTGTCTAGGCTAGGTGCAGGGACTGTTCTGAGTGCTGCAGCTGGTAAAGGGTTGGATCAGGTCCCTCACTTGCTGCAGGTGGTGTGGGCCAAGGGGAGGAGGGCATCTTTCCCTCATCCACACTCTCACATGGCAGACGGAAGGGGCAGGACCTGCTCTCCCATTCTCACACCCTAAGGGCCAGCTCACCCATGTCCCCCCATACAGGGATAGTTCTATTGTGCTATGCAGGTGAGGTGTAGGACCCTGTCTCCTGAGTGCTGCAGCGGATGAAGAGCAGGACCAGTTCTCCCTGGGATTGCAGCTAGTAAGGGGCTAGGCCAACTCTGTATAACCCTCTGCTCTCGGCTTTTGGTGGTATCAGGGGCCTTGGACATCAACACAGACTCTGGCTGCATCAGGGCTATGAATCTCCAGTTCCTCCAGGCAGCAGCCCAGGCCCAGACATCACCATAGCCCTGGATGGCAATCATGCCACTCAACTCATCCTGCTGCTCACTGCTTTCACCTGTCTCTCTCTGTCTCCCATACCATACTGTACATTTGCTCACCTAATAGTGTCCATTTGCCCGGCACCGCTGCAAAGCACCAGGTGGGCCCGTGTTTTCCTAGTAGTCTGTCAGGGCACTGGGTGGGAACACGCTTCCCCCTCACCTATTTCACTTTCATATGGAAAGTACTTTGAGATAACCCACCCTCTCTGTTTTTTTTTTCCTGATTTCTTCATGTCTTCTATGTCTATAAAAGTAACCATGCTCAGCTGATTCAAAATTTATTCTACTTTACAGAATTAAGTACCGTGTGGTTTGACAAGTCAAATAATATTAATTAACATTTTAAAACTATTTAAAGTATGAAGTTATTATAATTTTACCAGTTTGCCATTCTTGTACCAACCACTACAGGTAGTAATTCACCTAGGAGTAGCTAGGGGTACCTACATTCTTTATCCTGGTTGAAAAGTCTCCGACTGGCCAGGTTAATGAGAAAAGGGAATAGAAGTTCTTAATTAAGTGCTAGTTACCATAAAAAAGTAAATAAAGTAGCAAGTGACAGGGCAGGGTACACACACGCTATATGATTGTTCATGATCTTAAAAGAATTTGGGCATGCTTTGATGAAAGAGGGAATATAACATCCTATCATATAAACTAAGTGTTGTAAGTTGGGTATATTTCTGAGATAATATTTCTAATATATATCTCAAAAGAGCACATTTTCTGTATGTGTTAATGACATGATTCAGGTCTCTGGGCCTTGCATCTTCAAGGGTGTACATAAAGAGAAAGCCAGGTAAATAGGAATTGATATTGTGCTATTGTGAGTACATCCTCTTTTTAACTGAAACCAATTTATTTGAATAGATAGCATGTTTTGACATCTCCATGATGATGTACTTCATTTTAAGATACCCAGGGATGCTGCAGTAGGATGTTGCCAAGACATTCAGCACCCCTGAGGTTCCTTCCCTTCTGTGTTGATTATAATTCTCAAGTGGGGCAAGTGACTATTCTTTATAGAATATGACAGCTACACTCTAGTATCAGAGGATTTATACTAATGCTTTGGGGGATTGGCTTAATCTAGTACTAACTGCAATCTTAGTTTCTTCTCTAGGGCCTTCAGCAACACTTGAACATGTGGGACTGGGAACCATCTTTTTTAAGAAGTGAGAAAAATTGCAAGCGTATCTAAATAGGTTTTGGAGAATGCGATTTGTGAAAAGTTTTATTATTCAACACTTCTAAAATGTGAAAATGAAATAAACAAGATCATACCAAAAGCACTATGGGACTGAATCAGTTTTTAAAGGAGGAGGAAGAATTAAGTAGAAACTGGAATCTTTATGGTAGGTTGGTTGCTTAATAGCAGTCAACTGGGAACTGGGTGTTAGCAAAAGACAGCATGCTTTATTTCCAGGAGAATAACCTTGCAAAAACTCGTCTGACTAACTGATATTCAAAATGTAAACATGTATTGCCAAAGAACATCTGTAGAATAATTGTAGGGCTTCATTAACTTTTAATTCCTGTTTCGATAAATTTTTACATGGCTTGATAGAGTAGAGAGGCAATACAATTATGCTTTCTGATGACAAAATATTTCAGTAGAGGAAATGCCAACTCTTAAAGTTCAGAAAGATTATAAACAGTTACAAATTCTTAAAAGGTCTCTGTCAAGAAGCAAAGATTAAGAACAATTTATTACATCAATATCCTAATTGTAGGTAACTCTAAGCCTGTGACCTTATATTTTAATAATCTTGTCAAGTGCATATTAATCTTTTCAAATAGCTTAAATGCCTTTTCAAAATTTTAGTTTTCTTCCCTGTAATTTACATTAACTATTAGTTACAGGTGATAAGATGATCAACTCTTTAAGGAAAATATATCAATTCCACGTTTCCAATTTCCCCAAATGCTATCAAGTTCAAATATTTTTTTAAATATAATTTGACAGTATTTTCATATTTCTTGGCATATAATAATTATGTAAGTCTGGACTCAGAGTTGCAAGCTGTATAAGAAATTTCTGGACAGTTAATTGGAGAAAGAATATAAAGTCAGGTCTGGTTGTACACTCTTGTGATTCTAAAACATTGGAGGCTGAGGTAGGGAGAACGCTGTGAGGTTTAGATTAGTCCTAGCTACATACAGTGAATTGAAGGCCAGCTTGGACTGCATAATGAGAACTTGTCTGGAAAACAAACAAACCACACTAAACAATAACAACAACAAGAGAATTAATTAGAAGTGTAACTTGCTGTCACAGACTTGTTACCACAACTGGAGAGAACTGGTTCACCAA
This sequence comes from Mesocricetus auratus, assembly GCF_017639785.1. Classification (NCBI taxonomy): domain Eukaryota; kingdom Metazoa; phylum Chordata; class Mammalia; order Rodentia; family Cricetidae; genus Mesocricetus; species Mesocricetus auratus. The sequence goes on from NW_024429190.1 coordinate 59,558,007, forward strand.
AGAGCTGAGATCTTTGGAACCATCCTCAAGATTCCCGACGGACTGTAAAGATGTCTGTCCAATGCTCTGCGACTACATAACATTTCAGCGGAGAAGCTGTCACCTAGGATACAAAGAAGGTTCTTGTCTCAATATGTCATGCTCAACCTTTTGCATCCCACATAGTAGCACTCAAATGACAACCAGGTGCCTGCATTCCTCACATCCAGGATTTCTGAGAGAGTTTCAGATTTTATTTCACTTGCCTCTCAAGACTTAATGTATGAATTGTCTTTCTTAATCAGAGGAGGCTTGGGGTAAAGGAAAATAAACATAAACAGAAGTCTTCTATATCACATAATTTGTATATAGGTGAGTACACAGGTACATGGAGAGATGATACATAAGATATATGCAGTTGGTTGTTGTTAATTACAGTATAATATTCCACAAACTCACAGCGAACACTGAATTAATTGATTCTAAAGAGTTGTTCTTGGGAAAAGAGACCACTAAGTCCCTATGATCATCTTGGCTCAATGTCTTTACTAACTAAAAATAGATTAGTTGACTTTCCATAAATTTTCTGTTTAAAGATGCTGTACTAAACGTATATTCCTGATATACTGAAAGAAAGCCAGAAGCATAACAGATTGCATAAACTTTTGATGAAATCTCTTGTTTCATTCTGCTCTTGAGCCAAGTAAGCAAACATTCCTTTTGCAGTTTCAGTCTCATGTTGCTTTTGTAAACTTTGTTTATGATTCCACTCTTTACGATGGCACAGTTCTGACATGCTGTCCAGAGAAGCTCAAGGAAGCCGTGAAGTGCATAGCACATAGAAAAAGAGTGTTCAAGATAAGCTTCATTCATGTGCAATGTATAACAGCACTAATTAGACAAAAGGGAAATCTTTAGTCTTATTTTTGCTGTGCTGGGAATCAAACCTAGGACTCTGCCCTACTACTACTGACTTATATCTTCAGGTCCATTGCTTGACTTTTGATTGACTATGGGAAGTGTGGGATAATGCAGTATATTTGCTATTACATACATGAAGATGTGAACAACAGGCACAGTGCTCCTAGAATTGAGTTACATGTAGCACAAATAAGAAAAACCTAGAGACAGATATTGTGTTTCAAGCTGAAGATCAGAAAAACAAAGGGCCCAAGCTTTACTAAGGTTGGGATGGCCTTGTCCTTAGGGAGTCTGGAGACTGAATGCTGCACGAAACCCTGAGTTCCTGTCTTATATCTCTCTCTATTTCAGGGATTAAAGGCACGCACCACCACCACACAGCTTCTATGGTTAACTAGTGTTGCTGTTGGGATTACAGGTGTGTGCCATCACTGCCTGGCCTCTATGGCTGTGGCTAGCTTTGCATTCTGAACTTCGGGCAAGCTTGATTAGATCATAAACAATATATCACCACATTTGGGGTTCCAAATAAATTTTAGTGAACATGTAATTGACTACTGTGAAAAATGTTAATAGTGAGGTAAGATTGCTCATACATATATATGTTTATGTATCTAGAAATAGCAAGTATTACTGTGATTTTGTAAACTGCTTTGCATAGTCATGA